>NC_090437.1:85887968-86190999 GCF_031143425.1 Pleurodeles waltl | reverse complement strand
CACTCTTAACTCTCGATGGCTCATGTACTGTTATTCAGCCAACTATGTATACATAACGGTGTGACGACACTATGAAAGTGAATTTATCCCCTTTGGCTGGTACACAGCTATTTCGTGAATACAATGTAATGTCTGTTTTTTATAACATGGTAATAAAAATTATGTTTGAATTTTATTTTTTAAATAATAAAAAAATGATATAATATGTGGAGTAATTAGCTGTGCATGGTGAAGGCACAATCCGTATGTGCTTGTCATGGATTCTCAGTGGACCCCCGCCAATCCAGGCACCTGCCACCCTCCTAATACTCCCCCCCCGCTCACCCTTGCATCACGGAAGTATTGCATCATTGTACCATAGGCAATCCTTGGTATCAGCAACAATAACAACAAATAAACTCCAACTCTCCAGGAAAGCACAGCAACGGCTGGCTACCCAAACCATCAAAAGCAATAGTTGTGAGTTCAATACTACCATCTCTGCGGTCGGCCTGGTAGATGATTGGGGAGGTAGACTCTCTGTGTATCTACTGTACACCAATCAGAGTCCTCTGGACCGGCCCGGGTATGCGGCCTGTCAGCTTTTTCTAGCACGAGATCAGTCTAGTGGCATAGGAGTAACGACAGTTATATAAGGTCACTCGCCAATTGGGGCGTCACCTGTGGTGCGCCTCCAGGGTGCTACCCACAGAATCTAGGTGACACATGTCATCAGATTCGGGGACATCCCTGGTCTCACCTTTCTCCACACTGGAATAGCCGGATTCTGTCAGGGATGCCGCAGCCCGGAGAGCCGCCCTCTTCTCCTGATTCACTTGTGGAGGTGTTGGTTTTGTCATTCTCTCTTCACGGTCTCTCGAGCGGCTTCTCTTCCTATGGCATTGAGGCCTCAGGGGTCTGGCAGAAGTGCATATGACCATCAAGCGTGAAGGAAATAATAGGGAGTATTGAATTCCCTCTGCACGCAGCACCTTTTTCACCTCCCTGTAAGACGCCCTCTTAGCCTGCACTGCCGCTGTAAAATCAGGGAACATGTTGACCCTCCTGTTTTCCAGGACAAAGGGGCCTGCCTCTCTTGCTTTCTGCAATATCGCGTCCTGGTAGTGCAGGCGCCTGGCCATCACTGGTCTAGGTGGCCTCCTGGGTGCCAGGCTGGGACTCTGTGCACCCTCTCCAGGGCAAGGGATTGTAAGAGTTGCTGAGTGCCCATGAGAGACCGCAACCAAGGCTCAAGACAGGCCACCATGTCCGTGCTTTGCGCTCCCTCAGGGATACCAATAAGCTGTATATTGTTGAGCCGCCTGCAGCCCTCCCCGTCTTCAGCACATTGTTCCAAACACTGCACTCGGTCAGTAAGGTGTTTTCATTTGGGTCTGCAGGGCCTGGTGTGAGGGTTCCAAATCTGCCAAGGTATTCTCATTATTTTTCACTCTGTCCGATAGTTTTATGGTGATCTGTTTTTCAGGAGACTTAATTCTACCGACACCTTCCCTATTTCCTGTGGCAAAATGATCTTGGACTCCTCAATCACTTCAAGTATTTTATGCAAGGTGTCCCACATTTGATCTGGGGGAGAATCCGGCCGTGGTATTCTTCGAGTGGATTGTCGTGTGGCTTCAGGGCTGGATGTCCAAGACCTCTGAGGCCTGGTGCATTGTTCTCCCATGTAGGCAGCAGCACGGAACAGGCACCGCAGACCCAGGTCAGCATGGCTTCAGTGACGAATGTGTCCGTGGTGGCCTCTTGCCACTAACGTTAGCCACCGCCATGCAAGTGATTGTAGAAGGGTCTAGCCGCAGTGAGCTCCAGAAGACCGCAGCAGACACAAGCGACCCCACGTCATGCCTTGGAGCTCATATGAAGTTGTCACGATTACGCAGGATGCAGGAGGGCGAGCAGGAAGGGCCGATCCACAGTACCTCCAAGTCGCCGTCCCTCGATGATGACCACATAGGCCTCCCTATGTCAGACCTCTGCTCCTCTCAATGCAACTGCCTCCCCCACGACTGGGCTGGTGGCGCTCATTGCAGGCAACACTCAACACACTCTCAGGGTCTAGAGGTTGGAAGGGAGCGCTACTCCCCCAGTGGTGTTAAAGACCCAACAACAGTCCAATGTCCACTCTCCCTGATGGGGAGGGGAGCCACAACCAGCAGACACAGCGCCAAGCATTTCAGGTCCACGGAGTCAATGGCCGCAGTGTGGTGCAGGGGACAAGCACAAGGGTCTCCAGGCCCATTCAGACTTAACCGTGCTGCGGCCTATCCTCACCCCTTGTACGTTTGTGATCTTTTACACTCTCAGCCACTAAGCAGCTCACCAGGCCCACACCGCTCCTCTGGCCACGGTCTCTATGTCGTGGTGGGCACTCAGCCCACACTACCACCGCCGATCACGTCAGGCTGCTGTGGCACCCCAACCCATCCGCGAGGCTGAAGCCGAGTCCCCCCCAAAATAGTAAACAGTAAAGAAAAGGGGCCAGGGTGCAAACACCCTGACCGCTTAGCTCTGGTGGTGGGCTCCCAAAGGGACCCCTCCAGGGCTAAAAAGCATTTGCAGCCAAGCCACAGCACACACTTAGGTTTTGACAGCTCGACCCATAAAAATCAAAGTCTGAAGCTTTCACTCTCTGTCCTCTGCACGCATCCAGGGGACAGAGATGAAATACATCAGCGAACACGCACCTACTGTCAAAGCAGCTCCATACTTGCTGAAGCAATGGCATTACCAGGGAAGCCTTAAGGCCTTCCCTGCACTGCCAGATAGCCCATTAGGGCTTTTTATTCTGAAAAATATATATATTTAAAAATAAATAAACATATAAGGACAGAGGGAGAGCTCCCTCACGGTACCAGATAGCCCATGAAGGGCAAAAAAAAAAACCCCAAAAAAAAACCTCATTACTCAGTGTGAAGGCCGCAGACCTTCACACTGAGCTTTGGGGGTTTGAATCTAGCTGGAATCATTTCCCTTTGTTTAAATAAAAAACAATTATATATTTTTTGAAAATAACAAATACATTGTTTATTTTAAATAGAACACAAATATTAAAGCCCCAAAAAACTCTATTTCCCTCTCATTTTCTTTCTCTCTTTCTGTCTCTGTTTCAATCAAATTTTCCCACTCAGACACTTACGCACCCACTCACAGACCCACTCAGACACTCACTCACCCACTCACAGACCCACTCAGACACTCACGTACCCACTCACAGACCCACTGACATCCTCATGCACCTAATCACAGACCCGTGCACACACTGACGCACAGACTAAAACACTGATGTACACACTCTCACACCCAGACAATCTGACAGCCACTGTCTGTGGTTCTAAAAATTCTGGACCCATGTAATTTACTTTGCCACAGCAGTACGATTTTAGTATCAAAAGACCGATAATGACTAGTACACTAAGCATGAGCATTTTCGCTCAATTCCAGCAGCGTTTTCACCTCGAAATCGCCATTTTCGTCCTGCACTCGTGGCTCCCATTTTATACACGGCAGCCATTTTTAAAAGTTGCCCTCACATAGGCTTATAATACAGTCAGATTTGATTCCAAGGACACGTACACCTTGATTGACTTTTCTCTGACCTGGGCAAGCTGGAACCATTGCCTCAGGCCATACCTGTTTGGTCAGTCCCTCTCCCAGTGGCCGAATCAGATAGCATCAAGGAACACCATGCCATAAAACCCTTATTATCGCTCACACACCCTGCCTAATCTTGCTCACACCTGCATCTGCTCTTTTCTTCTTCTTACTTTACGAGGGGGAGGTGCCCGTTTTTATTGGGGGTCCACACTTATCTGATGTAAAATACTAGGCCTTGCCGGGTAATTTATTATGGGTTGGATGACATGAAATATGAGGTTTCATCATGACACTGTTTTTTCCTTTGTAGTGAAAACATGTGAATGACCAACCAAAATGTCAAGAATGTTTGCCTGAAGCTTAAAAAACTGTATATAAGGAAACCTGACTTTGCATTGAAACACAGTCTCCTGAGAACATACAAACCGTGCTGTTGTACTTCTAGGACGCTTGTCACTTGGTTGCAGCCAATAAATTCGATCTTTGACTTCACCTAGAAGACTCTGAGTTTCTGTGGTCTGAATCAGGAAAATACCCGAGGTCTTTGGGTGTACCCTGGCACCGCTGGGTTACCGGATCAGTACCGGTTCTGAAAAACCCAGTACCTCAGTTGGCGCCCAAACGTGGGCGATACCAGCGGTACCGGTCCAAGTCTGAGGTCCGTGGGGAGCTTCGTGTGAAAATTCTGGAGGAAGGCCGCCACTTCATCGACCCCTGCATGTCGACGTGGTCCGAAAGTCTTTGCTGCGAGGTTCCCCGCTTCCCGACGGCTACGAAGGACTGCTGCCCTGGCTATCGCCCTGATTTGGACCCTTGATGTTTGGTAGAGCGAAACGATAAGACGAGTCTTCTGGTGACGTCATCGATATTTTCAGTTAAGTATAAGTGGAGCGTCTCCCAGTCCTTAGTTGGACACTTGGTTTGGTCCTTAGTTGGACATTTGGTTTGGTATCCCTTCGGGATCACTTTGATTTGGAACTTGCAAGTACCAAAGCCGAAGGACTTGTGTATTCACGAGACTATCTTAAACGATAATCCTTTGAAGTTTGAAGCTAGACTAGTGAGCGAAGATGCCTGGTCTTAGCAGACTTGGAAATTTGTTTTGTCTTGGTTGTAAAAGGGACTCCCGGTTGGAGGACTCATGTCTGGTTCCTCCGATTGGAACTCCAACCTATGAACTATATGTGAAGCACGGAGTAGGCCCCATCACGTTTAATAAAGTATGGGTCCGCTATTCTTGGAAATAATTGAGAAAAGTTTTCTTTTTTTCTTGTAAATATGACTTACAACTAGGATCTGCAAACGGTTCTGTAAGTAAATTGCGACGGCGCTATTTATGAAAAATGGCTAAAGCGTGCTGTATTGTGTGTACTGAGTGTTTTCTGTTTATATCTGAAATGAGCTCAATGTGTGTTTGTGGGTCTTCTTGATGTTTACAGTTTGTTAAGTAAAATGTTGGTTAATTAATATTAGGTAGAAACTTAGAAAAAATCCAGAAATGAACCATGTGATGTGCTAACATAGCTATATGTTGCTCTTTAATTTATAGAATGAGCAATTGTGCACATATACAAAACTGCCGTTAAATGCTTAATAAATTAGAAAACACATTCAATAGATATAAATAGGGCCCCAAACAAAAACGAAATTATCTATTTTTGCAAAAAAAATACATTTACAGCATTTTTCTTAGATGCATTGTATTAGATGTTCACAGGCAAACTTTTCAGCTGCAGTATATTTGATTGGAATGTTCAATTCAGCCAGCACTTTCCCAGTTAAACATGGGTGGAATTTTGCATAACCTTCCTTTTAAATGAAAGTGGCGCAAAAATGTGACGCATTTCAAGTTAGGCTTATGCGCTTAGGCTTGTGAGTTAATGTATCCCAAATAATAGGCAAGGGATGCAGCTTGCTTTTATATGTGGAATTATCACCCAAAAAAAAAAGAATAATTGGGTTCTTATTTTTTTTTAAAAAAGAAAATTATTAATTATGGAAAAATTATTTAAAAAATAAGTGCCTTTCAAACTCGTTTTTTAATATTTATAAAGCTTAATACCTATACTATGACCTCCTAACATTAAAATTTAATTTAAGTTATGTTGCACTGCTAAAATGACATTTGTATGTGCAATTTTCCCTTGGCGCAGGAGCAAACAAGCTCATTTCTATAAAGTATAAGTTAATATTTTCAATGGCTGACTCATGGATTGTGTAATAGACATTCTGATAATGCATATTATGCAAGAAAATTGTAGGATATTGATTTTTTAATGTCGAAAATATCAAAGTCGATTTTGGGCAAAAGCACTGTTTAAACTGCATTTTCTTTCATTCAGAGTACTTTTTAAAGTGTCTCAGGCTTCAGTAAATGCATACATTTAGGTTTGATATATATTTGCAGGTTGTGCCTTCTTATGATTCAATGAGTCAATGTGCCAGTACAAAGGCTTGTTTTAATATCAAGGTTGAAGGTTCTAACTTCAGCTGGGCCTACTGAGACGTTCATTCATTCGAGGTTGATGAAATATGTACCATTGCATGGGATTGCAACAAGCATTTATTCTAACAACTGGTATGTGTGTTATTAAGGTTTGTGAATTATTCACAGTAAATGTAGTTTAATAATCTGGAAATAGAGATAAATTTTTTAGCGCCTAAAAATGATTTTTTTTTTTTTTTTTTAAATAGAGTGAATTATTGCAGGTTAGAAGGAAAATAGGAAGGCCTACTGTCTTTGACAGATTCAGAGTGGCAGAAGCTAGGAGAGCTACAGAGGCTGGCTCAAGTCACGCTGCTGAGATGCTATCTTTAGTTTTCCCATAAACAATGGAGGAGGCTGTCATGTTGACACTTGTGACCTTTTAACTTAGGGCCTTGTCTCTGTGAAATGCAGAATGACCCTACGGGCCTCTAAAAGTGGGATTTCTGGTTTCTCCAGAAGAACATCAATACAATTAAAGAACTTAATTCCAAAGGGAAAATATAAAAAAAAGGGGTTTCTTGGAATGTCCCAACATCATGTTAAATGCTCTGCAGAACTGATACATTTGTGTCTCCGCTCTAAAAAAATAAAATGATGCCTGCTAGTTGCTTTTATTTGACAGAAAACGAAGTGTTGCATTAAGTCTTAGACAGAAAATAAGATGCAGCCCTTTTTTAAAAATTTTTGAAGGCTACATGCCTTAATGAGAACGATTTACCAATTAAGACTTATTTTTCACAGTGGAAATTGTAGGTGCCAAATTAATATGGAGTGTCAGTGTAACAATTTTTACTTTTAGAAAGGTAAAACTAAGGTGGCTTGATGTTGCGAAGTAACTGACAAGAGGGTAACAGTTAAGTAATGGAAATTTATTTTCATGTATTTGGTCCTATCATGAATTGTTCTTGCTGGTCCTGTATGTTATAAGAGAAACAGTAAAGTTATATTTGACAGTAGATTTCCATTGCCTGGTGATCTACTGTCAAAAGGAGGGTAAGGATTTTAAACCTGACAAATTAAACAGGCCCAAATATTGGGTTTTGGGCTGCAGGCTTACAGTGCATAAAGTACATGACATAGTGTTGTGTGTCACCGCTTATTCACACATGCTATTGTTTTGTCTATGCTTTTTGTGCTTGATACACAGCAAGTATATCTGATGGCTTGACGTTTTGTGCGTTTTTATTATTTTTTTTTTTTTTTTTTTGCATGTTTGTTGCTGCTTTTGATATTATTACAAGCTCCCCTGTGTTGTGAGGGGATGGTCATGACGATGCCCATCGCTACGCAACAGTTGGTTGAACTTGTTCTGGTTACTAAATTCCACAGATAATGATATTTCATGCTGTGAACATAAAAGACAACACTTCACCAGTGCATGTCTATTTGGCTATAATGGTATTGAAGGAAAATAAAAAGAGGTATACAGGATCAAAGTGTGTCACCTGCAGTTAGTCACGTTACTGCCCCTTCCCTTAAAGGAACAGGCAGCCCTACATTTATGTAGCCTTGATTGGACCTAAGGATGAAATTATAGATCTGTGACTCAAGGTGGCCTAATTTCTATATTACATTAGTTAATGATGTTCTGTTTCCTAAGTAGCATATGGCTTTTGTTCCTTAAAAGAAAACCAGGTTTTCATTTTTTCCTGAAGAAGGAACTGAAACATTAGCTAGGAGTACCGTATATGGTGTAGTCGCCAACGGTAGAGTTAAAATTTGTGTAACTTTGGCCTTTGTGTATCACCCATACTCTCGGTGTTGTGTCACATGCCTGACTATCACCCAAATAATTTTTTTTGTTCTTCCTATAGATTTTTTTCTTTTGTTACTTCCCCTGACCAATGTCGCATCATGCTTAGTTATTGAGATTTTAGCTATGTCCTAGTCCCATTTCTCTTTTTCGAATTCCTTTCACCAGTCAGCCCTTTTATTATTATTGATGTATTGTTCAGGTTCACATTTCCAGACTGCAGTGATGTACCAGGGACCCCCATGTTATGTATAATTCCCTTTGGTATGACCAGACTGGTTTTCAAGAATTTGCCTTAGGCCTGCTTCAATGTTTTCCAGCCTGACTGTCAGGGTAGCGATAGACTGGTTAACTGACTCAATATTATAGTAAGACAAGTTTTCCATTTCAATAGGAGATATCTTATGTTTACCTTTTTGAACATGACGAATTTTCAATGTCTATTTTAATTTGGTTTTCGGTTCCCTTCTGTTCCTGCTACTTTAATTTTTGGTGGGATCAGATGTGTCCTAATCATGCAAATATCAGGACCCTCTAGTTCTTGTCTTTTTGTTTGCACATTTGACTATTAGCCTGTGTATTGCATAGTGCACCTGATGCACAGTTTTTAAAGGAAGGTTTCTACATGTCCCTGATAATCGGTATCATGTGATTTCTCTATTGAGATGTTCTAAGGTAAGGAGGAACACCTAGACTTAATCATTGAGGAAAATATGTGTTTACCCCATTAGACAATGCCACTGTGTGAGGAAATCCATTCAGATAGAATTCTCATGTAGCTATAGATGGCAGAGAATAATAGAGAGAACCCAATTAAAGATGCTAGAGACCCTGTTTTGCCCTTCTGCCTTTGTCTTTGTATTTTATGCCCATGGTGTATGGCTACTCCTTTGAAGATTGCAGACCACCTGCTTGCAGTCCCCTTGTTAAAAACCATGAACTGTTTCTTTTACTAAATTGAAGGAAACTAACAACTGTGGCACATTTCCTACGTCACTAGATTCTGCGGGTATCAAGTCATAATAACCTGCAGGACATTGATTTAAGCCTAATTCCCATCAGTGACAGCTACAGATGAAAGACGGACGTCTTGGCCCTACAGTCTCAGCACCCAGAAAGTAGCAAAGCTGGACAGCGATCGCCAGCGCATGGTATCGTACTTGCTCCATCAGACGGCGTTGGACATCGCAGAGCCAAAGTTTCAGTGTAAAGGAGCTAAAGAGAAGGATTCCTGTTGTTGATGGCAGAGCTGTTTTGAGGTTTCATTTCTCTACCTGTCATGTGCTGGTAACCTCTGACACT
Organism: Pleurodeles waltl; assembly: GCF_031143425.1. Taxonomy (NCBI): domain Eukaryota; kingdom Metazoa; phylum Chordata; class Amphibia; order Caudata; family Salamandridae; genus Pleurodeles; species Pleurodeles waltl. Next base: position 86,181,862 of record NC_090437.1, on the reverse strand, counting down.
GTGCAATCCCTTGAGCCCCTTGGCCTGAGTTTTGGCCACCCCCCCCTTTTCTTTGCTCCAACGGAAGAAGGGCAGTGCAACGGAGATTTCAAGTTTGGAAAAAGGCACTATATTGTGGTGCCCATGAAAGAGCAGCTTGAGCGTCCTCTGACACTAAATAATGAGTGTTGGAGTCTGAAAGTGCTGCTGAGCTTGAGCTATTTCCCAATTAATGGTGCTTGGGTCTGCACAAGATGATTTGTGCCCTTGATCAATGAAGAGCACATTGTTTGTAGTGTCTGCCACAGAGGAGAGACACTGGTGCATTGCTTTAAGACATTGAGACTTTCGAGTGAGCTGTGGGTGTTTGCCAGGAGGGCACTCCAACTAAGCAGTACTTTTCTCACGAAGAGGCCTGAATTGAGAGGCCCATGCGAAAGAAAACAACAAAAGAAAATTTGATGGACAATAGAAGCCTGCCAGAGAGGCTTTTTGAACGGACTCTGGGCATAGTTGGTTTCACAAGAGGTTTCCGTGTGATTGTATAGACTAGGTGTTAGGAGACTGATTGTTTTGCTGGCATTGTTTTAAAGTACTATTCTGTTTAGTAAAAGCAGAATAAAGTCCATTTTCTGTGGAAAGAGTACCCCCTTTTCACCTTAGAGCATTGATGAGAGTCACCACTGTTCCACCTGAACATACAAAAATTACTGAAATGCAGAGGAGCCCTAAAAATGTTACTAGATAATTTTAGGATTTGCTTTTTGGTTAGGTTTGTGAAAAATTATTATTTCATTTGTAATAGTGGTCACTACTTTCTCCCGTTGTCTATATGTTCTTAATAACGTGTTTTCTAGTGTCTTTTAAACATGACATTGTCATTTATGGGTGGAATTGTTTTTCTCTACTCAATTGACTTCTGCACCCACTTCCCAACCTATGTCTTTTCCTACTATTGTTTCTTTGCACTCTTTTCACCCTTTTCCTGAACATGAGCAGGTTAGAAGATCAGAATTCGTAAGCAATTCTTTTGTACAGCTTCTGCATCAACACTAGTTAGTAGTGAACATCACTAATTGTTGGGTGTGTGATCTTATGCCACCTACTGCAGATAGAGGTATTCCTTACTTTGTCCTGCCATATGTGGCCTCTGTGTTACATCATGCATAAGGAAACCTGCACCAAGAGACGAGCTAAATACTAGGATGATGTTACAGCAACATCTCAACGACTTTAGAAACATAGACCTGGACTCAGATTAGCATGAGAATAGGTTTATTGCCTATGTAAGGGCAAAAGGAGGGTTTGTGGTTCTAAAAATTCTGGACCCATGTAATTTACTTTGCCACAGCAGTACGATTTTAGTATCAAAAGACCGATAATGACTAGTACACTAAGCATGAGCATTTTCGCTCAATTCCAGCAGCGTTTTCACCTCGAAATCGCCATTTTCGTCCTGCACTCGTGGCTCCCATTTTATACACGGCAGCCATTTTTAAAAGTTGCCCTCACATAGGCTTATAATACAGTCAGATTTGATTCCAAGGACACGTACACCTTGATTGACTTTTCTCTGACCTGGGCAAGCTGGAACCATTGCCTCAGGCCAAACCTGTTTGGTCAGTCCCTCTCCCAGTGGCCGAATCAGATAGCATCAAGGCACACCATGCCATAAAACCCTTATTATCGCTCACACACCCTGCCTAATCTTGCTCACACCTGCACCTGCTCTTTTCTTCTTCTTACTTTACGAGGGGGAGGTGCCCGTTTTTATTGGGGGTCCACACTTATCTGATGTAAAATACTAGGCCTTGCCGGGTAATTTATTATGGGTTGGATGACATGAAATATGAGGTTTCATCATGACACTGTTTTTTCCTTTGTAGTGAAAACATGTGAATGACCAACCAAAATGTCAAGAATGTTTGCCTGAAGCTTAAAAAACTGTATATAAGGAAACCTGACTTTGCATTGAAACACAGTCTCCTGAGAACATACAAACCGTGCTGTTGTACTTCTAGGACGCTTGTCACTTGGTTGCAGCCAATAAATTCGATCTTTGACTTCACCTAGAAGCCTCTGAGTTTCTGTGGTCTGAATCAGGAAAGTACCCGAGGTCTTTGGGTGTACCCTGGCACCGCTGGGTTACCGGATCAGTACAGGTTCTGAAAAACCCAGTACCTCATGTCACCCCCAGATTCACCCTGTCACACATTCTCACACCCAGTCAAGCCGTGGCCAACTCCCGCTGCGCACGGCCAAACGGCTGTGCACAGCTTGGGTTTGGGTGGTTCGGGGTGGGGGTGTGAATTATAGTTCCCTCAGGGGCACAGATTATTGCTGGTGAATTTCTATGGTTTTGTGCATTTAAAATGTAAGCCTAACTATAACGTCCATGTAAACTTTGTTTTTTTAAGTGAATTTCTATGGTTTTTTTATTTCTATTTCCTAATTATAACTTCCCTGTAACCTTTGTTTTTTTCAGTGAATCTATCTATTTATCTATCTATCTATCTATCTATCTATCTATCTATCTATCTATCTATCTATCTATCTATCTATCTATCTATTGAACACTTAAAACTCTTAATAATTACCTGTACTTACCTGCAAAACCTTTACCATGCATACACCTTTACCATTCATGCCTTTACACAATTACAAAAATAAAACTTACCTTTAAAACCTTTACCACAAATATATGCCTTTACCATTCATGTCTTTAGAACGAAATTTGTTGTATAGGCAATGTGTGGTAAAGGTATACGTGTGGTAAAGGCATACAATAGTTCCTAGAATTGGAGTAAGGGTAAATGTAACGTTTGCATACTTATTTACCGCTCTGGGGACTCAAACTTCTAATGACCGCATTTAGGCATGCGGATATTGACTGTAATCAGAGAGTCTGGGGTCCCGGTATCTCTGTACCTGAATCCAAACTGGGGTAACGTGTAATGAGGGCCTAACGGATCAAGGGCATACTCCATTTATATGATTTCCACCTTCTCTGTATGGTCAGAGTACTGCGCTGCTATCTTTCATTCATGAAGTAAAATCAAAAATAAAGCATTGATTCCAGATTCTAGGTTGATTTTCTCTGGGAATATATAGGAACCATTAAATCTCTGCATATTTGTTATCTGCAGAATCACTACTGTAAGAGAAAGAAGGAAAAACAAGCTCCTTATATTCGGAATGTTTGAGGGAATGTTGTGATTTTTTCCACTAATTTGCACATTCTAAATGATCGTGGAAATTTCCATAAGTTTAATTAAATCTGGGGAAGGTTTACAATGCAAATATTCCTGAACATTGCAAGGTTCGGTGTACACTATGAGTGTTTTAGTTTTTGGTCTTCCTTGCCAGTCCTTTGGTATCCATAATAGACTACTGATCATCATTTGCCTTTTTTTATCCTTTTTACAATACAGGGTCCAAAAATCTACTCCTCACATTTGCAAGTTTTATTTGATGAGGTCGAGCTATTTTTAAATTCCACTGGACCCTTCTGGCAATGGACAAAGAACAGGTGTTCTGTTCAGTCAGAAACTGAATTTGAAATTATGATGCCTTTAAAGCTTATTCTTGTCACATTTGCTCTGTGTTCAGAGTCAGAGGTCAAAAGTCAGTTTCTCTTCTTGCAATGCAAATACTGTTCCTTTTGACTGCACAGTTCCAGGATTTTGTAAGGTGAACTGTTTGACCTATGTGAAATGAAAGGTTTTTGGTACCAGGTTTTTCCTAACACACAACATTTATATAACTAGGTCAGCTTTACAAACATTTCAAAATATACTTCAGTAGCTGCGAAAGACCATTTTTTCTACTTCTGTGTGATGAAAAAAGTATTTTAATAGAATGAAAAACTTGGTGATGTGCAAATGATAAATGATTTCTGAAACCCACTTTTCACAGGTTATTGTTAATACACTATATAGTTTTATCAGTAAAGCTGCAAGTTAGCGGGAAGGTTTTTGGACATTTCTTGGAAATTTACTGTCTGTAAATGACAGTGCGCTACCACATTATGCTTTAGTAATATATTTATTAAAAGTGAGTGTTTAAACATAAACTGAGGAACAGTCCTGCCACTATGCCAAAGCTATTAGTAAACTAAGAGGCAAGTCATGCATGGATCATGTGTACCCTGTATGTGGGCTAGATTTATTATACATGGAACAAACATTTAGGGGGTCATTCTGACTCCCGCCGGCCACGGTAACCACAGGGCCGGCGGGAGCCTCCAGAATACCGCTGTGCGGTCAAAAGACCGGCGCGGGTATTCTGGGTTTCCCGCTGGGCTGGCGGGCGACCGCCAGAAGGCCGCCCGCCAGCCCAGCGGGAAACACCCTTCCATGAGGATGCCGGCTCCGAATGGAGCCGGCGGAGTGGAAGGGGTGCGACGGGTGCAGTTGCACCCGTCGCGATTTTCAGTGTCTACATGGCAGACACTGAAAATCATGGTGGGGCCCTGTTACGGGGGCCCCTGCAGTGCCCATGCCATTGGCATTGGCCAGGAACAGGATGGCGGTATGGGGGTCGGAATCCCCATGGCGGCGCAGCAAGCTGCGCCGCCATGGAGGATTCCCCAGGGCAGCGGAAAACCGGCGGTACACCGCCGGTTTTCCGTTTCTGACCGCGGCTGTACCGCCGCGGTCAGAATGCCCTTGGGAGCACCGCCAGCCTGTTGGCGGTGCTCCCGCGGTCGTTGGCCCTGGCGGTCAATGACCGCCAGGGTCAGAATGACCCCCTTAGTGTATTTAATCAAACAAAAGAGAATTTTTTTACAGCAGAAATGCTGAACTCACATATTTGAAGGTGCACTCGTGAGAACGAAGAAAAAGGTGACTATAAAATACAATATTTGCTTAGGATCCCACAATTTGAGACCAGTTTCTGGGTCAAGTACATTACAGTTAGGTCGAGCAGATTTTTCAAGCTACTCGACCTGAAGGTCTAGTAACATTTTTATAATTTCTCAAGGCCTGCAATGAGCTTATTTTATGTGTTTCAATAATGAGCAAGTTATGAAAACAATATATCAGCTTTTAGACCCTTAAGAATTTGTGTAAAGGGCTGGCCTTTGAACCCATATCATGTAAGCAGGTCAGTATCGCTACACCCATTGTACCGGTACATTGTTATTGGTTGGGTTTCTTGAACACTGGCTGTCAAAGATAAGAAGGCTCATAACTGACTGTTTAAATTATACTTTGGGATATTTAAAGAAGTATGTTGATCACGCTGATGTGCACTAAGCCTAGTTGTTGTTCATTCAATGACTAAAGTATAACTTATGAACTAAGGCATCCAAAAACGTCTCTACATTCCAAGCTCTGTGGTGTTTTCTACAATGTAATAATACCCTAGCACAGCTGGAATCCAGGCCTAGACTTTATACCACTGTTTATCTGGATCACCATCAATGTCAACTCTGGCTATACTCTGCCTAAATGTCACCATTCAATGTATGCTCCCACGTATTAACATGTACATGATGGACTTGCCTGATTTTCTCACAGGGAATTTGATCACTGACAAAAACAACCATATGGATCTATGATTTATGATCCTCTGTCAGTTTCAAGCCAACACACCCTCCCAACTTGCTTGTACTGTAACAGTGGGCAATTTTCTGAGCTCTGTAGTGATTTGTGCATCTACATTTTTAAACAGAAGAAAGAGTTATATCTGTTCATAAAATGTGCTGCTCTCTCCCCATCTGCCCCGAAATGTGCTACAATGGCGTCTTTGTGTGCAAAATCAGAATTGTATCCCCTTTTCTGCAACTGCTAAATCCTTTGAATTCTCCCCCAGAATGTATATGGCTTTAAGCCCAGAGCTAATGATAGCAAGCCTTTGCATAAGCCAATCTACAGGTGAGACAGTAGACTGCCAACAGGTTACTATACCAAAGGTACAACCCCCCCAACACAGTCATAATGCGTTATCTACCTGCTTATAATGCTCTAAAGGACATAAACAAAAAAGTTAATTCCATTCTTTAAAAGTATACTTCCTATGCTATTTAAAGAGAAAAAATGTTGAATTACCAATACAATTAGAAATCATATAACTTACACATTTAATTTCAGTATGTCGAAATTAACCCCCTTTAACACTCTACTATTTGCCAAAGGGTTGGTTAGATGACCTCCAGGACTTGAGGTTTCATTTCCTGGGGTGTTGGGCACTTCATATCTGTGGTCCTACTAATGTATAACAGTCATAAACTCTTTGTCCTTCTGTTTCCCTACTTCTACAATTGTGTAGGTTCCATGGGACAAGCCAGGTGATCTTTGGGTTGGTTGGTGAGGGTACATTTCAGCGTTGATAGATGATGGGTACATTATAAATGGAAATACTAGTTTAGAGTACCTCTTTCAGCTTCGACTGAGTGTCATTCGTATGGTTCAAGATGGTACGGTTCAATAAGTTGTGTTGTTCAAGAAGGTGTTGCCACTGGCATGAATTTTAATCTACAAATGATGCACATAAAGAGAGCCTGTGGTGCTAACTCCAGGAGAAACCCCCACAGGAATCTTATAAGGTTTTGGTGATATCTACTCCAGTCTCATTTTATATGTATTTTAATAGTCTCTATCATCATATCTAATTCACTTTTATCTGGATATTTAGAATACATGAGCTAAACAAGAAAGGAGGAAGTATAGAGGAGCAATGTAGACAAGGCAACATCCATTATAGCAGGGTTTGAAAACTTCTTTGGAATTGTCAGTACACGAAGTGCTGGGCTGTGTAGAGACCCTTCACTAGTAAAATCAAAATTGATTTAGATTATAGTCTATTAATTAAAACAAATCATGTAGTATCATATGTAATAAAAATCCTGTACATATTACATGGCAAAGGTAACATTTAAAACTAGCATTAAGATAACATTATACATAACAGTATTATTGATATCAGAAAACTTCATAATCACAACAATGACAGCAAGTCAAAACCAAATGTAAGACTCCTGTTACACAGTATGGTTTCTTCCTCTCTTCCTTCATAGGCTACTACTATGCTATAACACAGCATATGTAAAATTCATACTATAACACAACATAAGTAATACTATATTAATATTACCATGGTAATAGTTTATACAATTGAAATAGTAACAGGGGATACTATACTAATAAATAATATGCTATAACACATTTAAAACTAGGAATAAGGTAACATACATAACAGTATTATTGATACCAGAAAACTCCATAGTCAAAACAACGACAGCAAGGCAAAACCAAGTTTCAGACTCCTGTTACAGAGTACCTTTTCTTTATCCACTTCTTTTTAGGCTAGTTAAAGTATCTAAAACCTACCTTCTGTGCTAGCTACATCTAAAAGATGGTGCTCTGTTTAGCAATTACTTACGAAACTTGCAATTTAAAAGCACCTGCTGAAAGGTTCCTTGTGTGTTTAGCCTTCAAGAAACACTCAAGATACCACTTGTGATTAATGTTCCTGCTAGAGAGAGAGAAGGGAGTTTTGCCTAGTGGCAGCTTTGACTCAACATAAAGAAGCATGCAGGGTTAAAATGCCTGCTGCAAAAAAACATAACTTTGGGGCATATTTAAGAAAAGCTTTTCTTGCACCCCTTAGAGCCGCCCCTAACGCCACCATGTGTGCGTCATATTTAAAATACGGCGCACCATGGCGGTAGTTATGGACTAATGTCAGAATTTTTTACGCTAGTCCGGCGGTTTGCAGGATTAATTTGGACGCTAATCTTGCAAAGCACTCAGAGGCCTATTGTAACCAATAGAAGCCTCCTTTTAATGCCTGCTCTGAGCAGGCGGTAAAAGTGCTGGAAAAAAATGATGCAAAGAAATCTGACATATTTCTTTGCGGCATTTTTGTAGGTCCGCTAACGGGGGGATGCCCCCTTTGCATACATTATGCCTGGCGCAGGCATAATGTAGCGTAAAGGGTTATAAAGTGGCGCAATACATGCATTGCGCCTCTTTGTAAATATGGCGCGTTTCTGGCCTTCTAAGGCCACATTAGTGTAAAGAAATGACAATAATGTGGTGTAAGAATGGCACTAGGGGCTCTTAAATATGCCCCTATGGCAGAGTTAATTTGTGCTTGTTGTTTCCTGTGCGGAGCACCAGCTGTTACGACTCGGTCGTCCCATTTCCAGGGGGCGCTGTAAGGGGACTGTCAGAAGCCTGGGAATCACCTTGAACACCTATCTAGAGTCCCTTGCTGACTCCTGTTTGTTTCTCTTTTCTCCATGGTACACTTGTGTAGGACTACTTTTGCTTCTTGGGACTGCAAATCCCATAATGCACAGCTTGGTAGTCAGGAAAACCCAGATTCTGTTTCCCATTGTTTTCAATGGGAGAAGTCCAGTTGCTCCTTTTCACTGGATCCTCTCCTCCAGGACTTGCAAGTGTCCGAAACCACACACACCTGAAACCTCTCCTGTGCAGCCAAGCTTGGAACTGCTTATAAGCAGCCATTTCCTCAAGCTCCCTGTCGTACATCGGACTTCAATTCCTTTGTGTTACAGACTCCTTGTCGGATGGTGTTCCAGTTTTGTTCCTGTTCTGTTCCAGCCTGATCCTGTTTCCTGTTTCTCTGCCCTGCTCCTGATTGTTCCAGCCAGAGTCTGCTCCCTACTTCTTAGCCTTGTACCTGTTTGTTTCTTCCAAAGCCTGCTCCCTGTTTCTCTGTCCTGCTCCTGCCTTGTTTAAGCCTGAACCTTCTCTCTGTTTCCCAGTCCTGTTTACTGCTCATTTCCTACTCCCTGTATTTCAGTCCTGTCCTTGCCTGTTCCAGCCAGAGCCTGTTCTCAGTTTCCCAGTCCTGTCTCTGTCTTTCCCAGCCAGACGTTTGCGCCCTGTTTTCAAGTCCTAGACCCGCCTTTGCTTCAGCCTGAGCCTGTTCCTAGTTCTTGCCTCTGCCTCTTTGTTTGTTCCCTTCTGTTTCTGTTTCTTGGTTCTTTGTGTCTGGTAAGTGTTCTATCATTCTTCACCAGTGTATACGTGTCCTCCTGTGTACTGGGGTTGGCTCCTGGTTTCCAGGAGGCAATTCCAGCCCCCATCCTTGTCCAGTGTTATACGTTGTATTTCGTGCCTAACAGTGACAGTGTGCTATTGCTGTTTTCTCAGGAATCGCCACTGTGTTTCGAGCTGGACCCACAAGAGCGTGTCCTGTGTATGTAAGTACTATCCTTGTTTGTGCTCTAGGGTCCAGAGACAGAATCACTTCTGCTGCCTCCTTTCTATGGGGCTGGCAGGGTGACTATCTGTAAGAGCAAACTGCACAGAGGCATTGAGATTCCCTGTCACTGTGGGAGGTTCTGCGCCTTACTCTGTGTGCAACCCCAGCGTGTTTGTCCACTGGTAATCTGTTCCCTGTTTGTTCGCACAAGGGTTGCTCTGCTTTTACTTTCCTGTTTCCTGTGCCTATCCATAGCTGTCCTTTCCGTGTATGCCTTTAGCTGCTCCTCTGCCCCAGTGTACTACCTCTTTAGGATATTCGGTGACCTCAAGGGGTGTCCCAACCAAAGTCCTGATCAGACCCGCCCGAAACCGTGACAGAATGCACGACCCAAAAATGTCAAGCTCTCCAGGCAGTAAAGGCACACACAGACCTAAAATGCTTTCCTGTCATGTTAAGACACCCCTTTCTAAACCTAGACATTCTCTGAAGACCTCTAAGAAAGGCCTTAGTTTAAAGGATAGGCTTGTTAAAGAAAATCAAAGATTGCAAATGCAGTACTACATTGCGTGGCTTGCTGATCCATCAATGTTCAACTATTATAATATCTGTGATTATGACCCCCAATCCCTGTCTGTAGAAGAATTACAAAGTAATAATGAGTTTTTGGAGGTTCTATTACCTCAAACAGAGGAAAATGTTCCTAACAGTGAAAGTGCTTTTGCTACTTCTGCACAAGACATTTACTCTCAAGAAAAACTGGTTAATTCCTTGCTTCATGCTAGTGCATCCCAAATTCACTTCCAGGACTCTGTCAAAACAAAGAACCCGGACACTGTTCAAGAAGCCACACTAGGGATTCCCTTGTTTTCTGTTGAGTGCTTCAGCCCATCTAGGCCAGTTTCTCAGAATTCAAAGTGCAGTGCTGACTCTTATAAAGACCTATCAGTCCCTCAGAGCTTTCAAGTCAGCAGGCTAGACCCTGTATCTAAGGGATCAGGAAAAACTGTGGGATTCCTTAGTTCAACTCAAATGGCTTGTTCTCCTCCCAAATTGGATGACAGTACATCAGTCTCAATTCCTAAGTGTTGTGCTGACTCGTGTAAGGATCTACCAGTCCCTCAGTGCTTTCAAGTCAGCAGGATAGAACCTGTATCAAAGGGATCAGTAAAGACTGTGGGATTCCATAGTTCGACACAAAAGGCTTGTGCTCTTCCCAAACAGGATGATAATACACCAGTCTCAATCCCTAAAATCCCTGCTAAACCCTTTTCTATTCTGAGGGGGTTTGATAACAATATGGACATACACACACTAAAAGAGCAGTTTTGGCAGATTAAAAGGCAGATATTGGACTTCTATGATGAATATGTTGTAACGTACACAAGAAATCGTGCACGTGGGCTCTTCTCATCAATGCATATTTCACTGTTGGCAGAACCAGACATTCTGTTTATCTGTAAGGTAGAAGAAGTAACCGAGCAGCTGATGGAAACTACTGCAAGGCAATTTGAAAACCTGAAAAAAGAAAATGATCACCAGCTTTCGCTTAAAGAACAGTATGCTACCTCATGTGCCTCTCCAAAGACTGCTATAAAGCAGATTTTCCCTGCTATGAATGAATGTCAAGAGACTGCTCCAGTTATAAATATATCAGCCTCTTCTTCAGACTCTCTCTCAGCTTGTAGTTTTCCAGAGAATATCCCTGTGCAGTTGACTGAATCTCTGACATCTCTGAGAGATTTGACACCTCTTGATTCAAAGGATAGATCAGAGTCTTCAGAAGGAAGTGTCTCAGCCCCTCTATCAGAACAAATAAAGCCAAAGGAAGAAGAGAGTTCTGATGCAGACTCCAATAGCTGCACCTTAAGAAACCAAGATATGACTTTACTGGAGATTAATGGCAAGTTGTGCAACAGTGTTGAAGAATCTGAATCTAGTGATGACAGTGGTTCCTGCCTTGCCGTGAACAAACCTGCAGATAGTGCTGTACAAATGGCGCACACACCAGAATTTTCAGATTGTGGGAATACTCCTGCCCTTTCAAACAATATCATAGAATTTTCAGACAATAAAGAGACAGTTCCTGTTTCAAGTGAACTAATGGATTTTTCTGACCATGAAGAAATACCCGCAATTACTAAGAATGTAATGGACTTCTCAGAAAGTTTAAAAATCTCTTCTGTATCAAAGCAAACCGTGGAGATTTCAGACAAGGAACAAAGCCAGCAATCTGAAATCAAGCAGCCTGTCATAAGAAATGAGATCCTTCGCCTAGAACTGGACACAGTTGCAGCCTCAACCACTGATCCTGACCTGCTGATCCCTGCCAATGTGTATCCTGTTTCCAGCTCCACGATTAGTGAAGACAAGATCTCTGAGCTACCGGTATCTGATCTTGATGTAAAACCAGCCACACCAATGTCACCTGCTGTGTCCCTGAAATTAAAGACTCCTGAAAACCAGCAATCTGAAACCGAAGCTCAAGTGCTGAAAGATGTAATACTTCCCACTAAAACTAAAGACTTGAATTTGAATCTTGTATTCGAAGATCTGATGATAAGTACTGTTCTTAGTGTTTTATTGCAAGAAACCATCATCAATACAAAGGCTAAAGCTGAAGATTTAGATAACAATATAGAGGCGATTTCTGAAGAGACTCCAGTTCTATTTCAATTCAAAGAACAACCTTTCAGTGTTAACAGAGCTGAAGATCAACTACCTGTAGTAGAAACACCTTGCAAATAAACCATTTCTGATACCACGAATACACCACAGAGCACTTGCAATGAATAAATCTCAGTCTTGTCAGAAGATCACCCTAAAGAATTAGTTTGTGGAACTTCTACATTTTCAGATGTTAATCCAGTTTCTAAAGACTTAAAAACTATTGTTGATCCTGTGATTGATACTCCGAAGTCATCCAAAACTAAAGAAAATTCTGAATATTTCATGTTCACCTTGAGAACACCAGTTACCCATGTCTCCCAAGTTTCTATGCTTTGCAAGCCTCAGACCACAATCAATGCAAATACTGCTGCAGAAACAGACATATCCTGCTTGTCAGAAGGAGTTACAGACCTTACTAATACGCCAATTATGTCCTCCAAAGAAGACAGTACTGAACAGGAAACTAAAGTCCTAAAGAATACCGCCCATGATGCAATTCCAGATCTCCTTGCTCCTGAATCCACTTCACCAGAAACCAACTCCATGCACTCCTCCTGTATCACTCGAACAATAAAGAGGAAAGACATCGGAGCCCATATGGGTATTAATACATGCTTTGCTCATTGGATGATTCATCTGTGGCAGGACTGTAAACTTATCAACCAAGGTTGGTGTTGGATTTTCTTGCTTTGGCTTTTCTTCTTCAACTTTTTTCAGCCAAAGGATCGCCTTCTCTTCTTGAGCGGACTGGTGGGAGAGGGTATACTGTTACGACTCGGTCGTCCCATTTCCAGGGGGCGCTGTAAGGGGACTGTCAGAAGCCTGGGAATCACCTTGAACACCTATCTAGAGTCCCTTGCTGACTCCTGTTTGTTTCTCTTTTCTCCATGGTACACTTGTGTAGGACTTCTTTTGCTTCTTGGGACTGCAAATCCCATAATGCACAGCTTGGTAGTCAGGAAAACCCGGATTCTGTTTCCCATTGTTTTCAATGGGAGAAGTCCAGTTGCTCCTTTTCACTGGATCCTCTCCTCCAGGACTTGCAAGTGTCCGAAACCACACACACCTGAAACCTCTCCTGTGCAGCCAAGCTTGGAACTGCTTATAAGCAGCCATTTCCTCAAGCTCCCTGTCGTACATCGGACTTCAATTCCTTTGTGTTACAGACTCCTTGTCGGATGGTGTTCCAGTTTTGTTCCTGTTCTGTTCCAGCCTGATCCTGTTTCCTGTTTCTCTGCCCTGCTCCTGATTGTTCCAGCCAGAGTCTGCTCCCTACTTCTTAGCCTTGTACCTGTTTGTTTCTTCCAAAGCCTGCTCCCTGTTTCTCTGCCCTGCTCCTGCCTTGTTTCAGCCTGAACCTTCTCTCTGTTTCCCAGTCCTGTTTACTGCTCATTTCCTACTCCCTGTATTCCAGTCCTGTCCTTGCCTGTTCCAGCCAGAGCCTGTTCTCAGTTTCCCAGTCCTGTCTCTGTCTGTCCCAGCCAGACGTTTGCGCCCTGTTTTAAAGTCCTAGACCCGCCTTTGCTTCAGCCTGAGCCTGTTCCTAGTTCTTGCCTCTGCCTCTTTGTTTGTTCCCTTCTGTTTCTGTTTCTTCTTGGTTCTTTGTGTCTGGTAAGTGTTCTATCAGTCTTCACCAGTGTATACGTGTCCTCCTGTGTACTGGGGTTGGCTCCTGGTTTCCAGGAGGCAATTCCAGCCCCCATCCTTGTCCAGTGTTATACGTTGTATTTCGTGCCTAACAGTGACAGTGTGCTATTGCTGTTTTCTCAGGAATCGCCACTGTGTTTCGAGCTGGACCCACAAGAGCGTGTCCTGTGTATGTAAGTACTATCCTTGTTTGTGCTCTAGGGTCCAGAGACAGAATCACTTCTGCTGCCTCCTTTCTATGGGGCTGGCAGGGTGACTATCTGTAAGAGCAAACTGCACAGAGGCATTGAGATTCCCTGTCACTGTGGGAGGTTCTGCGCCTTACTCTGTGTACAACCCCAGCGTGTTTGTCCACTGGTAATCTGTTTCCTGTTTGTTCGCACAAGGGTTGCTCTGCTTTTACTTTCCTGTTTCCTGTACCCCTTAGCATCCCCCCTAACGCCACCATGTGTGCGTCATATATAAAATACGCCGCACCATGGAGGTAGTTAGAGGACTAGCTTCAGAATTTTATATGCTAGTACGGCGCTTTGCAGGATTAGCATAAAAAATGCTGACGCTAATCCTGCAAAGCACCCAGAGGCCCATTTGTAACCAATTTAAGCTTCCTTTTAATGCCTGGTCTGAGCAGGCTTTCAAAGTGCCAGAAAAAAATGATGCAAAGAAATCAGATTTCTTTAAGCCATTTTTTGGCCCCTAATTATGGGGGGATGCCCCTTTTGCATACGTTATGCCTGGCGCAGGCACAATGTAGCGCAAAGGGTTACAAAGTGGCACAATGCATGCATTGCGCCACTTTGTAAATATGGTGCAGCGTTTTTGGCCTTCTAACGCCACATTAGTTTTTTTTTAAAGTACATTAATGTGGCGTTAGAATGGCACTGGGGGCTCTTAAATATGCCCCTGTGGGGCATATTTGAAAAAAGTGGCGCTGCACACAGTGCTGCACCACTTTTCTTGCACCCCTTAGCGCTCTGAGCAGGCGTTAAAAGTGCCTGAAAAAAATTATGCAAAGAAATCTGCCAGATTTCTTTGTGCCATGTTCTTTGGCCCTCCCTAACGGGGGAATGCCACCTTTGCATACATTATGCGTGCCACAGGCATAATGTAGCGCAAAGGGATACAAAGTGGTGCAATGCATGCTTTGCTCCACTTTGTAAATATGGAACGGCGCTTTTGGCCTTATAACACCACATTACCGTAAAGAATGACTCTCTTGTGGCGTTAGACTGGCGCTAGAGGCTCTTAAATATGCCTTTATATTTTATGTGGCTATCTGAGTGGATTAGTAAAGCCAGCCTTTACAAGTGCTTTAAAACACATGAATGTATGTAAAAGGGGAGCGATGAAGAGATGAGGGGGACATTTGCCGTGTGGTAGTGAGTGAAACCGAGGAGGAGGTCATGGGGTTGGGGGGGGCACCACAATAAACTGTTGCACAGGGCGCACCAGTCCTGAAGCCGGCCCTGGCTACTTAGGAACTGTTTCCGTTTGCTCTGTAGGAATCTCATAGGAAAAGTGGAAATATGATCACATTCATATATATACAAACATCAGAATCAGGGCAATAAAACCCTATCAGTCAGGGTACATGGGCAGCATGACCGCATTGCAGCTTGCAGAAAAGAGGTGAAATTAAAGCAAGTCTCATCGTCAGGTAACTATTGCAGAAAGTGAAAAGCTTGATTACACTGCCTAAGATTTCTGGACTTCATAAAAGGAATTAAAAACATTTTAGTATATCTTTTATAAAATACACAAAAAAAGTAAAATGTAACATCGATTGCCCAGGCCTATCTGCACGGGCTAGATTCAAGATCTCTCTAGAAGCCCAGTGGAAAACAAAGTAAGTACTTCATTGTGTCTGCCCTGAAGTGGAAAGGTAAACCGTGTTCCCAGCGCCCACATGTGAGAAACATATTGTTGATTGGGGAGACGCCAGGGCTCAAATGCAAGTAAGCTCCAGTAGTGGGCTTTAACTCTTCCTAGTTTAGCCTGCTCGATTGTGCCTGGGCTGGAGATAAGCCTTGAACATGCTTTCTATTTCGGTTACCACACAAGACTGTAGAGAAAAGTCTACTCTTTTAAAAATGTGCACAATAAACATACGAGGGGCTAGCACACACCCTTGTTGCACACCACGACCTATGTAATTTCTTTAGAAACTTCGCCATTTTGTCCAAATCTTAACCTGCCCTTCGTATTTTCATGCATGGAAGCCAGGAGGTGAACAAGTGTTGCGTCCTTCCCTATTGACAGTAAAAGTTACCATAACTTGGGATGGCTGGCACAATCAAATGCCATTGACAAGTCCATGAAAACAAGATATAAAGATGTTTATAAAATTGGAGCAATGGTTGATGTGGCACTAGAAGGAATTCAGTACTGATGAGTGTTTAAGATTATTAAAAATGTTTGTCAATACTGAGGCTCAAAGTTTGATGCTACATTTAAATAGTTCAATAGAGACTCCATCCAGACCAGGTACTTCTCCCCCAGCACTCTGTTGGATGGCAGTAACAACTTCCTGTAGAGTAACCTGTATTTCTGGGTGGGCACCATCCTTTGGAGTAAGCTGTGGTGTTATTTCCGAGGAATAGTACATTTGGAAAAGTGTGCCTTGCAGGTCTCGCTAGTAAAATTACGAGGTCACAGTACGATTAGGAGTTTCTCATGGCTGACACAGCATTCTAAAATTAACTACTGTCTTTCTTTGATGCTACACAAACCATTCTTTGTCAGGCCCGGAGGCTCTGATTATGCTTCTCTTTCCATGCTTTAATAAAACTCAGCAGCCAATAGGAAAGACTTTTTGTAAGAACTACATATCCCATGAACCCACCATAACACATGAACAACCAGAGGGACCAGCCCTATAAAACCTTCCTGAATAAATGTCTCTTCCTCTTTCTTTGCTGCTCCGCAGCCAGTTATGTCATTTTACCTTAGCGTGTTACCGATATATTCGCTATTTCATACGTGTTTATTTGTTTTTCTATATTTACGCGCTGCTTTTGCGCCGCTTGTTGCTTTATTTCTGAATGTTATCAGACGCTTTAGATGCGGCTTGCCGCCCGTGTCTTTTGTGGAGCAGGAGCTTCAATCCTGGGAGCCAGGACCGTGCGGCTTCATCGCACAGTCCTACTTTTGTGTCTATTGGGGCTACACAAGTTTCAGAGTGTGCGCGAGCTGGCGAGCGTTTTTTCCTCTTCATTGAGGGCTTGCCGACTCGCGCGTCTCGACCTTTCCTTAGCGCGTCCCATCACCAGTGTGCCCCGGGCCTCTACCCCTCCTCTGAAGGCACTTACAGTTCGTGCCTCCTCTCTCCCCAGCCCCCTGGCTCCCTCTGAATGCCCTGGCAGAGTGACTGTCAGGGTTGTAAAATTATTTGCTGGCACTGGCCTAGAGCTGATTGCAGGTGCTCCCTCCACATTCTAACAAATTTGTTACACCTGCATTGGGGTTATATATATTATAAGCTCCCCCATTTTAAGCCCACCCCTGCTTTTTCAACAGTGGTGATCTTAATTTACCCTGGATCAGCTTGTGCAATCCTTTGCCTACCATGTATGAAGAGTATCAAGAGGAGGATGAGAATTATGATTTTGAGGAAATGTACACTAGTTCATTTGAACAAGAGCTTGTGCAGGCGCTGGACGCAGGTGTGTGCCATACCGTTAATGATGCACTAGGTAAGGCTATAACACCATTAAAACATCACCTTTACAGGTTTACGCAACAGCAAGGCTGGCTTTCCCCCGCCAGGGGCATGATTGAAGGGTCCATGACTCTATCTTCTAAGGAAATTCACTCTGAAGCCTTCGAGAAACTAGCGGCTTGTTTGGCTACTGAACACTCTTATAGTATGCCTGCAGATCCCTGTGCGGATGGGTTAACGAATGTTTCTGATGCTGCCTCATCTCAAAGTTCGTCCAAGGGCGACTCCCAACCTCCGCGCAAATGCAAGGCGAAAACCCATCATACCTCTGCCAATAAACAGGCAAAACTTTTGACCTTTGAACTGGGAGAGATTATCCATCCCAGATCTACTGCTTGGATACCGCCACCTGAAGTAACAGAGTATGGGGGTGATTCCAAGTTTGGCTGGCGGCGGGCGCCGCCAGCCAAACGGGAACCGCCAGAATACCGCTGCGCGGTCAAAAGACCGCTGCGGTTATTCTGAGTTTCCCGCTGGGCGGGCGGGCGACCGCCAGAAGGCCGCCCGCCTGCCCAGCGGGAAACCCCTTCCCACGAGGATGCCGTCTCCGAATGGAGCCGGCGGAGTGGGAAGGGTGCGACGGGTGCAGTTGCACCCGTCGCGATTTTCAGTGTCTGCTATGCAGACACTGAAAATCTTAGTGGGGCCCTGTTAGGGGGCCCCACGACACCCGTTACCGCCAGCCAGGTTCTGGCGGTCAAAACCGCCAGAACCAGGGTGGCAGTAAGGGGGTCGGAATCCCCATGGCGGCGCTGCCTGCCACGCCGCCATGGAGGATTCCCCAGGGCAGCGGGAAACCGGCGGGACACCGCCGGTTTCCCGTTTCTGACCGCGGCTGTACCGCCACGGTCAGAATGCCCATTGGGTCGTCGACCGCCAGGGTTGGAATGACCCCCTATGTGAAAGATCACATTAGACAAGAGTTTGGTAAGGAGGTGCATGCACGTTTACGCTCGGAATGCCCAAGAGCGGATCTCCCTGACAAGGAAACAGAGACTCCGGAAGTAGATCCATATGTGGTAACTTACTTGAAGAAGTACACAAAGGACCCTAAGAAGGGAATCGACAGGGCTTGAAAAACCTGCCAAGATAAACTCTTAGATTTGTCAGGCCCCTTAACAAAGATCTTGAAACTAGCGTATCAAGCGAAAGAATCTAATGCTTCTGTGGACACGGAAACCCTTATTGGCTGGTCTCAACAGGAGATTTGCATGTTGGGCAATACCAACTAGGCCATTTCAAATGAACGTCGCCGTTCTATCCTGTTGAAACTCAACCCTAAATTAGCAGATCTTGCATCCTCAGAAGCGGGCCCTGCGGCTCAAGGCCTCTTATTTGGAGCCCCGTTTCTGAAGGAGCTGTCTAAATTTGTCATCACTTTTTCCAGCTTGGATAAAGCTCAGGGTTCGATCAAGAGAGCCCTTCGTCCACTTTTTCTCTGGGCCGGACGCTTCAGGGGCGACCGTTTGCCCACGGCTACCAGAATCCAACTGGAAACAGCTTCCAAGGCCACAGAGGTAGAGGTGGCTATCAAGATCAAACCTCCACCTTCTATCCATCAAGATGGTCCTTCAGAGGCCACTTTCGTAGAGGAAGGTTCAGGGGTGCAGCTGCCGCCATCTAGGACTCATCTCCTGCAGGTGAGAATCATTCCTTGGGAAGAGGTCTCTTTAGGGTTTTCACTCAACTTTTCTACCACAATTGGCAAAAACTCTCAAACGATCCTCGGGTATCGGAATCCATTCTGGGATTCAAAATAGAATTTTTCAATCCCCCATCAACTATTCCCTCCCCAACACAATGTATTTTTCCCACTCAGATTGGACTTTCATTCAAAAATAAATTCTCACTCTTCTATCGAAGAATGCAATAGAAGAAACAGACCTACATCCCAGAGGGTTTGTGAGCCCCATATTTCTGGTAGACAAAAATGGTGGCAGCTCAAAATTGGGACTCAATTTGAAAGAATTCGATCAGTGGATTCTGTACCGACATTTCAAAATGGAGGGGATCCATTTACTTCGGGACATCCTTCGGATAGGAGATTGGATGGTACGTTTGGATCTGAAGGACGCATACCTGCCCATTCCTATTTTTCCTCCCCACAGACACTTCCTCCAATTTTGTTGGGAGGGAAGGATTTACGAATTCAAGGTTCTTCCCTTTGGGCTGTCGTCAGCTCTGTGGTGTTTCACGAAGCTGATGAGACTGGTGGTGCAATGTCTGAGAGCCAGAGGTGTTCGTCTGATCATTTATCTGGACAACATCATAATTATGTCCCAGTCTTACCAAACAGTAATGCTCCACCTGGAATAGGCGATCTCTCTCCTTCAGGAGGTAGGTTTTGTTAGCAATGTCCAAAAATCCATTACAATCCCTTCACAATCTATAGAATTCCTAGGTTTTTTGGTGGACTCACCTTCAGCTCAATTGATTCTTCCCCAAGTGAAGGTGAACATCAAGAGAGAATTGAGACTAGCATTATCCAAGACGACTGTATCCATGTGATCCCTAGCTCGTCTGGTGGGTCTGCCTGCCTCTTCTATTCAGGCATTTTTCCGGGCCCCCTGCACTATAGGTCTATTCAACGTCTGAAGATCATGCACTTGAACAAGGGCTTGTCTTATTCTTAGTCAGTTCCCCTATCAGAAGAATCGAGAATCAAGATATCTTGGTGGTTAACTCACATGGAATCATGGAATGGCAGGGCCATCTTTCCCTGCTCCCCGGACCAAGTCATAGAGGCGGATGCCAGCCTATGGGGTTGGTGTTCTCGTTGCAGCCAACTTTCCACCGGGGGTCATTGGTCTCAGGAGGAGCTGTCGATGCATATCAATTGCCTGGAACTCTTAGCAGGTTCCTTTGCTATTCGCAGCTTCACAGCGGGCAAAGTGAAATGTTGCATTCTGCTCAGGATGGACAATGTTTCAGCGGTTCGGTATGTGAACAAACTAGGAGTAAAACATTCCCATTTACTGACGGAGATTGCCAAAGGTTTTGGGCATTATTGTCTCCAGATTCACATTTCGGTGACAGCGTACCTTCCAGGTCAACGGAATGTGATAGCGGACTGGCACTCCCGTCATTTGAGGGATGCCAGCGATTGGAGATTACATCCTCGAGTTTTCAGAACTGTCATGCGGAAATGGGGTCTGTGCACAATCTACCTTTTTGCTTAACGCCTGAACACTTAACTTCTGATATACTTCAATTGGCGTCCAGATCTGGGAGTGAGAGCGACGGATGCTTTCCTCAAGGATTGGACTCCATTCCTCTCCTATGCATTCCCTCCATTTGAAATGATCCCCAGGGTCCTAGCACATCTTCAGAGACAAGAAGCGGAAATGGTGTTGATTTCCCCATATTGGAGAGCCCAATCTTGGTTCCCCATCATTATGGAGCTGGCCTGTGCTCCTCCCAGCCTCTTGCCCTGGTGTTGGAATCTCCTTCTGGATCCCGGGAAATCTCTTTATCCTTTGATCCTATCAGGTCAACTGTCTCTACTAGCTTGGCGTCTTTCAGGCAAAACTGGAGTCTCCCAGGCCTTTTGAGCAAAGCTCAGGAATTCATCAATCAATCCTGGGCCTCCAACACACATAAGCCCTATGCCTCAGCTTGGAGACGCTGGTGTAGTTGGTGTACTTCACGGGGTGATCCCTTTAATGCTAATTGCACCTTGATCTTGAATTTCCTAGCTTCTTTGGCCGCCTCAGGGATGTCTTATAATTCTATTACCAATTTTCGCTCAGCCATTTCTGCCGGTCATGCCTTCATTGACGGTAGACCGGTGGTCAATTACCTGTTGTTTGTAAATTAATTCGAGGTATCAGGATTTTAAACTCCCCTTTACCCAAATATTCAGAGCTTTGGGACATTAATATTGTTCTGCAGTTTTTGAATTCCTGGTCTTCCAATAAATACCTCTCCAGGAAACATCTTTCTGCCAAGCTTACCATCCTACTTTGACTCATATCTTGTAAACGGGTGTCTGACGTTAAAGCTTTAGATTTGGCAAGGAGAAAATTCTCTCCTGAAGGTGTTTTATTTGTCATATCCAGAAGAACTAAGTGCAATACCAGGTTGGTATCCTATTAAGCATTTCCTGATAATAGCAAGCTCTGCGTGGTACAATGCTTGAAGGATTATGAAGTAAGTACGGCCGAATTTCGGTCTCATATTTTGGGCCAATTGCTTATTTCACTTCAGAAACCATTTCGACCAGTTTCTTCAGCAACTCTAGCCAGATGGGTGAAATGGATTTTGTCAGAAGCCGGCATTGATGTATCCAAATTTGCCCTGGGTTCTCGCATAGAGGACATTTTGAGCGCAATCTTCTGATTCCATGTTTAAAAGGTTCTATTATAAACCTAGTTTAGATGTGCTATCAATAGTAATGGCAAGACTTTAAACTAGCATAACCAGAGCCTCCGGTCCTGACATAGAATGAAAAAATTTCTAGCTATCGCGTTTAGAATTTTCAATTCTAATAAGGACACGGATAGCTCTCAAGTATGGTCTCAATACTTGTCATTTTGCTGGGTGCTGTGGCACATCCGTTGGCCTTGTGCTTTCCCCTAGTACATAAAGAGTGAAGCACTCACCTGAGACAAGTCAAATATCAGAAGAGAAAGTCCTCAAAAGAGAGTGGGCCCAGCCTGGGCCCGCTTTTGGCCTGGCATTGGCCCAGGCGCACTCTGTGGACGAAGTCCAGCGCTTTAAAGCCAGTCACCAGCTGCTCGGCCCCTCCTTGAAGCTAGGGAGGCTGGGGGACATAGTCCCACCCCAGTCATGGCCTCAGGTAACTCTGCAAGCGGTGCAAGCAGGGAAAATTACTTTCAAACTGAACCATCGGTGCAGGCGAAGTCCAAAGCTTTAAAGCATGTCACCAGCTGTTCAACCCCTCCTTGAAGATAGGGAGGCAGGGTGACAAAGTTCCACCCCAGCTAGGCACCTCAGGTAACGTTGCGGGCGGTGACGGCAGGTAAAACCTCTTTCAAACTGAACCGTGATTCATTATCCTGTCCACTAAGAGTGCAAATCCCAGGTTTAACTATACCTGAAATTTTATAAGCTCTCTCTGCCATACTGGATTTGGCAGCTCATAAAGATATGGGATCATATATATTTCTTTAAAACTATGTAGAATTCTTTAACTAGAGGTAACTCAGATTACTGGCTCTAGATTCTAATGCAGACTTTTCCCATAGCTCCCTTTTTGTATATTGTGTAGCAGGGTTGCTTTTAAAATCTTCTAGATTGAGCAAAAGGGCCAGGTCAGTAAGACACACCCTTGCGTCTCTTGCTCCATACAGATCTTGTATTCAGAGTTTTGATACTTTGACTTTCATACACACTTACATTCTTTTCCAAAAGCATAAAGTTGTATTTCCAGCCATACAATTCCAAAAAGCTAGGCCAATTTCTATACTAATTACTTGCACCATGGCCAATGTGGTACGGCCTAAAAGATTCTTAAGACAGTAATCCTCCATTTTGTTTCAGATTCCGTCGCAATCCCATGCTTATGATCTCTGCACCATAAAGCACTTGAGGAGGGACTATGGCCCTATACTGACCACCAGAGTTATTGAGGGCCCACCGAAATCCCTCTTAATTTTTTTAAGCCCCCCACAGATATAAGTGCTCTAGTTCTTAAAGAGTTTAAGTGCATTTTCCAACATAATTTCTTAATAAACACCATACCAAGATACTTTTAAGTTAGTGTTTCTTCAATAGACATATTCTCAATGGATCACACAAAGGGTTAAGTGTTTTCCCCATAACTAGTACATTTGTTTTTTCCTTATTTATTTTTAGGTAATTTTCCTTATAGTAATTATTGAAGGCTTGCAGTTTTTTTGTAAACCCAACTGAGTCACATCTAGTAGAACAAGGTCACTGGCATACATTAAACGTAGTAATTGGAGGTCTCTCACCTTTACAGAAAAAAAGTGTGTATTATTTAGAATGCCTGGCAGATCGACTAGATATAAGGCAAATAGTGTAGAGCTAAGAACGCATCCCTGTCTCAGGCCATTGTAGATTGGAACTTTCCTTGACATTGTACCATATATGTCTTGCTCCAACTTGGCCCACTTGTCAGAATATAGCTCTTCCATCACAGTCAATAGTGCCTCTGGAATATTCAATACCAACACTTTTTCCCATAATATCCTCTTGTTGACTAGATCAAATGTGGATTGAAAGTTGACAAAACAATAGAAAAGATTCCCTTGTGTTTCTATTGCTTTCTGACCCAGGGCCTAGAGGCTGAAACAGTGATCTCTAGTAGAATGTTCTTCTTTAAAACCACTGTTCTCAATAGGAATTAGCTTGTCTGTATCAATCTAGTTTTTCAAATAAAGGAGAATTTTCTTTCAGAATATTTTGGTCCCCACATCAATTAAGCTAATTTGATGATAATCTTTGAGGTCAGAAGGATCATTTTTGTAAAAAATTGGTTTAATAATTGCTGCTTTCTAACTATAAGGAAAATTTACAGCATTCAGGAACACATTAGAGGCTCTGTGGAAAAAGCTGACCCACCAGTCAGGGTTTGTTTTGACTACAACCACTGGTACATTATCGGGGCCTGCCTCTCTAATGAGATTTATACCGTCTATAGTCTTGTTTATTGCTATCATAGAAGTGTAATGTACAAGATCTTCATCAGGGCCTATCTAACCCTCTAATGCAACCTCTTTATTGAAATGTACAGTAAAAAAGCTAACCCAAGCCTCTTCTGAAATCTTATAGCCTGTTGCATCACTTTTCTCATTTGTACCTTACTTGATCATATATTATGCTGGCTTCCTTTTCCTGATTAAGTTGGCATATTCAATTTTAGTTTTCCAGATGAGCTCTTCCTTTTCCTTTTCATTGTTTAATACTACACTCTTATATTTCCTATGTTTCCCCAACTTCCTTTTTAATTCTTGGCAGTGTGAGTTAAACCAATCTGGTTGAGATGATCTGTGGTTGTTTATGCTTCATAGATGTAAATTTTTCTTAAGCAAAACCACTAAGCAATCTACTAATTTCTGTAGCATCCTATCATGCCAAATCAATATATTCTTAAATTTTACATCACTATTTTCAAACTCCTCTGATAGATGTACATTAGATAATGAAGCAAGATGCTTCTCATTTATGTGAGTAGTCAAGCGTCTAGAATAGTCGCTTTCCAGAGCTAATATGCACTTACTATCCTGGATCCCTACTTTTAGCCCCATAGACAGTGGCTCATGGTCCCTATCTCTAACCTTCAAGATTTGACATTTTTCACACAGGTCAAAAAAATATAATTGGAACACATAATCAATCGGGCCTTTGATGTTGCCTGTAGGGAAAGTTTGCATGGCCAGATTAACATCCCCATATCAGCCATTTAAACATATAAATCCATAGTCAGCTAGGCTGTGTTTCAACTCAAAATCCATTTTCTGTAGGGGCATTTTAGAAACATGGCAACAGAAATATTATAGGCCTCCAGCAGATCCATCTGGTCCATAGCCATCTGAATGGGTTTAGGCGCGTATAAGTCTTCCATAATTAATACTGGGGAGTGTTTGTTTACCACACACAGATTGCAGATGTCTTCTTGGAAATGCCCTGCATGTTCAATGCTTGATTGCTTACCTGCCGAGTCCACATATAGGTTGACCACAGATATTGATTCACAACTAACAACACTGGGATAAAGGTATACAATACGGACTTGTAGCCATTCACATTTAATCTTTTCTGTTATTATTTGATTTGCAATTTAAATGGATACTAGCCTCAGTAGACCCCCAGTTTGGCACACTAATCCCTTTTGTCAGTCTTCTCTACAGTTTTGTAAGAACACATCAAACGTGGGCATAACCCCAGATAGCCAAGTATCTTTTAAACAAATGATTACATTATCAAGCAGCATTATGTTCAAACATTCATTATGTGAAAATTTATTTAATCCACATGCATTTCTAGAAAGGACCCAAAGCTATCTGGCAGACACTTCCCTAATCAACATTACTTAAATATGAAGAATCTTCTTCATAAAAGCTAACTAAACATGAACATCTATTACTCAGATGTATGTCGTATGGCTGAACTGTTATTGCTTTTTTGAGGTACTGTAACTTTTAAGCTACCTCTATGAAAGCCCATGAGCCTCTTTTGCACCCACTTGTTCAGAAATACACTCTCCTTATTTAACACTATTTCCTCACTTTACAGTATTCTGAGGCACTAGATGTTCAATTTCCTCTCTGAATTAATTAGTAGGTTTATATCAGAATTGAGTAAAAAACAACTTTAGATTCATTTAAATGTATAAAGGCCTTCTGTTTAATATCATTGGAGACTATTGACATCAGGGAGACACAATTTGAAAAGGTCTGTATTAGATTAAACCTACTGATGTAGGAGAATCTTTAGTACTATTCCTCATGTCACAGTGATCATCTATACATGACAATCTATGCATTATGTTAATCAAAATACTAATAGTTTGACTGTAGAGTGATGCACTAAGAGGCCATTTTAATGTGCATTCATTTGGACCAATGACTTAAACATAGGTGGTATTGAAGTTTACTTAAAGGATTAAACTGACATTATGTTATAGTTTAGAGTCTGTACTACTAGTATGTATTGAAATGATATTGAATTTGTAATATTTAATCATTCAAATATATGTGAAAAAATAGAGAAATGCAGTTCTGTGTTATACTGACTGAAATGCATTAACAGAGTTATTTAATCTAAAGTTACTGTAACATGAATGCTAATGAAGATTTATTAATGTTGAATATATGGTTTGCATATTAAAATGTGTTTTATTTGAATGTATTATTGTGCTGTTTTGATTCATTTGCATTAGACCAAGTGATGTCTGCTAGGCCCGGTATTTTGTGAATTTGCAACAAATGTCAAGTCATCTTGCTAGCATGTACCTTTCTTTCAGACTTCCTTCCTATTAGAAGACTAGTTTGGTAATAGATGTCTATTGTTTGACAGTGGAGAGAATCTGATTTTTGATGTAGAACATCCTGGACTGTGGACTAGCAATAAATTTAAACATATGTTCCAATCTTGTGTGGAGTTACATGGATGGACGCTGTTCTCATGACAAACGTGGGAAAACCTGAATATGTTTCAAGTTGGAGTTGTGTGATCGATTTCTAACGGATGATGTCCCTTTACCGTCAAATGAACTGTTGCTTCGATTAATCATTTTGTGGTATGAACTTTAATATGTCAATGCCCAGCAGGACTTTATTCAGGTTCCCTGCAGAAGATGCAACATAACTGTACTTACCATTCTTTTTGGTATGCTGAACCCCTTGGAGATGTGCCTTCCTCTCTACCCTTTGTCTCTTAAAATGCCTTGCTGAAACTAAGAAATTTTCCCCCTGATCCTTACAAAAGACTCTTGATAGCTTTTAACATGCTGACACTTTTTCTTTTTCTTTACCTTTTGCCCACCTGAGTTAGCAACTTTTTACCTAACATTACCCTTTTCCAAATTATTTTTGTCCTCTTTGTTCTTCTTGAATTTTGCCTGCATGCGTTCTGCCCCACACATGCTGTTCTCCAATTGGTTAAACTTTATGGTTTCCCCTTGCCCAGCTAAAATGAACTTGAAGATTTGAACTGCCTTAACGCTTGTTAAAACTGAGCTATGTTTGTTTTCTATACATTAGATTATCTTATTAATGTTTTGTATTGTCTTTGTTGAGTGCCTAGTTCTTCTAATGTTAGTCCACCTACATTTATTTTGTCACCTTGGTCAGGCCTTGGTGATTCTCTATCTTTATAACCTTATGTTCTGAATTGCCGACATGACTCTGAGCTTAAGCCTGTAATAGATCCCTTATCTTTATTCCTGACCCGGACTTTTCCTTGTATGGCCACATGGTTCATCCTGTGTAATTTAATTGGTTCATATTGAAATTTGAAGTATGGTTCTACCACATCATATGCAAGGTCCAAAGATCAGTTGACCTCAACGAGCATTGATTCCTATGAAGGATAAAAATGCTCCAGCAGATACCGTAGCAGAGGATGATTTGTCCCACAAGAAGGGAGAACTATTCATGTATTGTGTTAGGGAGATAGGATTGGTCCCACGGAGTTGCTCAGTCTAAATTTTGCCCACCCTGCTTTCTGTCCCATGGTCCGTTCCAAAGACTGTTGAAGTCCTGGCATC
The DNA here is from genome assembly GCF_031143425.1 of Pleurodeles waltl. Lineage (NCBI taxonomy): Eukaryota > Metazoa > Chordata > Amphibia > Caudata > Salamandridae > Pleurodeles > Pleurodeles waltl. The sequence goes on along the minus strand of NC_090437.1, from coordinate 86,154,473 downwards.
AATCCTGCGAGAGACGGATGTGTGAGTATTAATAGGGTTTTACACTTGCATGACTTTTAGCCTAAGATTGCGGTAGTGGGATGTTGTGAAGTGTTTTGCGGAGTTGTCGTATTCGTTTGATTGTGGCATGTGTTGCTAAAAAATGTCCGCAGTTGTTGTTGTTAATGGGTCTGTCATGAAGTAAAATCCTGGTATAAAGCACAAGTATAGAAGACACTTGGTTAATTTATTGTCTGCAGTGAGGCACTTGTCATGAGACATTGTTGACAGTGCCAATAGTTTTCCTTGAAGGAGTGTGAGTTTTGGTTGGTAATAATTGAACCTTGAATGCACATGGAGAATCTGTAGCAATCGGAGTGAGAACTGCTGGTCGAAGTGACTGCAGTGCTGAAAGAAGTGAATGTGACGTCATCAAGTACATCGCTGGTATAGGTTGGTTGGTGTGAAGCTGCACTGCTATTGCTGGCAGTGCCACATTTCTATTGGTAAAGAACATTGAGAGGAAAGGATTGTGGGATTGAAGTTACTTTCTGATTCAAACAAAAGTTACTGTAATCAATTTAATTTTATTAAAAATTAAATTCCTTAAAGCTTTAAAGAGTACATTAAGACGAGATGTGTTTATTCCAGTTAGAGAGGGTATGGAGACCCCACCCGAAGTTAGTCCAGGTCATTATGTATCATCTGTGAAAGAATTTCATGCATGTTTGTGGCTTGAACAATGGTGCACGATTACTGACATAGAAAGTGCTTTAACATTTCCCTGTTATAGAACCTTTAATCTAAAAATTCTAGTTAATCTGAGGCGAGAGCTTTACAAGATAAAACCACCTCCAAGACCCGCACAGTTTGTCGCCTTTAGTATTTGGGAACTCATAGCATGCCAGAAAGTGACAACTAAATATGAGAACAGAATGCAAAAAGCAAAAAAAGATACTTGCAGAGGCTAGATGGAATGCAGAACAGAAAATATGGAGAGCCAACATAATTGAGGAAGTTAGAATGTATCCAGCTATTTCGAATGAAGATGGAGAAAGCACTAAACCGAAGGCTAAGAAAAAGACAGGAAAGGAAGAACAGACAACAGATACTAAGAAAGAAAAGACAGTGATATATGAGAGTGATTTTGGTGATGAGTTTATAAATCAAATCTCGCTGAATCGTCTGTCTCCGTTACCATTCAGCTTAGGTAGGAACAAGAAGGGAAGTTACCCAAAATGTAACTTCGAATGTGCCTACTGTTCCATTTTCACAATCCCTAAATTATATAGTATGAGTTACACCTGCAATTTCAGTGATACAAATTACTGAAGTTAATCAACCAGTTAAGAAGTTTAACACATTTCAGTCTGTAACAAGTCCTATTGTGAATCAGACTGTGCCAAATTCTAATGTGAACCAATGGGTGCAGTCAAATTATGTGAATCCGCCTATGCAATTTTTTTATTCAGAACCAACCTTTGCAAAGGTTTAGTCCAGGTCAGTCAATACCAAATGCTACGCCATGTCAAACCGGATACATTTTCAGTACAGTCTTAACAAGACAGAGTGCAGTACTGACAGTTTCTCAGAATCAGACACATCATATGGGTCCAGGTGCATTAACAGTTCCTATTAATATAGGCCCCATTGTTCCTTTGTATGCGCCCAGTAGTTCTGGAAGCAGTCAACATTCAACAAATGCCCTGACAGTTCCTAATACACCAGTTACATCTGTTGGGATATGACCAATTTGTCTGCGGAGATCGGTATATTCTAACAACTCAGAAATGGAGAGAAATGTAAGACCGTTAGCACCTACACGAATTGCAGATCCAAATCAGATGACAAGTCAGACAGGAGCTATCCCCTAAGCGAGGTTTCCTCAAAGACCCTCACCTTATTTTGTGTCCAGACCAGAACTGACCCCTAATGATAATTGTAGCACTCCACATGCCTTTTAACATGCCAGAGTACATGTCACAGTTTAATATACAGATTCAGCAGATTGTAGGTCTTTTAAGAGCAGAAGTATTGCAGAATAGTAATATAAGTTTGTGAAAAATGTGTCCCCTGGACAGCAGATGCAAGTACTGCAAGTCCTGATGACTCAACAGCAAGTTGTTGTTCCTCAGCAGACTTTAAATCAAATTGCAAATGCAAATTAGAATCAGATAGCATCGCAGTTTCCCATAAATGTTTGAGTGATGAGGAATTTTCAGAGATTTTTCAAGCAGATAGTTTGGATGATGAGGATTGCATGCTAGGAGCATCCTTAAAAGTAGACCAGTGTGGTCCTTATGTAAATGCCAATGTTATGGGTCATGATGTGTCATTCCAGGTTTAAACTGGAGTTACACACTCCACTGCAACAACAACAGAAGTGCCAAATTTGCCATTTTCAAGAAAGAGAGTCCAGTTGTAGGAGTCATAAATAAACACTTGACCAACCCTGTAGCAGAATATGTTCCTGTAAAAATAGGTTCAGTTGAAGATGAGCACCAATTTGTGGTCCTTGATTCAAGTCCTGTAAGCTTGCCTGGATGCCACCTATTGCATAAGCTTAATTGTTCTATTAGCTGCACACTTGAGGAATCACAATCCAAACAAATGAGGAAGATGTGTCCTGACAAGTATGAAGCAGTACTTGAGTGTCACATTGTACCCAATGCTTACATGTAATGAATTGACCAAAGATTTAAAAGGCACAGTGACACCTGAGGTTTGGGATTTTTCAGGAAAAGAAATGGTACTCATCAAAGGAGTTGAGCCTATAAAAATTACAGTGAACCCAAATGCAGCATACCCCAAAACACCCCCGTATAACATGACACCTGAGACAATTACTGAAATCACTCCACTGATCAATTGTTTAATTGAGCAGGGTATCCGGAAAGAGATTATGGGAGGTCCATGTATCTCTCCCATTCAAGGACTGCAGAGGGCCAATGGAAACATACTGGGCAGTCCAGGATCTGAGAAAAGTAAATGAGATTTTTGTTTAATTTTACCCAGTGGTCCTGAAACCTGCAGTGATTTTATTCCAAATTCCATGTGAAGCAGAATGGTTTACTGTGATTGATCTATGCCAAGCCTTTTTCTTCATACAATTGGATGTGGAAAGCTAATTCATTTTCGCGTTGAAATTCGGCAGTAATGTTTTGGTATGGTGCTGAGTTCCACAAGGGTATATTGAGAGTCCTTTAATTTTAAGCAGATCTTGTAAAAGAATCTGGAATCCTTGAAAATGCCCTACCACCCAGTCTTAGTGCAGTATATAAATGACTTACTGGTTGCATCAAACACTCGAGAAGCATACAGAATAAATGCAATTGCTCTCTTGAATTGTTTGGGAGGGAATGGACATAAGGTTTCCCCAGCCAAACTACAGTATAGCAAGAAAAAAGTCACATACTTATTAAGTCACCACATTAAGAAAGGTGTGCCGAAAGTGTCACAAGAAAGAATCACAGCAATCATAAAAATTAATCTCACTGCCACTCAGAAGGAAGTCTAAATGTTCTTTGCTGCTATCGCCAGTGGACTCCAACCTTTTCCCTTTTGGCCAAACCTTTACAGAGGCTGACACATAAATATGTGTCTGATCTGGTCCCACTGGATGATAACTTTGTATGTGCCTACACAGAGCTGAGACAAAGCCTATGCCAAGCTCCTGCTCTTGGAATGCCTGATTATAACAAATGTTTTTCTCTGTTTTGCTGCAAGAGAGATGGATGTGCTTTCTCAGTTTTGACTCAGCTACATGGAAATGCAAACAATCCAGTAGCTTATTTTTCTGCAAAACTTGATCCTGTGGCTTCTGAGCTGCCTGGATGTTTGAAGGCAGTTGTTTTGAGTGTCAGCATCGAACAATGCCAAGGCATTTTTCTGGGTCACCCTTTAAATGTTTTTTTTCCCCACTCTGCGGAAATATTGTTAATTGATGTCTCCTGTTTAAGAGATGAAGATGGTACCCTGAGAGCTGCATATGCAGTTTGCACAGTGTCAGGTGTGGGTGAAGCCTCCAGGCTTCGAGGAGTCTTTTCTGCCCAAATAGCTGAATTGGTTTCGCTTATCAGAGCTTCCTGTGTTTCTGAACAGCAAAATGACAGTCTTCCCTGATAGTCAGCATGGTTTTGGCATTGTTCATGGCCTTCTCTGAATCATCTATCCACAACAGTGATAAGATCTATATTTTGTTGAACGCATTACAGCTGCATGCAAAGATTGCTGTTGTTAATTGTGCTGCCCCTAAGAAATGAACTGACTGTATAACATTAGGTAATGCGTATGCTGATGAGGTGGCAAGATATTGTGCCCCAAGTTTGTACTTCCTTAAGCACAGAATGGAATAATGAGACAAGTGATGAGACAAGTCAAAATGTCCTGTTACCTGCGGTTCAGACATGGGAGAGAGTTAAGAAATTGCAGGAAAAAGTAACAGAAGAAGAACAAGGTTGGGTTAGAGCAGGATGTGTCAATAGAAATGAGGATGATGTTTGACTTTAAAGTGATGGAAGAGCAGTGTTGCCAAATAGCTTGTTGTTACCCATGGCTAGATACTATAATGGACAGACTCATATAGGTAGGGATGCAATGATTAGAACCTTTAGACATACATGGTTTAGTCCCAGATTCAGAGTAATTGCTGAAGCCGTGTACCACAGGTGTGTGACATGCCAGCAGATGAATGTTGTTAGACTGAGTCACATAGGTAGATCATGAGGACCATTCCATAGAATGCAGCTGGATTTCATAGAGCTGCCTGTGTTCACTGGACTGCGATATGTCTGCGTCATTGAATGCATTTCCTCGGACTGGGTTAAAGCCTACCCAAACAGGAGAAATTATAGTCTCACAGTAGCAAAGCTGTTACTTAGGGAGCTGATACCATGATTTAGAGTCTCAACTTCTCTAGAGTCATGGATGAGGAACCCACTTCAAAAGTAAGGTTCTGAAATGATTGTGTGTGGCATTCCAAAGTTGAGCAAAGATTACATTGTAGCTACAGATCTGAGACTTCTAGACTTGTCAAACAGATTAAAGGCACCCTGAAGTCTAGACTGGCAAAAGTTTGTGCATCTACCACTTTGAAATGGCCAGACGCATTTCCTCTTGTCTCGATGAGCATGCGCAGTACGCTCAACAGAAAAAAACTGGGTTGTCCCCTCTAGAAGTTATCACGGGGAGGGCCATGATATTGCCAGCAGTGCCTGCAAATATGCTTGTTAACATTACAGATGACTTGTTGCTGTATTATTGCAAAGGACTAGCTGACGTGGTTCATTCTTTGTCTCATCATGTTGGAGGAGCTACAGCACTGCCGCAGCAGGGGCTTTGCCATGACCTTGTCCAGGCGACTGGGTCATGGTGAAAAAGCATGTAAGAAAAACATGCTTGGAACCACATTGGAAAGGCCCTCATCAAATGGTTTTGGTAGCCACCACATCTATGAAGTATGCTGGGTTTCTTAAATGGGTACACACTAGCCACATTCTCAAACGTTCAGGTCCATTAGATGATGCAACACCTATTTCAGAAGGGTTGTTTACAGTGAGCGAGAGGGATCAGGTTAGTAAAGCTGTTGGGACTGGACAAGTGGCTTCTACAGTGCAAGTACAGTCTGAGAGGGGTCTGAGCAAGTCACCAACAGTGTAGAAAGGTCGAGACAGAATCAGTTGACTCATGCAGGCTTGGATGCTGACGAAGGACCAGTTGCTGTGGACAAAAGAGCTGTACCAGGAGACTAATGGCCAAGTGAGCAATCAGTGCCAGAGGTACAAGTACTTCTGAGGGTTGAGTAACCACAAGCTCAAAAAGAAACAGACTATCAAGCTGAAAATATTGAGCACCTAAATTGACATATTTTCCTACAAATTAATGGAAGAAGGAGTTTGCAACCTTTTGCTTTAACAATTCAAATCCAGTTCAATATTATTGAGTTCGAAATTGTGGTAGAGCGCTACTTTGAAATCTCATTGTTAATTAATGAACAAAGACATTACATTTTGGGAGTGATTATTAGTGATTATGAGCTGTGCCTTATTAGAGACATTTGAACTTTTCGTAGAAGCTTTGGAACATTTGCAAGTAGAGAAAACTCTTGATGAACTTTCTAGAAGATCAAAGAACTTCTTGTGAATAATTTGCACTTTTAAAAAAAGAGACTATTTTGATCCTTGCTTTGCTCACAAATGAAAAAGGACTGACAAGAGACAGTGATACATTGAAGCTGCCTTGCGTCTTTTGATTTTTGAATTAAAACTTTTCTGTCTGAAATTAGAGAACTCACTGAGTCAAATAGAAATAGAAGTAGTAAGTGCAAATATATACTGTATGTATAGGTTTTGTGTTAGTGACAGTTATCATGATTATATTATTGCTTATTGGATTGAGTCAGCCCATAAAAAATGATTCAGAAAAAGTTACATCCACAAGTGTCCCCAATTTAGCAAATCCCATTGCAGATCAAAATCTCAGGTTCACTGATGAGAAATGCTTACACACTGATAGTACTAGAGGTGATTTGTCCGCAAATGTATGTTATCAACTGTTGTATGAGTATGTATAGACATGGAAGCTAGAGACTGCTATGTATGCACTCACAGGCCTAAAAAAACCATAAACATTTTACTAGACCTGCAGGTCGAATAGCTTAAATAATCTACTCGACCTAACTGCAATGTACTTGTACCCATCAACAAGTCTCAAATTGTCAAAATTGTCTCAAATAGTACGCAGTTTACAGAGTCGCCTTTTTCTTCATTCTCCCATATGATTGCACCTTCAAATATGTGAGCTCGGCATTTCTGCAGTACAAAAAATCCTCTTTAATTTGACTAAGTAGACTAAAGTTTGCTGCACGTATCACAAGAATATAGGCAACATATAAGGAACACATGACCCATGACATGCTTTTAGTTTTCTAACAGCACTGCCATCAGGGCAGGGGTGTTTTTCAGTTTATGTTTAAACACTCACTTTTAATAAATATATTACTAAACCATGATGTGGTAGTCATCTACACACAGTCAATTTCCAAAACATCTTTCCTCTAACTTGCAGCTTTACTGATAAAACTATATAGTATATTAGCAATCTGTGAACATTGGGTTTCAGAAAGCATATCCTTTGCAAACTAACACCTACAGTATTCTGATTTGCCTTCATCCTATTTCAATATTGTTTTCATCACAGAGAAATACAAAAAAAGGGCTTCCACAACTACTGAAATATATTTTTAAATGTTTGTACAGTTGACTTAGTCATTTAAATGTTGTGCGTTAGGAAAAAACAGACACCCTTAGATCCTTTTATTTTACATTCTAAACAGCAAGTCACACAGTTAACCTTACAAAGTCCTGGAACTCTGCTTTCAGAAGGAAAATTAATTGGAAGACAAACTGACTTTTGACTTCTGTTTTGAACACAGAGCAAAAGTGTCATAAGAACAAGATTTGAGGGCATCTTTTATTGCCCCTCCACTTTCTGACTGAACAGAATACCTGTTCTTTGTTAACTTCCCAGAAGGGGTGAGTAAGTCCTAAACATTTGCTATTTTTAGGACTTACTCACCCCTTCTGGGGAGGTAACAAAGAACAGGTATTCGTTTCAGTCAGAAAGTAGGTGAGTAGTCGAGTACATTTTTCAAACCCTGACTCATTTGCCTTCATCAGTGAGTGAGGGAATCACATATAGTTTACCCCTAATATATGGCATTTCCTGTAGCCTACTGCTAACAGTTTTGTAGCAGCAGGAGTATTATGAATACTTTTACTTAAATATGACCTAGTGTTTTTCAATTGTCCCTATCATGAAACATTTGAGCAACGTAGTGAAGACAAAAAACATTGACACAGTTGGAGGTTTCTTTCAGCCTACATTGATATTTGGCACATTCGAAGCCCACAAGAACAATTTGACCTGTTTTCTTACCCAGTAGAGAAGGTGTTCATTGGACAAGTTGAGGAAAGAAGAAGAACTATGAAGACTAAAGTGGAAAAGGTAATAGTTTTACAAAATTTGGAAACAGATGAAATGCATCCAGGAGCTGGGAATCAAGGATTCCTGTGTTTAGATTGGCAACATTTAGGGTAATTATGTGTATATAGACCTAGATCAAAGACTGACACATTTTATAGGAACTAGTGAATGCAGGCACATGTTTCTGTTTAAGAGTGTTTGACCCTTTATGTTGAAATAGACAGGATCCCGCCATACCAGGTGTTTATTTTATATGTGGAAAGAATGCCTATTTCAAGCTGCCAAAAGGCTGGTATGGTAAATATTACCTGGGCATAGTTTTTCCAAAGATTTATCATGTGGACCTTTTAATGATCCAGTTTGGGATGAGTAATCAAATACCAGAGTTAAGAGAGGTGCTAGTGCTTTAATGATTGTAGGAGATATTTTTGGTGCCATAATTCCATCAGTAGGTGTAACCCTGAATGATCTTAAAATTAGCCACAGTAGATAAGTTATCTACAGACACTTTAGGTTCCATATTGTTAATGGACACAGAAATGATTGCCGTCTGATCAATGGTTTTACTAAATCGCCTTGCACTAGACATTCTTCTCACAAAGGTATGTGGAGTTTGCAAGATGTTGCAAGCCCAACAATGTTGCACTTACATTCATGACAATAGCAAGGCGATAAGAAAATACTTTGGAAATACCATTGACTTCATACAAGCCTTGAAAGAGCTGACAGCGACAGATGCATGGGAAGCAATGGGTGGTGTTTTTTCAGCAATCGGAAAGTGGTTTGAAAGTTTATGGACAGGAAATTGAGACACCTATTGATTATGGATTTGTGTGCCCTAGTTGCTGTTGGTCTTTATAAATTATTCAAGAAGTTGAAAGAGAAAAGAGCCAATGGTAAACAGAGAAACGAGGAGATAGAGATGGAGACTAAGAGAGGCATATACTATAGTAACATCAAGCAGTTAGGAGACTTCAGGAGACCTCCCTGAATAAACCTCTGAAATTTTGAGCTGTCTCATTGAAAATGAGAGTTGAAGTATTTTGTGATGGCTTGATTCGCCATTAGAAGGGGGACTGATGTAGCAGAATCTTTAGTATTGTCCCTCAGGTCACAGTCATCATCTATACATGACAATCTATTCATTATTTTAATCAAAGTAATAATAGTTTGACTGTAGAGTGGTGCGTTGAGAAGCCCAAGTGGGGCCTGCTAGGCCCTGTATTTCATGACTGTGCAAAGAATATCAAGAATCATGCTAACGTGTACCTTTCTTTCAGACTGCGTTCACATGAGAAGACTAATTTGGTAATAGATGTCTATTGTATCACAAATAGAGAGTTGTGAGAATCTGAAGTTGGATGTAGAACATCCTCGACTGTATATCAGCAATTTAAACCTTTGGGCTGTAGTTGTGTACAAAATCCCCATTGGAAATTGCATAGAGAAAATGCGTTTTGGGACCCCCCTTTTTTCATCCCCAGCTTGACAGATCACCCCAAAACTTTCAAGGCAGGGGCCAAGAAAAAAGGGTTGGGGGGCAGACAAAATTTTTTCCTCATTTTAAGTAAATTCGATTTTTCAAATTTTTGAACACGACTACAGTCCGAACCTCCGCTGAATGAAATTACACCAAATTTATAAGAAAGCTCTTGGTCCAGAAAAGACGCTTACTGTGATTTGGTGTAAATCCCCTCAGTAGTTTTGGAGAAATGTGAGTTTAAAAACTATAGTTATATAGGGCAGCAGATCCTCCGTGGATCCAATTGTCCCCATGATGATATCTCATTGGCTGCCAACACTTCAACCAGGAAGTGTTGACAGCAATCTTGAGACTCTGCTTCAGCTGAGTCCCACCCCAAAAAAGTTTTAAAAAAGAAAAGGGGCCAGGGTAGGGGCACCCTGATCCCTTAGCTCTGGGAGCATTGTTTTTTTTTTAAATGCAAGAAAAATCAGCTGATCCGGTTCTGATTCGTTTTTTTTTTAAAGGGTGGTTTCCCGTCCTTTTCCTTTACTGAAGCCCCAGGTGAGCCAGGTCCAGGGGGCCTGCCAAATATAAGGAGTAGGTACATGAGGACTTGCTGAAGCCCCGGAGCCTGCCACCTCCCCGGGGTGATTATTAGATTGCATGCCACCTCCCTGGGGCAAAATGCTTTGGTTAATGTAGGGGGGTCCTGCGGAACCCCCGTGTCCCGAGGACCACCACCTCTCTGAGGCCAACTTTCAGTAATTTGCAAGGGCTGCATCCCCCCCCCCCCCCCCACAGCCCCAGGGACCGCCACCTCCCTGGTGCCACTGTAAAGTGATATGTGGAGGGGCAGTACTGGATTAATATTTAATTAAATGCAGGGGCTGCCTGGCCCCCCTGTACCCTCAGGGACCACCACCTTCCTGGGGCACAATAGCAATGGCATGAGGGGGACTGCCTGGCCCCACCACAGCCTGGTGACCAACATCTTCCAAGGGCCAATGTAAAGTGATATGCAGGGGGCCATGTGGCCCCACCTCAGCCCTGGAAACTGCCACCTCCCCAGGGCTCATTTTTAATTAAATACAGGGGGGCTGCCTGCCCCCCCCCAACAGCACTGGGGACCGCCACCTCCCTGGGTCACAACAGTAATGACATGAGCTGCCACCAAGCAAAAGCAAACAAAATCCGCTTTCCAATCACTGGGTGCATTGCTTAACGGTTAAGATCACAAACCGGCACATGGAAAGTTGAGGGTTTTACCCAAGGTGTGTCTGTGGTCATTTTCCTTCTTTAATTTCTTTTCAGGTTCAAAAGTTTAAGGTTCAAACTGGAAGGTGATTTCACTCTTTTAAAATGACATATACATTTGTCTTTTCAATTTGCCCAGAAATACCTGATTCTAAATATAACATTCATCATAGCCTAAAAACTCTCTATCTCACTCTCCCTTTCACTCTCTTTCTCTCTTTCTTTCTTTCAATCTCATTCTCCCACTCACACACCCACTCAAACTCTTATACACCCACTCATAGACCCACTCAGACACTCATGCACCCACCCACAATCCACTCAGACCCTTGTGCACCGACTCATAGTCCCACTCAGACCCTCATGCACCTACTCACAGACCCACTGAAACCCTCATGCACCCACTCAGCCCCACACAACACTGATGCACCCACTCACAGACCCACTAAGAAACTGACACACCCACTCTCACACCCAGACACTCTCACAGACTGTCTTACACTCAGACACACCCTCTCACATCTATTTTCACACCCAGTGAGACAGGCCACAGCCAACTCCCACAGCACGGGCCCTGCGCCCATCCCCTGCCACGCACGGGCGAAGACTCTGGGCACCACCACCTCCCTGGGGCTTAAAATTTATGTTGGAGTGGGCTGCACAGACCCCCCTCCTTGGGCTCAAATGAACCCTGAGGACCACTGCCTCCCCGGGGCTTCATTTAACTAATGGAGGGGGGACGCACAAACCCTCCTTCTGCGGCTGTTTCAAGCCCTAGGGACTACCACTTCCAGAGGATAAATGGAAATTAGTGCAGGCAGCCGCAAGGACCCCCCAAGCCCTGGGACCACCTCCCTGGGGCCATTTATATTTTCCCATCCCGGGCCATACACGTATTAGTGGTGATTTTCTTGCTTTTTCCTTTTTAACTTCAAATATTTAAGGTACATACCGAAAGGGGATGTCACTCTTTTGTGGGGTGGGTTTGGCTACTTATATGGGATTGCCCGCAGGACCTGGCCAAAGGCTTAGCATGGTGCTGAGTTTGGTGCCACCTGCGCGTGGCATGGGGTGTGGTGCTTATAGTGGGTCGGCAGGTCCAGCAGCCAACCCCCGCCATGCACAGTCGAAGAAAAATTACTTTACATTAAAAAACATAGAAATTTGCTGGAAAAAACAAAGGTTACAGGGACGTTATAGTTAGGAAATAGAATTTAAAAAAACATACACATTCACTTTAAAAACCAAAGGTTACAGGGAATTTATGGTTAGGTTCTGAATTTACTCACACAAAACCAAAGAAATTCAGCAGTTACAGTTATGGTTAGCTGCAGTAACTATAACTCATTCCCTAAAGTAACTATAACTTGTGCTGTCGCCATGCAGTACTAATTACCGCTCATATTACATCACTTATGACATCTTTGATAATACCATTCATAATATCAATGTAACAGCTGCAGAAAATTATTGAGGACAAATCTGTGCATGACGGATGAGCGAGGTATAGTTACCTTAGGTCATGAGTTATATTAACTTCAGCTAACTATAACTATAACTGCTTAAAGTCTATGGTTTTATGTGAGTAAATTTAGAACCTAACTATAATGTCCCTGTAACCTTTGTTTTATTAAGTTAATATATATATAATAAATGAAAAAATTACATGAATATTACAAAATGTAAAAATGTATTCTTCCACAAACCTAACAGCCCACACTTAAAATATAACTAAAATAAATTTGACGTAAATGACATATTTAATAATAAATTAAATAATTATTAATAAATGAATAATTCATTCTTAAATCATTATTACAAGTAGGTTCCCACCCGATTCCCCTACAAACACAACAACCCACACCTAATAATAAATTCAAAATATAATTATTACAGTTTACATCATTAATAATCAATTAAACAATTAATATTAAATCAAGAAATTGTTTATTGTCACTTAATTAACTTACCACCCTATACCCCTACAAACCCAAAAAACAGCACCAAATATAAAAAATATAATTGTTACACAATTTGTATCATTATCAATCAATTAAATAATTACAAATAAATAAATTAATTATTAGTCAATTATTACTAAATTAAGTATCAAATATAATTACTCAGATTCTTTTCGAACCATAAAGTACACAAAATTTATTAAGACATAAATGCACAAAATCACGATACATAGAGCATCAAAGGAAAATACATGTTACAAAAATTTAAACTCGGTTAATCTTTCTGCAAATTTCTAAGATACATGATAGATTTTAAAAAACACGCTACATTAAAATTCACAAATTCATCAGTCAACGTATCAAGGTGTATTAGAGCTGGACAGACTTGAAAACATCCCTTATCCTTCAATAGCAGTATAAGTGAAGGGTATCCTATGGAGACACATTGTTGCAGCCATAGGGACTCAGGGACCCAGGATCGGGGGCAAGCTATTAGTGAATGCAGAAGATTTAATCTGAGCATGGTAAGCAAAAAACTTTCTCTGTTATTTTTAACAAGAGGAAGGTAGGACTCCGTCATCGCTGTCTTGTCATCAACACATTTATCTGAACCGTGGACTTCAATAGTTCTGACTCCTTTCTATACAGATCTTCTTTCTAAAAAGTTGTTCTTCACCCAGATTCTGTCCGCTTTACATATACTCTCAGGATTATTAAAAAGCCCACCCCTCCCTAGAAGCAGAAAAGAATACCTAATATATTTAATTTAAAAAAAATTGAGAGCACAGTCAGGCGAGAGACAATCCTTTAAAATCAACCAACTCAGGCTTAGTTCCTCCTTGGTCCACAATCTAATCCAGCCAACAAAGGGCAAAGGGCTAATAAATCGCTCAAGCAACCTATACTCAACTCTTCATGGACACACAAGGATGGGGTATTTTGGAGAACACAAAGCCCCCTTGGTTTTTACCTCTGAATGTCTTCCAAGTACGATCATTTCTGAAGATGGCTCTAATAGATTTGACTCGACACTTAAATTATTTTGTGCAACTTTAGAGGCTAAAATTACAACTTTGATTACCGAGAAGCTTGATTGTTTTTTTAATGATGTAACTAGGCTTTTATCTAGTTTCTCTAAACCTGGCCCACTTAGCTCGGGAATTCTCCCTGGCCCCGAATCAGTTCATTTACCTACTCCTCCCCCTACATTGGCACCCCAAGGAGCCGGTAACTATTTGTCTGATCTACAAGTTGTCCCTGGCCAAGGAACCCTTGTGGATAACCCTGTATTATGTCCAGCAAGGAAGGCTCACTCCTCTAGGTTGCAAGACAATGGCTCCAACTTATTCACTAATCATGCAGACTTTTTACATTTACCTCCGGACTGTAATCCGTACGTTTTGGTTCTTTCTAACGTTCCTCCTTTGGAGTGCCGCAAACTAGAAGATACCCACTCTTTAATTAGGAAAGCCGGCCATTGGTTGAATTCTAAATTTAAACCAAATTCTTCAGGCTTCCGTAATGATAAGATTCTTATGGCCCGAAGGGTGAAGAGGGTCGGCTTCTCAAAAGAATTGAAGGAGGGCGATTATGTTATTTTAAACTTTGCCAATCCTCAGTCAGTAGATTATTTTTTGACTAAATCGGCCTATTGTAATATGTTAAATAACAAGATTCAAATCCATTCCCTGCACCATTTTTATGACCCTGTGCTTTTACCAAATCGTCCTATTTCTAATTTAAGCATGCACAGCCAAGAGCCAGATAGGTCTCTCTTACAGGTCAACGTTCCAACTAGCAATAGATTCTCAACCCTTAGTCACTTTGATGAGAATGATTGACTATCGGTGACCCACCACTGTTCTTCTAATTTAGAGAGACGGATGGTTGGGACCGTCCAATCCAAGCGTATCAGGGGCACAGGAATGTGTACTACAGATTTACAAACTCATCTAAATACCAAAGTCTCATCATTATGTTCTGCATTTAGACCACTAACCCTGCTCAGTTGGAATGTAGCAGGGTTGCGATCTAAAACTAACAATTCGGACTGGAAGAGTTTCATTTCTTCTTATGATATAATTTGTCTACAGGAAACTTGGTCTAAAGATATGTTTTTCTTGAATGGCTTTACTTCTTTTTGCCAGCCGGCACGGAGTTCTCACATGGGGAGAGCTAGTGGTGGCCTTTTAGTACTTGTTTCTGTAAATCTTCCGCTTTTAAATGTGTCCCTAATTTGGTCTTCCCCTTATTTTATGGTTGTTCTCGTCTCTATAAGCGGGCAAAAGGATATTCTAATTTTAAACTTTTATAATAATATCCCTCGGGGCTTCCTTATGACCCATCTGGAAGAGGTAATGGATTTTATAGATTCCTCACATGCTTTACAGTTTAGTGATTTAACTATTTTCTGGGTGGGTGATTTTAACATTCCCTTATGCTGTAAAGAACACACGGACTTGTGTGCCTTCCCTGTTGAGGGTAGAGAGTCACCAATTCATTTTAATCATACCTCTGAAGGAGATGCCTTAAATTCTTTTATTTGTAAATTTGATCTGGTTCACGTTACAGAGAAATTGGCCCCTGATGCCCGTAATACGCCCACTTACACCGGGAATTTGAAGGGGAGTACCATTGATTTTATACTTATCAGCTCTTCTGATTTTTATCTAATTAGAAATTTTAAGATTACGCCTCATTGTGCAAGTGATCACAACCCTCTTAGTATTACACTGGACCTAAAAGTAAATCAGGCACCCTTGAACAAAAATTTGTGTGCTGCTACAGTTTATAATTTAAATAGTGGCATTCGTTTAAAATGGGATAAAATTGACCCTAAAAAGTTTAACCAAGAAATTGTAAGAAGTAGGTCTGATACGATTTATACGTGTTTGTCTCAGCAATCAGACTCTGACTGTATTGTGCGAGAATTCGAATCCTTAAGTAGTGATATCTCACGCGCCCTGGTGATGGACAGGCCCGGGAAGGGGCCGGTGGTCCATAGATGGTTTGATTCTGCGTGTTCTTTAGCCCATAAAAAACTTAAAGAAGCTCTTAAAGCAGTTCCTCCCGCACGTCAATTAGTAAAATCAGCGAGGACTGACTATAAGGTTGCCCTTGATAAACGGAAATCCGAAATTAGGTCCAGGGCTTGGAGCGATCTTTTGGCCGCATCTGAATTTAAGGTCACTTCCAAATTCTGGAAAGTGATAAATCACCCTTACTTTTCTGATAAGAACTCTTTGGCCAATGAATGTTTTATTACTGAGGATGTCTGGATAAATCATTTTAGGAAAGTTTTCTGCTCTGAAACTTATGAGAATTCGCATGTGGCAGTTACTCCTGCTACACATTTTACTCCAGATTTTAACTTTAAGGCCCTAAATATTATTTTTGATCTCCATGAGGTCAAAGATGCCATTGATAGATCAAGGCAGGGAAAGGCCCCTGGACCCGATGGGGTTCCTGTCGACCTTTTTAAATCAGAAATTGAGCTCTGGGGCCCTTTGGTTACAAATGTGTTGAACAACGTGGTAACTAGTAATGTGCCCTCTTCATGGAAATCGGCTATTATTGTTCCCATCTTTAAAAAAGGTAATAGACAAGACCCCTCTTGTTACAGACCAATCTCCCTTATTGATTCAACGGCAAAGATTTTAGGTAGTGTGATCTTGTCCCGTTTAGAAGATTGGGTAACAGATGCCCAGATTTTATCTCCCATCCAATTTGGTTTTAGACCCGGTGTGGGCACAGTTGAGCAAGTTTTAAACTTACAATTGATACTTAATAAATATGTGTCTGTTAAGAAAGAGTCCATCCACATGACTTTTATCGATCTAACCAGTGCCTTTGATTTGGTTAACAGATCCAAGTTATGGCAAATCCTAGAAGTTCTAGGGTGTGACCCGGCTCTATTGGAGCTTATTAAACGTCTACATACAGACCTAACGGTCTCTGTTCAGGTCGGCTCATCTGGGCAGAGAACCCCTCCTATTCCGTCAACCAGGGGCGTAAGGCAAGGATGTATTTTAGCCCCTTTCTTTTCTTGATTTATATAAATGGGCTCTATGATTTTTTGGTTAAACAAGCAAAGGATGTACCGAAGATGGGCCAAAGATTACTTCCAGTTTTATTATATGCGGATGATGCAGTTTTAATTGCTCGTACTGCAAATGGCTTACAGGGCTTATTGGACATGTTTTATGAGTTTATGTCGAGCCTCGATTTGAAGGTCAATTACCCCAAGACTTTTGTCATGACCTGTGGCCCACGTAACACAAAATCCAAACAATTTACTATGGGAGGGCATTCTCTTATTAAGGTCAAAGATTTTTGTTACCTAGGCATGCATTTGAGTTCCTCTCTGTCCTGGAAGACTCATATTAATTTTAAGCTCCAACAGCTGATAAGGAACACCGAAGCGATCTTTCGCTTCTCTAATAAACTAGGCCATAGACCCCCCGCACATATGAAAACTCTGTATAATTCTAAGTGTACCGCAGCTGTGCTCTACGGAGCAGGCGTCTGGGGCTGTGTAAAGGTACCATCTCTCCAGAGGGTCGAAAATAAATTTTTGCGAAGATTACTGTTGGTTCCAAAATGTACTGCAAATATCATCTGCCACGAAGAACTTGGTCAGTGTTTTTTGGAGGATAGGGTTTTTTTGGCGCCATTATTGCTTTGGATTAGATGTTGGCTAAACCCAATGGCAAAATTGGTCCAAGATTGTATTTCCGAATGCTTACAATTGGAAAATTCAAATAGGATCCCCTGGCTTATGTTTCTACGAAACTCTTTTGAGAATTTAGGTCTTAGATATATGTTTGATGAACCTCACCTATTAACTATAAATTCTAGGTCCGTTCTGAAGGCTACTTACTCCGAGTACATATCAGACCTGAGATTTTACAGTTCTCTGAAATTAAAATCCTTTGATTCCTATTCTCAGGTTGTGACAGCCCCATGCCTTGAACCTTATCTGACCTGGTTTTCCAGTTTTAAGATACTTTCTTTTTTAACACTTTTTAGACTTAATTTAATTCATTTTAAAGTAGCGTTTCCTGAACCATGTTTTTGGAAAAGGGATTTACCTCTTTGTCCCTGTGATTCTAGATCAACCCAGAGTACTTTGCACTTTTTTCTCTTTTGCCCTTTTTATGCTGCTCCTAGAGGGGTTTGCATTTTACCCACTTTACGTTCTGTTAGACCCATCCATTACAAGGAAGCTTTAATATATTTTCAGAGATTGCCAGATAGACAAATTTGTCATTTTGTATTAGATTTTGTTACAGCTTCTTTAAGCATTAGGAAAAGGCTCATTTCATTTTAAATGTATATGTATGTATAGTTTAATATTGTAAGTTAATCTTTGTATTCTGTTATTGTGATTTTTCTTATGTTATGAGTTTTATTTGTTTCTTTTATGAGATTTTAGACCGGATGTTTACGTAATGTTTTAGATATGGTACTATTTTATTCTTCTATCTATTTACTGTAACGTAATTATTGTGTGGTATTTGTGTTTTTGTCTGTACTTTTATGGCATTTGCCGAATAAAGTTTTGTGACTGACTGACTGACTAGTAACCGCAGAAAAAAATTATTTTTAGTAATCTGAAAGTAGTTAATTGCTGCATAACCCCAGATGCCTCTTCCGTACGAAGCCTTCAAAATACCTTTTGCTTGCCATATCTTCCCAAGGGTATCAAAAGGGTTGTCTACCCAACCTTGATGCTAAATGGAAAGCTGCAGCACCGGATCCTGGTTTTTAGCAGCCACCAGGGGTTTTCAAAGTCATGTTGGACTCAAACAAGACAGCTAAGTTTGACGAAGCCTTGACCTTAGCAATTATATGATTGCAAATACTAAAAGGTTGAGCCTTAGCTGAGCTACAACCCACCACCATCACAAAAAACTTAGAGAAATTGACTCCCCCAAATGTTAATTGATTCTCAGGCTGCAACGTGGGTTGGAGGACAGGAAACCAAAATGGCATAATAATATCTTGTTTCTATTTTTACAATACTTCATACTGCATTTTTGCCCCATCGAAGTGCTTGGATTACATTAATTTTACTATTAATTTAATGTATTATTTTACCCGGTTCAATGGCATTCGTTTACTACCGTTGAAAGGATGAACCCCCTAAGTTGGCCGTGCCAGGTCCCAAACTCATGACCTCCAGGTTAGACAGGTATGTCAAAGATTTCTTCCAAGGGAAGGCATTGAATGGCCAGTTAAAGAGGCGAGTGGGATAAAAACATAATAGCTAACTCATTGTGCTTGAAGGAAAAGCTCTAATAGAGGAAAGAAACACAAAAGAATGTAAATAGGACTAATAAACAGCCGTGCAAGATTGTGCCCTAACAACACTACAAATGTCTGACGCAAAGAGATGATTCATGGAACCTCTTCCTGACAAATGGTTTGGATATGTACTGCTAGGGGGAGATGTTAATTTTGGAGGTGGTCCTAGTAAACAAATGCCAGCGCGCCTGGTCCATAGTAAGTAAACTTACAAGGGGACACAAATAGGTCGATGAACCCTTTGAATCGCATGGAATATCCTATTTATACAGTGACTACTGGACCAGTATCAACATCAATAATCAAGAAAACATTGTATAGAAAACATCTAAAACCCATCTACTCATCAATCACCACAACTCGGTATGGGTTAACAATTTTTATTTCCCTATTGCTTTCAATTCTAAATCATCCGTTAGTTCAAACTTTATTCAATTTATTAATTAATTAACAAAACATCATCACTTGAGAAAAAAACATATGCGAAAATGCAATTGCATAAGCTACAAATGTCAGCATCAATAATGAAGTTCAGCAATGAAGTCTGCCAGTCATTTGTCACTGTCAACGTCACCCTTAACAGCCTACTTAACCAAGATCAGCATCAGCATGTGGGACTTCATGCGAAAACTTTTAGAGAAAACATTAATTTGGAAAAATCTATCTAAGTAAAATATCTATCATCAGTGCAATTGGTTCCTAGAAGAAAAGACATAAAAATTTGTCAGTCACATTTCCATAGCTACCTATCCAGGATGGATCAGCAACAAGTCAGTCTTCATCTTCAGGTCATCAATTAGTCCGCTACAAATCAGGCTCACGGAATATGAGCCCAATATCAACACATCGGACAGCGTCTCCTGACGTCACTGATTTTCTCCCCGCAACTCTCTGATTTTACCCCTTGTCATGACTTTTTATTAGGGTCTTTCAGTCCATCCCCCTCATTGCTAATTGGTCAGTCAGTCAGCAGATATGACTTTAACCTATAGTTTTTGCTTACCAAATCTACTAATTTTCATATGAATATGTTCACAGAATGCAGAATGGTTCTCCATGCGATGTTCTCATCATCCGGCCCTTCAGGTATCAAAATTGTTGCATGTTCCTCTTCAGTCAGTGGCTCCATTGTTCAAGTCCTGGGAAAGTACATTTAGCCTACTCTACACATAATTGTATCAAATTGTCTTCATCATCTCCTGTCCGCTGGTACATTGCAGAATGTTCTAGCTAAGCGACTTTAACATCGAGCGGTTCAAGGCTAATCCACAGCAGCTTCAGAGCAAACACTGTTATTGTTTTCTGCTCTCAGTGTGCGTGGCCTAGGGAGACTAGGCCCTCAGTTCAGCTAATTTAACACTACAAATTAATGGAAAACATAGATTATGCATTTCATTATGACATATTATTACATTTTTCTTATATTTTTTAAATTATTTTGCACATTTTAAGTCATTTTAGTACACATGGTGATCATACCCCGAGGGCACATTTTCAAATGTGCTCATTATTTTCTCTATGATTAATTTCTCTACGAATTTTCCATTAGTAAACACATATACATCATTAATAATTTTCTTAATTAGTATATCTACTTCAACACCAATAAAGTGTGAACTGTTTAGAGGCACCAAGCAGTTGAGAGAGCGTAGCTTTATAATCCATATTAACATGAAATGTTTATGAATCAATGTGTGATAATGCTGCATAGAAACTATAATGATAGTAATTTTGCTTAGACGTGCACTTGAATTGTGACCACAGGGAGTGGCCACTAATGTATACGTAGACTAATAATAATGACCAAAATGTTTATATTATGTTTAAATAAGTTTATACTAATGATTGCGTTATTGAATCTGTACTGAAATCCTCATAGGCCTTAAATTAGCATAAGCCGAAGCTTAGCTGCCTTGGCTCTCATATTAAATGCATTTTTCTATTTTTCAGTATGCTGACTCACAAAGGGACATGACCCTGCGTGTTCTTTTTCTTCAAATTAGAAGGCGAATGTAACCATGTTAGATCCGTTCACACAGCCTTTGCAGAATAAATGTTAAAAGTAAATTGAAACAGTGTAGATTAATGTTATGTACAAGGTCATTCAAACCGGTGAAGACAATGGAACTGCTGACCAAAAGATGTGCAAAGAATTACAGAAGGATGAAATCATACCGGACGTGCCACCTCTGAAGACGTCAATTATGAAGACCAATCAAAGACTTGCAAAACAATATGGGGTGAAGAGTTATATTGCCTAATGTATTTTCTGATAGGCTAAAGATAGTGGGGTATAACAGATTACCAATAAAATTTTGGGGGAATGTACAATGGAAAAGGGATAAAAACCCATGTCACGGGAGTCATTTAGGTGGGTTAGGGAATGCTATTGATTTTATCCAGAAACTCTGTCACTCTGTTTGGTGACTTGGTGGTTTACTTAAAACCATCCTCGCGCTTAGATTTGTCCATGTTACATTTTACCTCCTTATGAGGAAAGTGCCCTTTTTTGCCCTGGCGCTGAATCCTGACTGATGGCGATTTGACTGATGTCCTGAGGACGAAGACTGAACCTGTGCGCTGACCTAAACTTTGGAGGGTAATTATGACAATGCAATTGTGATTTGTCTGTTTGCTTTTCCTTTCTAGGTACCAACTGCTTACTTTTGACAGAGACCTTAGATAGATATTTTCCAAATTAGTGTTCTAAATTGTTTTGCATGAAGCCCAACATGCTAATGCTAATCAGTGGTTAGGACAGGTGTTCACCAAAACTGACGCAAATAGACAAACAACCGAAATATGCTTTGTTGACCTGACGCGTTATTGACACTCTGCTAAACCTGATCTATGTTCACGCCGTGTTATGTTCTGATGTTTGTAATTCTCGCTTTAATGAAATCTTATCAAAGTTGCCATATCGTGACTATGCTATTATGTTTCTTGGTTTTGAGGTTGACGTATCTGATATTAGAATTGAAAGCAAAATGGAATAAAACTCATAAAATTCTACTAGTCAAGGTGTGGTTATTCATGGCTGAAAGGTCAAGGTAGTGTCTTTGAATTGATTAATGACTTTGACTAAAGTGAATTGCATTGTCCTGATAAATATTGATGACATTATTGATGTATTGATTGATATATTGATTAGCTATCTCGTCCTAAGGTGTCTCTCAACTGGGTCAAAAGATTCATTGGCCTAAAACGAGCCCTGATTTGTAATAAAATATCATAAAGGGACGCGTTATCACAGTCAAACAGTAAGATATGTTTTAGTGCAATTAACAATATGGGAGAGACCACTTCTTTTTATGAGGCTCTCACAGTGCAACTTTTGAGTAGTGACTTGCTGATCCTAAACATTCATAATTTGTACCATCGACTAGCCTGTTTTAATTTTTATTATGATAATTTCTTGCTGTCAACACTGCGGACTACTGTATAATGTGAACTTTCGTTTATTAAACCGAGGCAATTCATTAGCTTTTTTCACCATTTTTATGAAGTGAGGTTATGATATGTGAGATTTACATTTAGGTAAATAAGGTAGTTAGATGTAAGCTGACCTGCTACATCCCCATTGGCTAATTCTGCTCGTTTGTTATAAATTCCTACCTCAGATACAGTGGTGATGTCATAATGGCTTCTCCAGCTATGCCATCCAGTAGTGTTTCTGAATATGGAAATGAGCGTCAACTAATACCAAAATAGTCTCCAATCCACTTTTCCACGTTGGGCAAGGTAAGAGATTATTACTATGTGGAGTAGTTTAAACGATTACATTTCCTAAATGTAGAGTGCCTGGAGTTAAAACTAACAAATAACATTATGCAAAATATCAGGAGCGAAGGCCTGCCATTTTCTTTCATTCAGACGCGTTCATCTTCATTCTCAAATATGTAACACTTCTTTAGGAGGCAAGCACATACGGTATTATAAGCATGCATTGTCTGTTCAAAGAGCCCATACGAGCACCTTAACCAGAGACAACCCCATTCCTTTGCCGTGCAATGCCACCAGCGACATAATAATGTGGAGAAACAGCTGGGTATTGGGTTGTACGTCAGACTATCGACATACCGAGGTGTAAATTTCAAGAAGCAAAATATTGAGACGGTAGATGCATATAGGTAAGTATATATATTCATTATTCTTAACTCCACATATCTCGGCAATATATAGCGTCACAGTACATATAATGAAATAAAGTATAGTAAACTTATACTTACCCATATTACTTATCGTTACCATATTTTGATACTCGATATTTAGCGATTGGTATTTTGACCATAAAATATTCTTCTTAATATTCTATTGGAATACTGTGTACTGGAGTGCTCTGTGGTCGTTGAAAGGTTATGCATAGTATCACTGTAGAAACTCGGAAGTTATTAAAATAAATAAATGAATATGATGGGTAGTAGTATTGAAAATACATTGTATAGGATTTAAGAGAGAGGCACATGGAATAGAGTAGAGAATGGAAGAGAAGCCATGTCTCCTCTGTGGGGCCTGGGTTTGTCCTGTAGCTATACACTTAATCAATGAGGATGGATTTGGTTTTAGCTTTTTAGGAAGAGTTGTCTCCAACATGCAATAAAACAAAGAGCCTTGTGAACTGTGCAGAAGCCTGGTGTTATTGCTGCCATGATTCTCCACCGCTATCTGGCTCCCTAAATAAGTGAATGCATTCACCTATATATGCAGGATCTGTGCCTCTGTCCCACTCTCTTGGGGGAGTGTGGGTGGGGGGGGTGCACCTAGTCATAGGATCAGTGTCCCGTGGCCCTCCAGTCAGCAGCAAGACTGTACTGTATGTTGTCCTCATTGTCCATTGAAATTGCACCTGCAGTGGCATCCAAAATGGACCAGAATTGCATGATGGATTACTTTCGACAGGAATTGGATACGTTGTCCTGCATAACACTAGATCGGAGCTCCAGAATTATAAATTAACACTCCTTTTAATGGCAATCAAAATCACTTTACATGTGTCAAAATTGTTTAGCAAATCAATGCATCTGCTATTGACAACCTTGCGCAATCTTCATGTCATAGCTTTAAATTAAGACTAATCTGACAGATTACCATTTTAGATCATTGTACTCTTCTTAATGCTGCTCACGCACACAGGCATGTATTTATACTCGGTTTGCGCTTAATTAGCGTAATTGTTTTTACGCTAATTCAGCGCAAACCTAACTCCATATTTAGACTTTGGCGCAAGGCACTTCTAGCGCCAAAGTTATAGAGTTAATGTCATTTTCTGGACAGGAAAACCTACCTTGCGTCAATGAGATGCAAGGTAGGCTTTTCTGTCCAGAAAAGGACGATATGGCCTTTGAGCCATATTTATCCCCCGTGCTAAAATCCAGCACAGGGGATAGGGGCCTTAAATAATAATTCCTTGGTATGGGCAGGCGTAAGGGGTCGTGTAGGCATGTTTCCAGAGACCGTAGAAATTGCTCACAGGTGCCCTTCCCTGGCCCCAGGGACACCCCCACCCACCCACACCAGGAAGACACCTAGGGCCAGATGTAGCAAAGGTTTTTACCCATTCTGTGTCTATGGGAAAAATTGTTCGTACATATGGCCCTTAAGGATGGGGGACCCATCCAAGGTAAGTCCTGGTAAGTATATATATTTTTTTTATCTAACACCGCTCGGGTGTCCTGACTTGGGGCCCCCTGTAAGGCACTGGCACCAATGGCCATGCCCAGGGGCTATTTGTCCAATGGGCATGGCCACTGGGGTGGTGGGCATGGCTCCTGTCTTTAGTAAGACAGGAACCATGTCCATGGGGGTTGTGCATCACAAAATGGCGCTGCACTGCTTATAAGCATTTTTTCTGTCTCTGAACAGTGTAGTGCCATAATTTGGCGCACAAGCCCCGGTTTCCCCTACACCTCCCAGGCCCTGTTAGCGTCCTTTCCAAGGACGCTGACAGGGCCTTAGCACCGGCTAGGGCCATTCCATAAATAACGTAGTTTTGCGTGAAAAAGTATAAATCTTCCCCAGGGGACCCTGGTCCCCTGTGCTGGCCATTGGGGTGGTTGGCATGACTCCTGTCTTTTCTAAGACAGAAGTCATGTGGTATGGATGGCTTTGCATCAGAAAGTTACTCTAGGCAGTTTAGAGTAATTTTGTTTACTCAAATCTGCCTAATGTAATTTCTTGGTGCAAACCCCCCTTCTTCCATACCGCCAGCCCCACCCAACTAACTTAATTTTTTTTACGCTAGCCTATCCTTTGCACCGGCTTGCACCATTCTATAAATATGGTACCCGGCTGGTGCACAGAAATAGTGCAAGCCGGTGCTAATCTTTTTCGTGCAAAACTGCATTAGAGCAGTTTTGCACCAAAAAGTATAAATCAGGGTCTTACTACATAGAATGAGTCTAAAATATGGCAACCAGAAAAGTTTCAGCTAGATGAGAACAAAACTAGACAGCAGAAATATAAGGAACTGATTTTTTTGTCAAGACTGGTTGATGATATTCTGCTGTCGTTTTTTTTCATTTTATGTAACAGCCGAAAAGCTACAGTGAGCATTAATTGACAAAGCCCAGAAGCCTTTCCTTTTATTGCCCTTACCCGACCCTTTAGCTTGGCTACTGCTTTTTGCCTATATTGTTCCATATTAGTAAAAAGAAAAAATGCTTATATCATATTGTGAAACAGCACCGGCAAACACAAAATAAAAAGCTGCTGCTTTGTGAAGACTTAAATGCATGTATGCATCAACATGCATATTCCACATATGCATCATGAGGAAACAACCATTTTTTAACATTTAATGTAACATTCCAAGAAGGGTGGATCACAGTCTTGCAGCAGTAAGTAAAGACATCTATGTGTGAAAGTGCATCAAGTGAAAGAGTCAGCCCAGTAGCAAATTACAGGTGCTGAGCCCTCCAGAAAAGAAAAGAAAAGTAAATTTCAAATAAAGAATGTGATGTGAAAGAGTGGAGCTGAACTTGAAAGATTGAGGGAATAGCATCAAGCAGGTATCCACTGCAGAGCAGTAAAGGAACTGGGTGGAAAGAAGCCACAGAGGACCCGAGGAGGCTTACAAAATGAAACAGACATTTGCAATGCAATAGGTCTCACATTTGCTTGAGTTAGAGCTATTGACATTATAAATTAATAACTGGACTTTTCTTGCCACATAAATTGGTCAACCCTGCCTCATAATTTTGTCTTTTCCTGCCATATAATTCTAGTGGCCTTGCATATAATTAAAGCACTTCCATTTACCTTCTTCCTCTCTCTGCATTAAAAAAATAAAAGTGTTGCCATTTAGGGGCATATTTATACTCTTTTTGCACCAAATTAGCATCATTTTGTTTTTTCTCTAATTCAGTGCAAAACTAACACCATATTTATACTTTGGCGCTAGACCTGTCTAGTGCCAAATTTATGGAGTCAAAGTCATTTTTTGGATGTGGAAACCTACCTTGCCTTGATGAGATGCAAGGTAGACGTTCCCGTGCAAAAAATGACTCTATGGCCTTAACGCAATATTTATACTCCCATGCAAAAATGGTGCACGGGAGGGAAGAGGGGGCCAAAAATGGTGCAAAGCTTGCTTTGCCCCATTTTTTAACACCTGGGTCAGGGCAGACGTTAGGGGACCTGTGGGCCTATTTCCATGGTGGAACACCATGGAATAAGCCCACAGGTGCCCTCCCCAGGCCCCAGGGACCATAATGGTCACCCAAACATATCAAGAGTGTTCAAACAGTCATAGTTGTATGTTAAGGGGGCCTGAATTATGGTCATAATTGTAATAAGAAGAGATTATTAAAGCATAAACAATTATCCTACGAACCTTCATTGGAAATAAACTTTTGGCATTAAAATGCAATGCTCAAAACAGCCCCTAGAAAGCACCATAACAAAAACATCATTTGTACAAGACATGGTCATGTAACCATATTGTTAGCCCCTAGAGAACAAAACCCCATGAAAACAACAAGAAAGAATGATGCAGTATAACCATATTCTTAGCTCCTAGAGAGTTTTTAGAGCTCTCAGGCCTATTTCAATGATATTGTGAACAAGACCTTCAAAACAGAACTTCCCCAACTACAAAACAAAGATTTTAGCCATGAGAAAGCATAAAAGTCATTGAATGGTGGGAGGGGTTATTATTTTGGAGACCCCACTAACATAGTGTGGGGATCCAGAGATGATATAGACAGCAAGAGCACATTGTGGTCAATGTTTTGAAGGTTGTTCCATTATCCTAGGACCACAACAGGCTGAATTATGAGCAAAACACTTTGGCAAAGTAATTCCCTGCAAAGCATTATGTGGCAAGTTTCTATTCCACAGATATTTTAATGTTTGTATGACTGTAATGCTTAGAACAGCCCCTAAAGAACACCACAATGAAAATTGCATTTGTAAGAAACATGGTCATATAACTATATAGTTAGCTCCCGGAGGGACATAACCACGTGAAAAGAAAATGGCAATAAATAATGCTGAGTAAGCATATATGCAGCCCCTAGAGGACATAGTACATTACATATTTTCAGGAGTAACAGGATTTTAACAATGATAATTCAAATAAAGCCCTTAAACCACAAACTATCCTCAGCTACAAAACAAAAGTCCCAACCATTAGAATGATTAAAAAGAGACTGAATGGTGGGAGGGGTTATTATTTTGGGGTCCCCACTAATCTAGTGTGAGGTGGCCTAGACAGAAATAATGCGTTGTGCTAAACATTTTGGTGGTCGTCCCATTGTCCTAGGCCCACCACAGGCTGAGTTATGAGCAAACATAGTTTTGTAAAAGTAATGCCCTGCAAAGCATTATGGGCGAGTTTCCCAAGTGCAGTGAATATTGTAGTATCAGTTCTCCCACTGTGCTGGGAGAACCTTTTTCCCTTTGAGGATTTCTGTTTTATGTAAAGCATTCACCAAACTGAAGTGTTTAAAGGGGAGAGCCTGTAGGATGCTTGCCTGGCTTATAGTGGGTACCTTGTGGTACTTACACCCTGTGCCAGGTCCAGTTATCCCTTATTAGTAGAATAGAGGTGTTTCTAGCAGCTTAGGTTGATAGAAGGTAGCTATGGCAAAGCAGCTTAGGCTGAACTAGGAGACATGCAAAGCTCCTACTATACCACTTATATCATATAGCACAATATCATAAGAAAACAATACTCAGAGTTACTAATAATTAAGGTACTTTATTTTTATGACAATATGCCAAAAGTATCTCAGAGAATACCCTCACTTAGAAGGTAAGTAATATACACAAGTTATATGTACAAAAACCCAAAACAGGTAAGTAACAGTAAGAAAAGTAGTGCAAACAATGTAGAATCACAGTAGAATGCAATAGGTGATCATAGGTCTAGGGGCAACACAAACCATATACCCCAAAAGTGGAATGCAAATCACAAATGGACCCCAGACCTATGGGAGCTTGTAGAGGGTCGCTGGGTCTGTAAGAAAACAGTAAGGGTGTCCAAAATACCCCACCCCAAGACCCTAGAAAGTAGGAGTAAAGTGACCCTACTACCTCAGAAAGACACAACAGTCGTGATAGGGGATTCTGCAAGAACCACAAGCACCAGCAAAACACTGAAGATGGATTCCTGGATGTGAGGATCTGCAAGGCAAGGGGACCAAGTCCAAGAGTTGCGATAGTGTCCGGGGGGCAGGAGCCCAGGAAACCCTGGATGAAGGTGCAAAAGGGCTGCCTCTGGGTGGAAGAAGCCGAAGATTCTTGAAAAGGGCTAGGAACTTCTCCTTTGGATGGAAGATGTCCCACGGCGTGCTGGATGTTGCAGAACTGTTTCCACGCAGAAATACCACAGACAAACCATGCTAGCTGCAAGGGTCGCAGTAGAGGTGTTTGGGTGCTGCTGGGGACCAGGAAGGACCAGGATGTTGCCCCTTGGAGGAGGAGACAGAGGGGGTGCTCAGCAACTAAGAGAGCCCCCGCAGAAGCAGGCAGCACCCGCAGAAGTACCGGAGCAGGCACTTAGAAGATTTGTGAACCATAGTCACAAAAGGAGGGTCCCACGACGTCGGAGTCCAACTCATAGGGTTGAGCACTGCAGGACAGAGTGCTGGGGACCCAGGCTAGGCTGTGCACAAAGGAATCCTTGGAGAAGTGCACAGAAGCCAGAGCAGCTGCAAATCACACAGTACACAGGTTTGCTGTCTGGTGTGGGGAGGCAAGGACTTACCTCCACCAAACTTGGACTGAAGGATCACTGGACTGTGGGGGTCACTTGATCTAGCTCCTGTGTTCCAAGGACCACGCTCGTCAGGATGAGAGGGGACCCAGAGGACCGGTGATGCAGTCTTTTGGTGCCTGCGTTAGCAGGGGGAAGATTCCGGCGACCCACTGGAGATTTCTTCTTGGCTTCCAGTGCAGGGTGAAGGCAGGCAGCCCTCAGAGCAGGCGCCACCAGGAAACAGTCGAGAAAACCGGCAGAATGAGGCACTACAATGTTGCTGGTAGTCGTCTTGCTACTTTGTTGCGGTTTTGCAGGTGTCCTGGAGAAGTCAGCGGTCGATCCTTGGCAGAAGTTGAAGTGGGAAGTGCTTAGGAACTCTAGTGAGCGCTTGCATTCGTTATCTGAAGAATACCCCAGAGGAGAGACCCTAATTAGCCAGAAAAGGAGGTTTGGCTACCAAGAAAGGAGGTTTGGCTACCAAGAGAGGTAAGAGCCTACCAGAAGGGGTCTCTGATGTCACCTGCTGGCACTGGCCACTCAGAGCAGTCCAGTGTGCCCCCAACACCTCTGAATCCAAGATGGCAGAGGACTGGAACACACTGGAGGAGCTCTGGGCACCTCCCCTGGGAGGTACTGGTCAGGGGAGTGGTCACTCCCCTTTCTTTTGTCCAGTTTTGCTCCAGAGCAGGGCTGGGGGATCCCTGAACCGGTGTAGACTGGCTTATGCAGAGATGGGCACCATCTGTGCCCATCAAAGCTTTTCCAGAGGCTGGCGGAGGCCACTCCTCCCCAGCCCTTCACACCTATTTCCAAAGGGAGAGGGTGTAACACCCTCTCTCAGAGGAAATCCTTTGTTCTGCCTTCCTGGGCCGGGGCTGTCCTGACCCCAGGAGGGCAGAATCCTGTCTGAGGGGTTGGCAGCAGCTGCAGTGGAAACCCCGGAAAGGCACTTTGGCAGTTCCCGGATTCTGTGCTAGCGAACCGGGGGATCATGGAATTGTCTCCCCAATACCTGAAGGGTATTGGGGTGACAATGCCATGATCTTAGACATGTTACATGGCCATGTTCGGAGTTACCATGGTGACGCTACACATAGGTAGTGACCTATGTGTAGTGCACGCGTGTAATGGTGTCCCTGCACTCACAAAGTTCAGGGAAATTGCCCTGAACGATGTGGGGGCACCTTGGCTAGTGCCAGGGTGCCCACACACTACGTAACTTGGCACCCAACCTTCACCAAGTGAGGGTTAGACATATAGGTGACTTATAAGTTACTTATGTGCAGTGAAAAATGGCTGTGAAATAAAGTGGAAGGTATTTCACTCAGGCTGCAGTGGCAGGCCTGTGTAAGAATTGTCTGAGCTCCCTATGGGTGGCAAAAGAAATGCTGCAGCCCATAGGGATCTCCTGGAAACCCAATACCCTGGGTACCTAAGTACCATATACAAGGGAATTATATGGGTGTACCAGTGTGCCAATGAGAATTGGTAAAATGAATCACTAGCCTGCAGTGACAATTTTGGAAAGCAGAGAGAGCATAAACACTGAGGTTCTGGTTAGCAGAGCCTCAGTGATACAGCTAGGCACCACACAGGGAACACATATAGGCCACAAACTTATGAGCACTGGGCCCTGGCTAGCAGGATCCCAGTGAGACAGTAAAAACACCCTGACATATACTCACAAACAGGGCAAAAGTGGAGGTAACAAGGCTAGAAAGAGGCTACCTTCCTACAGAGCCGTAAGAAATGACTCCCATTAGGTAACTGTGAACAATGTGACCAGCGCTCCAGTACAGCCGATCGAGTTCATGCTGTTGTGCCTGTTGGAGTTGTGAGCGCCATGTCCCCCATGCAGCCCGAAG
The DNA here is from genome assembly GCF_031143425.1 of Pleurodeles waltl. Lineage (NCBI taxonomy): Eukaryota > Metazoa > Chordata > Amphibia > Caudata > Salamandridae > Pleurodeles > Pleurodeles waltl. The sequence continues at coordinate 86,123,459 of NC_090437.1, read as the reverse complement.
TGGAGAGATAAAAGAAATAGTTCTTCCACACTGAAGTATATCGGCAATTGTGCAATAATCAATGTAACAGGGTCAGTCTACAAGGTGGTAACAAAAGCGTCTCATAGGTGGACAAACTTAAAGCGATAACCAATTAAATCAAGGGATTTTTAAAAGGAAAGCCCATGAACGAGTCACAATGATGGGTGTGAGATGGGCATAGTTAAAAGCACACAATAGTTACAACAGGTCAAAACGCTTGGGTGCCCGACCTAAAAAGGCAGAAAAAAGCTGAAGAGTAATGGTGAGGGGAGCAACAGATGAACTTGAGGCCAGGGGCCTGTAGGAAATTCAGGGAAGAAAAGTAACACAAAGAGCGCAGGGGCGCACAGATTTGATAGTGTTTGATGGTGCCAGCAACACACAAAGAAGAGTGTAACAAAACATATGCACACCTGTGAAGTGCTGACCGAAAAGAAAAAAGTAGTTCTTTGAATGTAAATAGTGGAAGCATACAAGTCATTCAGTGCAGAGATGATGTGATTATATTTACTGTCATCAGCCCAGGCATTATTACCAGCAGGACTTTAAATTCTGGACTTGTTGTTTTGCTTTAACAGCTATATGCAGAAGTGGGTCTGGAGTCTCAGCATGTGTTATGTGGCTCAAAATACAGTGGCCAGATATGATCTTGCTTTCTGGTAGGGTGTGGGGGTTCTTACATCCGATCTATATATCTGCTTGTGCCTTAAATCGGGTAAGTGATTTCATGTATTCATAAAAGGCTGCACATGGTGTGTACATGATGGGGGTGTTATCTGTGAAACTGAGTGTAGATGTAAATCGCCAAGCCCCTCTCTTTCTAACCCTAAACATGCACCACCTTTGGTCCACAGATGAACTGACACGTTATGACACTGTATGTTTATCTGTGTTGTTTGGGTATTTGAGATGCATAATACAAAAGCTCACTGAATACTACGCTGATAACGTTGCAAAGAATGCTGACTATGCTGGTTCCTGCTGTTTTATTCTTCACTTTGCAGCACCTCTAAGGCCTGCTGGGTGAGGGAGAAGACAACATACTGCTGCAAGCACAGCTGAGGATGACTTGTGATTAATACGATCTTAAGCAAATTGGAAATCAGGGAGAAAGGTTAAGACAGACAGCACTTTAATTTGGAGCATCTGTTCCTTAATCATCCATTAATCATGCATTGCATTTTAAGTTTAAAGTGATCTACATTTTGTGTGAGTTGAAGTTGGTAGAAAAGGCAGTGTCGGTTATGGTTTTTTGTGTCCCAATTCAAAACGCAATTCTCTAAACGATGTATCCATGAAAACAAAATAATTATAGAACACGTACGATAATCACCATTTGGGACCACAGAAGGCGGATGTTTTGCTGGTGGAAAGCTTGTGGTTTTCAAATGTCCACTTCCTTGCAATGGGGGGTATTTTAGAGAAGTGTCAAGCTGAAAACAAGAAATATCACAACTAACTGTCAATCAAAGGTATGTGCTCTAACCTTCTCTAAATGAAAACAATAGCTCTTCTTCTCACTAAGCTTATCTTGCTCCTGCAACAAGCAGGAAAACGTGAAAGCACATTTCGAAATTAACATCATGTTTAACAGTGAAATACTTTTGAGCATTTGAGGCCAACACACATTCAGACCAACTTTAAGAAAGCACAGTTAGTTACGTGTAATTATACTATAAGCTAATCATTATATTTTGTCTATAAAAATATAGCTCCTTTTTAGATATATGACCACTCATTGACACATGGATTAACAAACTGTTTGTCTAAATTATAAAGTATAAAACTACACTCCCTCAATCATTTGATTGCTCCAATCAGACACATATGCTAGTTGACAGTATTTTAATGGAAGCAATTAATACCTTGAACAACAACGAGTGTAGTATGTACTATTTGGAGTTCATTGTTTCATCCAACAAAAGGAGGACTCTTGTGATATCTCTCAGAAATCACTTTTCTGTTCTTTTATCTCGATCAGATCAGAGAGTAGTTATCTATGTTTTGACACATCTGAATTCCATTTCAAATGATCCATGGGTGTAGCAGATAATTCCAGTGTTCCCTAGAATATCATAGCATTCTTTATAACTCATCCCTCCTCATTATCTTGTCTTTTCCCATGCAGAATTGATTCTGATTTAGTGGGCAGTGCTTATTCAAGGAGTAGGGTTCTAGGTTCATTTCAAGACATTTGTCATAATTCCTTTCTTTTCCCTACCACTTTTACATCTTCCTTTCTCCACAGGACCTTCAGCACCCACCAGTCACAGAAGAGAAGTTCCAGAGGGGCAAGCTGTCTTCTTTAGCAGATCTGTATCCCATTTAGTTCTGTTAGCTAAGGATACTGATCCAGTCCTTGACCCAATGGTAAAACAGCTGATGTTCCAAACAGTGCTGAAGATTGCCAGCTCTACAGAGCTCTAGAGAAGAACTGTTCCATAAAACAACAAGGACATCTCTCATTTTCAGATCCAGGCAAATCCTCTTCTTGGAATGGGACATGTAGAGTATTTTATTAGGCATACCTAAGTGGCTATTGGTGAAGACCACTGAGCCATTGGTATAAAAAGTCACAGACTGCAATCTTTGTCTTCCTGGTTCAGCCTCAAATCCCACAATCTGATATTAGAAACATACTGCCAGGGCTATTGAGAGGCAGATGTGACTCTGGAAGTTTATAAGCTAATCTTCCCTCTCCAACCTGGCCTTAGCGTAGCTTTCCTTGTATTGACAGACAGTACCAAGCTATTCAAGTAGTATGAACTAGAAGTGGTCATACGAGCTTTAGCCAAAAATATAGACTCACAGTGGAATCACCGGGGCCAGCCTGAGACAGCACAATTCTTTTAACTGCTAAAAGCATATTTGTTAAGGCGATTCTAATTTTATTCTTCTTTTTCCTCTTCTTTCTTCCTCTTACTCCACAGCTGACAATATAGGCTCTATCAATGATCCATTACTCGCAGCCATATCTATACCTTTGCATGCCCCTGGCAATTACACTTTTAGAACACTAGTTGAATTCATCAGTTCTGTTCAAGCTTCTAAGGATCTTATTCTGACCTTTGCTGTGAGAAATTGGGTTGTTGTTTGAGTGGTGGGGGTGGGGGGGGTGGGGAGGGAAGGGCCCCTTTTCCAAGCAACAGCCATAATCCCTGTAAGGGTGAACTACAAAAGTCACTAAATTAACCTGTCCTTAGGCAGCACTTAAACAGTGATAATGTGAAAACACAACACAAGAAAAATCCCACAATTTAAAGAAGAGAGTGCATTTTAATAAATCATTTGACACCAAAAGCACAAAAATCCAATCAGTACAACCTGAAGTATTAATTTTTAAATCTTAGCGTGAATAATAGCACCTAAAAGATCAAAGTACCAACCGCAGAAATCTAGTCATGTAAGACAGGGGCTAGTTAAAAAAGTTATGGGCAACTTGATACACAAAGTGTTGTGGGCCTGGTTTCTGCTTACTGTTGGACTTAGAAGAAATTTTGAAGAAAAGTATCTGTGAAGGTAAAGTTCAGTGGGGCAAGGCCACTGGAGGTGTCCGAGGAAGAGGTATCGTTGTTGCGGAACATCTTGACAAATTTGCAGTGAAGATTCCTATGTTTAAACTTAGGGGGTCATTATGAACCCCGGCGGTTCAGACCACCATGCCGGCGGTGGGTGCAAAGACTGGCATGGCGGTCCGAACCGCAATATAATGAACACAGTGAGGGCCGCCGTCCATCACCAGGCTGCCGCCGCAAGGCAGCCTGACGGTGGAGGGAATCATTTTCCGAAAGGGCAGCGCTGCCCCTCCGATAATAATCCCTTCTGCCACCAGCCTGGAGGAAGAGGTGCTCTAGGGCCCCCCTGGTGGCCCCTGCACTGCCCATGCACTTGGCATGGGCAGTGCAGGGACCCCTGTGCAGTGTCCCATCGCACAGGTCACTGCCCGATTTACGGGCGGTGACCTGCGCGGCGGGTGCAGCTGCACCCGCCGCACACCAACATTGTCCGCGGCTCCATTTGGAGCCGCTGTCAATGTTATGGCCTTTTTCCCCGCCGGCCCAGCGGGGAATACATTATACGGCCGGCGGGGGTGTAGTCGCCCTGGCGGTCATCTATTGACCGCCAGCGTGAAAACCGATGAGATCGTAATGTGGGCCTTAGTCTAATTTTTGGAGTTGAAAATCTCCAGCGGGATGAATCTGCAGGCTGTAGCTGATGGTGGTTCCATGAGGCTGGATACCCCATCTGCCAGGAGCCACTAAACAGGCCGAACAGTGATGCACCTTAGTTGTATCGACGAACAGGTAGGACCCAGTCTCCTCTTAGTTCTCAGAGCCCTTTTAGGACAAAAAGTCCCAGGTTTTGAATTTGGCCTATCTTGGCACCTTTAGCACCACATCCAAGGGTCGGGGACTGAAGAGTCACCACTTGGAACATAAAGACACACTCAGGTGTTTGTTCAAGATGGTTGGAGCCATTTCTGTTCCTGAGGCTCTCTTCAGGATGCCAACCAACTAGCCCTTGGAGTCATTCTTGAAGTCCTGGGTTCAAGTTGAAGAGCAGGGATCAAGCAACAAGGGACTCCTCTGGAGGCTCACAGCAGGCTTCAGACTGCTGAGCAGTCCTTCCTGGTGCAGCAAAGCATTCTTCTGAAGTACACAGCAGGCCACTGCAGCAGGTAGTCCCCTGAGAGTCCTTCCACAGGTCCATAAAGTGAACTGAAGAGTGAGCCTGAGGGTCCTAGGTTAATACCTGATGCCTTATTTGAAGTGGGAGAAACTTCTGGAGGCTTCTTCTCACATAAGAGTCTAAAAGTTCCTGCCTACCTGTCCTGTGCCCAGTCTTTCTTCAGACACAATAGACTGTCATAAAGTTCTTTGTGTGAGAGCAGGGCATAGTCTGCTGAAGTGCACAGCCCCCACCCCAATCTCCTGCCTGTGATTGCCCAGCCAGGAACACCTAGTCCCTCTATTGTGTGGCTATCAGGAGGAATATGTAAAGTCCAATTGCCAACTACACCCAGTCATGTGACCCAGGATCAGGCTGCAGGCACCAAATGGTTAGGCCAAAAAAATGCCAACTTTCTAAAAGTGTCATTTTCAGAATTGTGACAGAATCAAATTGTGCCATTAAAGAGAATTTCAAATTACAATTCCTCAGATACCAAACTTGACTTTCCTACCTGCTCCCAATCAATAGTTATCGCTTATTAAATGTAATAAGGTAACTAAATGTTATCCAATTTGAGGGGTAGGGCTTACAATAGTGTAAAACAAATTAGTGAGTTGTTCACTACCAGGACATGTAAAACGTAAAAGTACATGTTCAGCTTTTACTTACAATGCTGTCTAGGAACTACTTTAGGGGTGACATATATATTAAAAAGAGAGCCGAAGGCTTGGCAAAGGGGCTATTTTGCCAGTTTGAATTGGCAGTTTAAAACTGCCAACAGGCTGCACTGGCAGGCCTCGGACCGGTTTTAAGGGGCTACTTAAGTGGGTGTCACAATAAGTGCTCTAGGCTCACTAGTAGCATTTAAATTACCAACCCTGGGTTTATAGCATACCAATTTACTAGGGGCTTATAGGTAAATTAAATATGTAATCAGGTGTGGTGAAAGCAAATGTTAGTATATTTTAGAAAGTAGCAGTGGTAAAATGCACTGAGTCCTAAGGCAAAAAAAACAAATTCAGAAAAAGAGGAGGGGGGAAAGCAAAAGGTTAGGGAGAAGTCCACCCTAAAGGTGGCAGGTCTAACATTTGCTTTTTTCTGGTTGGGCTGTTCTCTCCTACTTGTCATTATGCCATCTCCCTTAACCTGTTTCAATTCTATTCAACTCTTGTATCAATCACGTCTTTGACTCCTCCAACTTGCATACATTTCTCTTTCTGACATCTCTCTCAGTTGGCAATCGTGGATTCTGGTTCATTTTCTTTATATTATTATTTTTTAAATGCCTTAATAGTCTAAATCCATGTTACCTTTTTATTAGTGTTTACCCTGCAGTCCTTAACCTTTACTCCGCTTTCCGAACTTTTACTTGGTTTCCATTGTTACACTGTGCCAGTCATATTTCAAATTGGTCACTTTGCTCAATTCTCTTCCAGTTCTCTTCATCTCTCAGTTCACTATGTCCCAACTTTAAACTTGTTTCACTTCCTTATCAGAGAGCAAAGTCTGTCCTTGGACTATTGCTCTTGACGTCCTGCTATGCAGCCATTTGACTAAATATATTTGCGGACCGTTTTGTTTAGTTCTGTATATACATTTGGAAAAATAGTGTAATCAGTTCAATAAAAAAATCTAATGATTTCAGTCCGTTGAAAATGGACTATGGCCCTCATTACGACCCTGGTGGTTGGCGGAGAAGTGGCAGTCTTACCGCCAACAGGCTGGCGGTAAAAAAAATGGAATTATGACCATGGCGGTTACCGCCATGGTCATCCGCCACTTCTCAGTTCCGACCACCAGGGCGGAGACGACCTCTGGGCTGGAGACTTGGGTCTCCAGCACGGCGGCTGTCACAAGACTGCCGGCGGTATCACGACCCGGCTGACCGCCATGGATTTCATGGGGTTGGGAACCGCCATGAAATCCATGGTGGTAAGCACTATCAGTGTCAGGGAATTCCTTCCCTGTCACTGATAGGGGTCTCCTCCACCCCCCACCCCAACCCCCGTGTCCTCCCCCCAAACCCCTACCCCCCTGCCACCCACCAAAGGTGGCAGGACCCCCCTCCCCACCCCTACCAACAACATTGAAACCCAGACACACACCGTACACGCATGCAGACACCACCAACACATATACCCGCACACATATCAACAAACATGCCAACAGCCACACACACAGTCATACACGCACACCCACATACAGACATACACGCACACATCCATTCAGACATACATACAGACAGACATGCACACATTTCCAGACACAACACACACCCCGCATGCATACATGCACTCACACACCCCCTCTACATACTTACACGCACACCTCCATGCACGCACACAACACACAACACCTCCCCACCCCCCTCCCCTAACGGACGATCAACTTACTTGGTCCGTTGATCCTCTGGGAGGGGACAGGATCCATGGGGGCTGCTCCGCCGCCAGCACCCCGTCAACAGAACACCGCCACGCCGAATCACGGAATGTGATTCGGTGGGCGGTGTTCTGTTGACAGGGTGGTGGAGGTGGAGCAACCTCCACTTCCCCGCCGGCCACCAGTATGGCTGCTGGAGGCTCTTCGTCCAGAAAAGGATGGAGGGCTGCCAGCAGTCATAATTCGCTGAGCGGAAAACCGCCTGCACTGGCTGTCTTCAGCATGGCGGTCCATTGGCGGACTTGCAAAAAGACCGCCGAGGTTGTAATGACCACCTATGTGTTTATAGTCCAATATAAACAACATTCGAGATGAACTAAATCAGAAAATAGTGAACTATTTTTCCAGAGAATTAAATACCTATTGGTTTCTCTGTTCAAGCAGAACGTATTCCAGGAATGGTACATATAGCATTACACTTGCTGTTCAGGTATTACAACACATAGGATCTCTTACCACTGGCATTACATCTTCTTCAGTGTCACTGCTTTTTTCTCCATAACTCCTTTTGCATCTAGGCTCAATCAAAAGATTCCAAAGTTGTGCATCAGGAAGGCAGGCCCAAAGGCCGTGGCCCAAAAACCTCTTTCAAGGATAGGAGGCCTCAAAGAAATTATGCTTTCCATTAATTTCAATGATCTAAGGGCGCCTCTTCGGGATTCCAGCCAAGTGGTTCAACTTGCATTGATAATCCTATTTTTATTTTCCCACCCTTGGTTTCCATAAAGTTTCAGTCACCTTCCTTACCGTCCGAAACTTGCATTGGGATCCACAGATGACATTTACCTGAGGATTCTTTCTCACACATTCACCGTGGTTGTATGGGAGATTTCAGCATACACTAGTCATGCACAGCCATTTTACTGAAGGCTTTAGGGTTTATCAGATATTTCTAGACTGCTTGGATTTCCAAGAGTGATATACCGGCCTTGCATAAGAGGTTTGGAGAGAAATTTCAAAGCTGCTTGTCATCTGAATTTGAGGTTACTAATTTTCAGGCTGAGCCATTTCCAGAGAAACAATGTATCATTCTACTTCGGTCCTATCCAGCTTTTTTTACCCATTGAACACTTTGGCCCTCATTATAACATTGGAGGTAAAAACTGCCTACCGCCCTGGAGACAGCCACCAAAAGACCGTCACTGCGGCTACCAGCTGTCCGCAATATTATGACCGTAGCCAGAATTCCGCCAGAAGGATGGCGGAATTCCGGCTGCGGCCATGGTGGCGGATGGCGGTAAGGTGGCATTGCTGCCAGCAGCAGCGCCACACAAGTAGACCGCCGCAGACCATATCATGACACATGATACGGCCTTGTGGTGTTCTGCTGGCGGATGCTGCTCCTGGCAGCAGCGCCCTGTCCCGTCTCCTGCCAGTGGTCCCCCTGAATTCAGACAAGTTGGGTGCTCCAACAGGGAAGGGGGGTGTGTGTGTATGTTTGTGCTTGTGTGAATGCGGGTGTGTGTTGCGTGTTGTATGTGTGTGCATGTGTGAATGTGTGAGTGCGTGTATGTTGTGGTGTGTAAATGCGTGTGTGCTTGTATGTATGTCGGTGTGTTTGGATGTGTGTGTGAATGGATGTATGCATGCTTGGGTGCATGTGGGTATGAGTGTGTGCTTGGGCCAAACCGCCAATGTCACATTATGGGGAAAAGTACCGCCAGCCTGTTGGCAGTACTTTTCTCCATTATACCTCCGTCTGCCGGGGTTGTAATGAGGGCCTTTATGTAGTTCAATGCTTAAAAAGATTGAATAGGTTTTTTCCCAAAACTTTACATTTTTTCAAAGACTCAGCTCCCTGTTTACATCAGAAAGGCATATTTTCAGGGTAATGAAACTTAACATGCTGATTTAAGCTTTTTTGGGGGGGTACGACATTTACCACCCTCAATACCCTCTAGAGATAGCATGTGCTGCCTGGCCTCTTTGACAGCTTTGGCTTCAAATTGTTTTTTGGAGGTATTTTGAGAGCAGCTAGTTGGTCAGTGGATTCAACTTTTAAATCATTTTTTTAAAACTGGGAAATAGACAGGATTTGTGCATCACAACAGATTTTAAATCAGGATAGTATGAACCTCCAGTATTGACTTGGAGTGAATATTTGCCTAAGTATTGTAAACTTGACATATATGTACAGCAAGTATATAATCACAGCTATCAAAAACATACATCAACAAAATGTTTAGTCAGCTTTTGTCATCTCCATCAAATATAATACATTACAATCCGTAAAATTCCCCTCCAACATTTTGTTCCTGGAGGAAACAAATGAAATATGCATTATGTTCTGATTCTTCTTTCACATTTGCCAATCTATTTTTCGATGAAAACTGGATTATAGTCTAATCTCTATTAATAACTTGGTGTTGAATCTGAGACAACTGACCATGAATTTGGACAACTGTTGCTAAAATATTTACCTGAGAATGTTTTCCAAAATATCCCTTAACGAGTACAAAACAAAGTAATGTATCTTACATTTTTGATGTGCCACAAAAGAATAGTGTCCTTTGACTGATCTTGCAGTTTTCCAGAAGTGTTTGCTGAACTTTCAGGGTTGTGGGGCAAAAATCTACCCAAATTGCAGTGTGCATGATTGGGCGTGAACAGCCATCATAAAGCAGTTCTGGCACTCATGAAATATTCAAATAATATTTACATTACTTTTCCAGTGGTTTCAGGGGATTTCACAGAGACAACCTCAAGAAGCCTTAAAAAAAGATAGGGGTGAATTTTTCAGAAACATTTCCGAAAAAAATGGATTTAAAAGTTCTTAGTTTTATAGGCGGCTAACAAAATGTAAGTATGCAGTTTGATATAGCCCTCTGTCATTGTTTATACTCTATTGCATCTTGCTTTTTACTAGCTGTGTGCACATTTATGCCCATGCATTATTTTTCACATCTAAGGATGTGTGAAATTTGTTACGCCAGTGTCACTAGCGATGATTTGTGTCCAAAAAGAACACATAAGCCGTGGGCGGTACTCACAAGCTCAGAATCCCAGGCTGCCCTGGAAGTCCTAACAGTTCATTTGATATGTTATTGCAGTCAACGTACCATGAGGTTGGATGCCTCTGCTCTGAAGCCACCATCTGTTGCCTCAGTACCTAGATTGCAAGAGAGCCTAGTCATTGTCACCAATGAAGCAATTGCTGGTTGGGAGAGCCTGCCATATCAACAAAATCCTTCTCCCAGTCAAACGGTGTGATACGAGTGACGTTAGGGCCCGTGGGGCCGCCAGGCTCATCCACTGATGTCACTTAACAGTCAATTGAGCTCCGACTCCTGGCTTACCCTTTGCTTCCCGTGGCACTGCTTTTGTGTTTCCTGTCAAAGTGCTACTAGGGTATGTCCTAGTAACCGAAATTAAATAGGGTTCTTTATGAGCCACATATACATTCTCAAGTTAGAATCTTTAGCAACATGTTTTAGGAAAAAATGAGAGACAGCAGGATCACAAGTGAGAAAACTGGACAGTAGGAGGAGGAGGATAGGTAGAAGGAAAATTAGTGGAGGAGTAGAGATGGAGAAAGCAGTGTGACTGCTCCGGGAGCCTTCAGAATTCTTTCAGTGATTTTTCATTCAGGTAGCACCAAGAAATGCAAGAGTGAGTATGTCGAACACACCACTGCCTATTTCACAATGTTCTTTTTGCTTTACAGTTAATCTTCTGTGACGGCTAGCTATGCACATAACCCTTGAACTATTCAGAATGTATCAGTCGCGGCTGGCGACTAAGCATAGTGGCAGGGCGTGTGGGAGGCCAAACTAATGCATATATATAAAAAAGATGTAAGAAAATTACTTACCATGTCGCCGCTTTGCTCCTGTGTCGCCGCCGTTGCATTCCAGGCACAGGCTCCCAGCCTGCCCTGCGCCAATCAGGCACAGACTGGGTGCCTGTGCAGGCTCTCACCAACTCAGCACCACAGTCTCGGGCCGGCCAAACATACATGCGCACTCAAGGGAGTGCTGTCACCCCCATGGCCCACACCCACAAGAAACAAAACGACAATAAACAGCGTCTATAGCCATTTTGTTTCTAAAGTCTGCAGCTCCTGCTGCTGCTGGAGGGGTGGCGACGCTTCTCCGCCCTGGCGGAGGAGCCGCCCCTGGAATGTATATCACACATCTCAGTGCCTTACCGCCTCTTTCTTAGGTATCAGTGCAACAAACGGTGACATATCAAGTAGGTGCCTTTCCTTGGGCCCTTTTAATTTTTCAAAACGCATGTAATGAAAAGTATTGAGCTGAAAGCAGAATGAAATCTGGTAATACACATAGGCCCTCATTACAACCCTGGCGGTAAATCCCGCTTTCCGCCGCGCTGACAGCCGGCAGCATACCATGGCCGCGGTGGAAATCCGCTACCGGTATTACAACCCACATCTAGTAATCCGCCACAATACAGACATCCACACAAGTCAGCCACACCGAAGGTCAGTGATAAGCTGACAATACCAAAACCTACACCGTCACGCCAACAAGAATACGCCCACACTATCACGACCCACGAATCAACGCAGCGGTCTTTCAACCGCGGTAATCCATTGGCGGTACACACTGCCGCGCTCAAAATACACACACATTTACAAAACACATCCACGTTGGACAATTCAAAATACACACATTTACAAAACACATCCACATTGGACAATTCAAAATATACACACCTGATACACATACACACACCACACCCACAACACTATAAAACACCCACCCACATTACCCACAACCCCTTACAGCTCAAATTTTGGAAGAAGCAGAGAGAGAGAGAGAGAATAGCAAACACAACACCAGCATCCACAGGCACACAACACCATCACTCATACAACATCCACGCACCTCAAAGAACACACACCAACACAACACATCACACAGCACAACAAACAGCACCTCACACATCACCCACACCACATTATGGCTCCTCAAAGACCCCCCAGGTTTTCAGAGGAGGAGCACAGGGTCATGGTGGAGGAAATCACCCGGGTAGAGCCACAGCTTTTCGGATCACATGTGCAGCAGACCTCCATTGCAAAGAAGATGGAGCTACGGCAGAGAATTGTCGACAGGGTCAATGCAGTGGGACAGCACCCCAGAACACGGGATGACATCAGGAAGAGGTGGAATGACCTACGGGGGAGGTGCGTTCCGTGGTATCCAGACACCAGGTAGCAGTACAGAGGACTGGCGGTGGACCTCCACCTCCTCCCCCACAACTAACAACATGGGAGAAGCAAGTCTTGGCAATAATGCATCCTGAGGGCCTCGCAGGAGGACTGGACTCTGGTAAGTCATATCTTTACTACTATATCCCCCCACCATACCTGCATGCTATCACAAACTCCTAGCCCAACCCTCACATCCATCACCCCAACACCCCACTAATACCCCACTATCACAATCCACACATCCCAAAACCAAGGCCTGCATGTCACACCAAAGCATGGACACCCATCACCAAAGTAGGCCCAGTATAGATACCCACCCAAACCCCAAAATCACTAATCACACAAGGGCTAACACAATAATGCAAGCACAGGAGTAGATTGTAACTCACTCATTGCACAAGATTGCACACACAGATACAATAACTATGCATTTACACCCCAACAGGACCCATACCCAACATCACCGGACAGGAGGTGCCAGACATATCCAGTCCACCCACAGAAGAGGCCCACAGTGATGATAGCAGCTCTGCACGCCTGGATCAAGATGACCAGCCCGGCCCATCAGGGACCTCTGGACAGTTGGTTCCGCTGCCACAGTCACAAACCACCACTGAACCTCCCCCATCAGGAAACACCAGCACAGCACCCACCCAGCGGGCCCATCCCTCTGTCCCTAGGACACGTCAATCATCAGTGTGTCCACCACTACAGGGACCCCAGGCAAACCCACCAACCCAAGACAATCAGGGACCTGGGGTCAGTGGCAGTGGGCACACAATTCAGGGAGCAGAGGCACAGGATAACAGGGAACTGGGAGTACTGCTGTGCAACGGGGGAGGACAGGCCCAGGGAACCCACTCTCCACGATGCACTCTCCAACATCATGGGAGCATACCATCATTCCCAGGAAGCCATGGGCACGGTACTGGCCAAGTTTCAGGAGACCCAGCGGCTGCAGGAGGAACACTACCTGGGGATCAGGGAGGAGTTGAAGTCCATCAACACCACCCTGGTCACCATTGCAGGGGTGCTGGCAGACATAGCCAACACCATGAGGGACACATTGGCACACAAACGGGCCCCTGACACTAGCCTGAACGATGAACAGGCCTCCACCTCCACCGGCGCTAGTCGACAGGAGGTCCTGCCACAGGACCAACAGGCTACCAGCACCCCACCCCCTGCAGAAGGAGAACCAGCCCGCAAACGGTCCCTGAGATCAAGGAACAAGACAGAGAACATTGCCAAGACCCCCGCCAGGAAATAACACTCTCCTGATTGTCACCCTTTTGTCCCACTATGTCACCCTGACAACTTTGAACTGCCATTACTCCACTTCCTATGCCCCCTTGGACAATGCACCTGTGATACCAAGAGACTGGACTCTACCATGGACATTCCTCCACCATCACCGCAGCCCATTGCACAGCCCCCTCCACTTATTAGCACAGAAATAAACACCCTTGAATCACAAATCAATCTGGAGTCAGTCTGTACTTTCACAAATGTGTAATTGCAACCTTTCAGAAATATAGCAATGTCAATGTTCATGTTCGACAGTTGTTGGGGCATCAGTAAACATAGCAGAAGGCAGAAAGTGTGACCCAGATCTGTGAAATGGAAAGCCAAAGTGGCATGTCAGGGTCCATACACAGAGGTAAAAGGCAGATTCAGGCAATGTCCAACAGTAGTATGATATGAGAGGAACAGTGCCAGTCTATTACCTGTGTCTCACTGGAAGTATTGCATGATGATGTTGTTTCGGTTGTCTATATCTTCTTCTTCTGCCTCCTCGTCTTCATTGTCCACAGGCTCCACAGCTGCCACAAGACCAATATCAGGCCCATCCTTCTGCAGAAAAGGCACCTGGTGTTGAAAAGCCAGGTTGTGCAACATACAGCATACCACGATGATCTGGCACACCTTCTTCGGTGAGTAGTATAGGGAGCCACCTGTCAGATGGAGGCACTGGAATCTGGTCTTCAGGAGGCCGAAGGTGCGCTCTATTATCCTCCTAGTTCGCCAATGTGCCTCATTGTAGCATTCCTCTGCCCTTGTCCTGGGATTCCTCACTGGGGTCAGTAGCAATGACAGGTTGGGGTAACCAGAGTCACCTGCAAATATCGATGGACAACTGTTAGACATACACCAACCCTTAGGGACTCTCCCATACCCAGACACCTATGTCAACTGTGTTGGGACCTTGGGCGCACCTATTAGCCACACACAGTGCCTCTGGAGTTGGCCCATCACATAAGGGATGCTGCTATTCCTCAAAATGTAAGCGTCATGCACTGAGCCAGGATACTTGGCATTCACATGGGAGATGTACTGATCTGCCAAACACACCATCTGCACATTCATAGAATGGTAGCTTTTGCGGTTTCTGTACACCTGTTCATTCCTGTGGAGGGTGGGGGGAAAAATGCCACATGTGTACCATCAGTGGCACCAATGATGTTGGGGATATGTCCCAGGGCATAGAAGTCACCTTTCACTGTGGGAAAATCCTCCACCTGAGGGAAAATGATGTAGCTGTGCATGTGTTTCAGCAGGGCAGACAACACTCTGGACAACACGTTAGAGAGCATTGGTTGTGACATCCCTGATGCCATGGCCACTGTTGTTTGAAAGGACCCACTGGCCAGGAAATGGAGTACTGACAGGACCTGCACTAGAGGGGGGATTCATGTGGAATGGTGGATAGCTGACATCAGGTCTGGCTCCAACTGGGCACACAGTTCATGGATTGTGGCACAATCAAGTCTGTAGGTGATAATGATGTGTCTGTCTTCCATTGTCGACAGGTCCACCAGGGGTCTGTATACCGGAGGATGACGCCATCTCATCACCTGCCCCAGCGGAAGTGCCCTGTGGAGGAGAAGAGTGAGCAGAGGGTCATACACCACATAGGTTTCACAATGGTGTTTAGAACAATCGTGATGTAATTTGTGTGTGGCGCTGTCTGTCCATATTCCTGGCCAAATGTGCTGTGACGCAGTTAGTTGCCCTGCCATGTGCCCCCCTGAAATGGCAGCTGCCTGACCTGTAAGGAGGGACAAGGGGAAATGAGGTAACTGGGCGGACATTGTGCAGCGTCACGGTAGGCAGTTGAAGACCGCGGCGCAAATCAGCGTTGGTTATTATTGGGCCCTATGAGTTCCAGAAGCCAATGACGATGTACGCCGGCGGTGACGGTACGCACCGCCGCGGACGTGAGTGCCATTTTATATCTGTTCACTCACTTGATACCTGACCTTCAACAGGAGAGGACCTACACTGCAAGTGCTGCTGTGACCAGACTCTGGAAGAAACAATGGCTACAGTGTCTGGGGAACGGGCCCTTGCCTTCACTGCAGAGGAGTTAGACAAGCTGGTGGCTTGGGTCCTCCCCCAGTACACGCTACTCTACGGTCCTCCAGACAAACAGGTGAGTACACTGTGAGCATGATGCATGGCACATGAATGTATGGAGTGGCGTGGATGGAAGATACGGGGGGCAGAGGCCAGCATGTGAGGATGGTCAGTGTATGTTTTTCTCTGCCAGGGTGGGAGGTTTGTGGCCAATGAGTAAGAAGAACCGGACGGGGGAGTAACATCCATTCTTACTTCACTTTTCCTCTAGGTCAGCGCCCACCAGAAGAAGGGTATTTGGGCGTGCCATCACCAACGAAGTGCGGACCCTGGGGGTCTACCATAGACGGAGCACCCACTGCAGCAAAAGATGGGAGGACCTGCGCTGCTGGAGCAAGAAGACGGCAGAGGCCCAGCTGTGGAAGGGGTGCCCGTCGCACCATGACCCCCCCTGATGCACGGGATCCTGGCGGTGGCATATCCTGAGTTGGATGGGCGCTTGAGGGCATCACAGCAGCCACAAGGGGGTGAGTACAGTCTCATTCAGCTGCCTCTGCGCGCTTTATGAGGTTTCTGGGTGGGGGAAGTGGGCTGTGGGTTCCCCTAGGCCAGGGCGAACGCGCCAGGGTAGATCCATTGTTTGGCAGGCTCAGTAGCACTCCAAACCCAAAAGTGGTAGGGGCCCTCTACACCTAGTCAGGCTCCTGTGGGTTCCAGGTGTGCATCAAATGTGTCTAGGCAGAGTCCCTCATGGGCATGTGCTTTTCCCCTGAACTGTTAGTGCATGGGCTAGTGCATAGGGCTGCTCCCTGTGTGTTGTGTCTGCCAACGGTAGTGGTGTTGCAGGCATTGACCATGTGTCTCTTCTGTCTTTCCTCCCCGTTTTGTTTTGTCACACTGTCCTTGTGTGCATTAGCATCATCTGGCGGAGGAGCATTGGCACCGGAGGAGGAGGGAGCTGCAACCCACATGGCCCTGGAGGGTGAATCTACGGAGTCTAAAGGCAACAGTGGGACGGAGGGCGAGGGGAGCTCCACAACGGGGACAGGAGGAAACACCAGCGACAGCGACTCCTCCTCTGATCGGAGCTCCCTTGCGGTTGCGGGCACCTTTGTGCCCACTGCATCAACAGGTACAGCCGCCACCCCCCCTAACAGCATCGCCCTCCCAGCAGCCCCTCAGCATGTTTCCCGTGCCCACTCACCCAGGAGAGTGGGCATCTCCTTCACCCCAGGCACCTCAGGCCCTGCCTCAGTCAGCCCTGCTGCCCTCAGTGAGGAGGCTATTGACCTCCTGAGATCCTTCACTGGGCATTTATTCTGGCGTGGCAGCCCAACAGAGAGCATTTCAGGCTCTGGCCTAAGCACTGATGGCATCCATTGTCCCTGTGTCAAGCCTACCCCCTCCAACTTCCACTACAAAGACCCAATCGCCTCTACCTCAGCCTATCAAAAGCACACCATCCAACCAGCATGCACACTCATCAACACACAAGAGTGGACATGGCAAACATAAGCACCACACATCCCACAGGCACTCACACAAGCACCATCCCCATGCAGACACGCCAACATCCACTGCCTCCACTGTGTCCCCCTCCTTCACGTCCTCCTCCTCCCTCCCAGTCTCGTCTCCACTCACACCTGCATGCACTACACCCTCAGCCACTACCTCCATCACCAGCACGCCCGTCACCACACACTGCTCACGTGCAATCACCACCCCCACTACCATTCGCACATCCCCTGTGTCCTCTCCCAGTGTGTCTGTGAGCCCTCCTCCCAAACTACACAAACGCAGGCACACACCCACTCAACAGCCATCCACCTCACAACAGCCTCCAGCCCATGCACCCTCACCCAAACTCAGCAGACGTACACCTCCTACAACCACTACCTCTTCCTCCACTCCCAAACCCCCTCCATCTTCCCGTCCCAGTGTGTCTAAAAAACTTTTCCTGGCTAACATTGACCTCTTCCCTAAAGCCCACCCCGTCCTTCCCCTAGGGCCAGGATGTCCAGATCCCAGCACCTCAGCCACCAAATCCTCCAGCACTATGGTCCCTGCAAGTCCAGTAACATCGCGGGCGGCACCCATCAGGGCTGCCAGTGTGCCACCTAGCGAAGCCAAGGATCACCCTATTCCGCCACCTGCCAAGGTGAAGAAGGGGCCCACATGCCGTAGGGAAAAGCCACACCAACCACCCAGCAAGGCCTCCTCCAAGACAAAAGAGGACAGTGCCAAGGTCCCAGCAGCGATTTCCAAGGTGGGGAAGGGACACAAGGCTAAAGGGAAGTAGGCTCAAGGCACGGAGCCTCCGGGTGAGGGACTGGTGTCACCCCTTCTGCCAAACAGAACAACAACCTGTACGGCGGTGGACCCCGCTGCAACCACCGCCACCTGCAAGTCTGCTGCCTCAGCAACAGTCCCCAGCATCATCCCCAGTGAGCAGCCGTCCGAGGCTGCAGGAGACGTCCTGCTGTCTATCCTCCACAGGTGCTGACACATGCACTACCGGCAGAATCTCCGCCACAGACACCGCCGCAACCACCGCCACCTGCCCCACGACGTGCACAGACAGTGCCACCACAGCCCACTTGGACACCATTCCCAGTGGGTAGCCCTCCGAGGCTGCAGGAGATGTCCTGGACCCTGCACAGACTACATGAGGCACCACAACCAGCACTGTTAGTACCAGCAGTTGGCAGGCAAAGTCGCAGCAGGGTGGAGTGTGTCTCTGACTCCATGGAGTATCATGCTACCTGTTTCCAGGAACTCTTGTGGCACTCACACCCAGGTGAGGGAATGGGAACTGCCAGAGCATGTGCAGCACTCTGGGCACCATGCCCCCTCCAGAACCAGTGGAGAGATACATCCACTACCCCAGTCCTTGGCAGGATGAAGCACTCTGGGCACAAAGCCCCCTCCAGAACCAGTGGAGAACTGCATCCACTAACACAGTCCTTGGCAGGATGAAGCACTCTGGGCACAAAGCCCCCTCCAGAACCAGTGGAGAACAGCATCCACTACCCCAGTCCTTGGCAGGATGAAGCACTCTGGGCACTAAGCCCCCTCCAGAACCAGTGGAGAAAAGCATCCACTAGAGAGACTGTGGCTTTTCACTCCCCAGGACCAATCAGTGGGCAACCCACCCACTTGAGAGACTTGTGAGACTGTGGCTTTGCACTCCCCAGGACCAATCAGTGGGAAACCCACCCTCTTGAGAGACTTGTGAGACTGTTGCTTTGCACTCCCCAGGACCAATCTGTGGGCATGGTGCCCCCTCATGGAGCAGTGGTGTTGTCCCTTCATCCGGCTGAGGTGCCCCCCTCCCCTTCCCCCTGAGGTGCCTGTTTATTTTTGACCTGATGCCCCAGCAGTGTTATCTCCGTTTAGAGGCAGGTATCATGTGTGGGCTTCGCCCATGCATTTTGGGACCACTGGTCAACAATGACTGGAACACTATCCGGACTTGTGTAGTTACTGTACATATTTGTATATAATGATCTGTTACAGACCTGTTTCCATATCTGAGTTTTTGATGATTTCACTCGTTACAATCATTTCCTTTTGCCCTTGTGTTTTTCCAGAGGGTTACGGGGTCTATATGTAACATTGCTGCATGTATTTGTGTGTATGGTGAGTGAGGGTGGGGGTGTTGCGTGTGTGTGTCACTCTCTTTTTCCTCCCCCCTCCCCTGTGTGCTAGGTGCAGTACTCACCGTGGACATCGCCGCCATCTTTGCTGCTCCTGGTAGAAAAGGAGGTAAACCAACATTGGTAGAACCTGTAACTCGGACTCCATGGCATCCTGGTTCCTCGTAGGGTGTCGAGAGGTGAGTGGTTTCCGTTCCAAAGACTGTTTCCGCCGTGCTTTTGTTGGCGTTGGTACCGCCCCGGAAAAGGTGGCGGATTGGTGCCTTGTAATACAATGGGCGGTACATTGTCTTCCGCCTGTCTATTGGCGGTTACCGCCGCAGTGTTTATTTTCTACCACCGTGGCAGTCAGAGTGTTAAAGTGGCTGTTTGTGTTGGCGGTTTCCGCCATGGTCGTGATTCAATTTTTTTCCCGCCGGCCTGTTGGCGGTATTACCGCCGCTTTAACACCAACCGCCAGGGTTGTAATGAGGGCCATAGTCAGTTGCGGCTCGCAGGTCTCCGAGGGGGCGGGACGTGGAGGAGGGACACAACAATAAAAAAAATATTTACAAAAACTTACCTCCGCTCCCGCGCCGCGCCACACCGTTCCTCTCCACTTCCGTCTCGCTCCTGCACAGGCTCCCAGCCTGCCCTGCGGCCAATCCTGACGCTGCTCAGGGCAGCATCAGAATTGGCTGGGTTGGAGAGACCCTTCTGCGCATGTGTGTTTGGCCAGTTTGAGACGGCCGGCCAAACATGCATGCGCTGTGAGGGGGAGTGCTGAGCACTCCCCCTCTTGGCCCGTCACCTCCGTGGCCCAGCCCCTTTTCACCAAAAACTATAATAAACTTAGTTTATTATAGTTTTTGGGGAAAAGTTTTGCAGCTGCCGCTGCTGGCGTACAGACAACACTGCTCCTCCCTCATGGAGGAGCCGCCCCTGCACACAGTGTATTAATGAATGCATCCGCATTATTATTATCATCATTTGTTGTGAAAGAGAGAATGTGATTTGTTTATAACAAAATAGTTTTGAGGTGCGAAAATTAGAAATTCTATAAATATGAACGATTTTCCAATTATTTCTCACATATTTTGTTATTTTCAATAAAGTAAGAATGACGAATTTAAAACATTTAGCCACATAAACCTATTCCAGTTACATAATTTATGTTTTCAGGAGTAAAGAGCTTCATGTTTGAAAGTTATGTGAAAAAGTAATTAGACACCTAATTTTGTTTAAATTGGTATGGGCATGAGCAAAGATGCAATCCTAATTCCTGGGTAAATATATTGATGTATAGGGTAATGTCTCAGGAAAACACATTGTTCAAGCATGGCTGGTCACAAATCTGGTAAACTAAGCAGTGGGTTAATGCACCTGCTGCAGCTAGCTTTTACATGTAACGAGGGTCACATGTTCAAAAGTCACCGTGGCCTACTTCTTGATTCTTTTGTCTTCTGACATCATTAACCTGAGCACCATTCAATTTAGTAGTGGCAGTGACTGTGCTAGCATGTGGAGGCAATTAAGTTAAATATGTTGTATAATTTGTAAGCAACAAGACGTATAGCCACTTAACTTCATCTGTGATATTTAACTTTTTTCTGAGTAAATTTCAGAAGCAGTTCGAAAGTTCATTTGTCCTAGGTCTGTCCAATTCCTGCAACTGCTTTTCCAATAAAAATAAATGGGGCATGGTTAGTGGATGACACGAATCATTAGAAAAATGCACAATTCAGGCTAAAACACAAAGGACAATAACACCTGAATTAGGCTATTAAGCTGGAAAGTGGGCAAATGCTAGAAAGTAACTCTTGAAATAACAGTGGAGTGGGAATGGTTATTCTAGCTCGCTTAATTTGGTGATAGTCATCCAATAACTCGAGATTACCAGAGACATTCTGTGCCCAGGAAGAGTGTCAGGAATCTGTACTGAGAACTGTAATTTATCGGCAAAGTTGATCTGTGGTGTGATGTGTGATAGCTGGACTTTTAAGTATTCCTAGAAGGATTTTTCCTTTTACAAAATTTCACAGCTCTGTGCGTGGCTAATGAAATGTCCTTAAAAAGATCTACTACGCGGTTTGTGAGTCAGTTTGCTGCTATTGTTTGTGGCCCTTGAGGTCATGAGCTGAAATCTGGGGTATGAAGTATTTCCTTTGCATGTGGAAGTCAGAACAGTCCCACATGATATGCCATCTTTAGCCAAGCCCTCATTATGAGGTTGGTACTGCCACTGCCCATTCTGTAACAAGTGTGTGTATGTGCGCGCATGTGTGTGTGCGTTTGTGTGTAGGTGTGCGTGCGTGTGTGTTTGTGAGTGTCTTTGGGGTGTTTGCAGCGGTATCTGTGTCTCAGCGCTTGAAGCTGAGAGCCAGCATTTGGCCTGTGCTTTGGCACATCAGATCTGTATATGGTATATAGTGACTTCTGAATCTCTGATATTTTATGGCTTTGCCACTGGCATATTATTTCAGCCTACTAAATATTTGCGTGGTAACTAATGTAAAATAGTATTTTCTCTACAAACGTTTTTGTTATTTGTTTATGTTGCACTTAATACAGGTCAGTCATTGTAGAGTGCCGTCCAGCCTCCACCTTACAATGTTACAACTCTCACTCTGAGGGCCGGGTACGGCCACCACGAGATAAACAAAGGGGATGGTGGTCGCTTGGGGGCCATTTTCAAAAATATATATGTGAGAGGTGTGTGGTCTGTTATATAGATATTGCAAGGCCTCTAGTCTGAGTGGTTATCAGGTCTCGACTGGCGATGAGACCGGTGCCTACCCATGTATGCCGACTGATCCCTGAATGGCACAAATTCTACTGCGAGGCATTAGTTCCTGATGCTCACCACAGAGGCCTCCTCACAAACTCTATCTGTTGTGCACATGGCCCTCACACTCAGGGTGCACCAAGTCGCAAGCCTACCTGCTGGTGAGTCCTGCCATTCTGCCTGCCTCACCACCTGCCCATGGCTGACATGGCTGCTGCCCCGAAGGCTCAGCTTCTTTGAGTCACAGCCACTCCCTGCACTGGGGGCTACTCTCACAGCGCCACCTGCTGATTTACCAACGACAGTACCAGGCCGCCAAGTGCATCATGGCGGCAGCCCAGGCATCAAGTGGCTGTTCTGCTTGATTCCTGCTGGTCCCCTCACCTGAAACCCTGCTGAGTGCTTGTCACACACCTGGGAGGTTGGTGTACACATCAGGTGCCCTGCAGAGTTTGTATATTACTGTGCCATTGCATTCAGCCCCATGACTGCCGTGATTTATCGCAGGAGGGAGCGAGTGAATGAGAATTTGAGCTAAAGAAAAGAAAAAAGCATAAAGAAGATCAACATTTGAGGAAAGAAAAGAAGGATTTCTTTGTAGAAGTCAGATATAAAAAAAACCAAAGAGAGTGCAATAGGACATTAACAAAAGAGTACTGAAAAAACACACAGTCATGCAGAGCATCCACAACAGAGAGATGTAAATAGTAAAGACAGCATGATCAGCCTGTCCCGCTGCAGCGGCACATGCCTCAGTCATGCTAATACCATCCTTCAGTGAACTTTCAGACCTGGCCACAGTAAGATGGCATTCCTGGTTAGGGCAACTGCGACATTATTTTCGCGCCACTCGAGATTCTGACAGCACAGTCAAAAGGTCTCTGAGGATGCACTTAGGTGTCACAGAACTCTACAACTTATTCAAAACATTGCTGAACACAGGGCGTGATGACGATTTTGACGTGCCAGTGGCCACCCAGAGCAAGCATTTTGATCTGCAGCACAATCCAGACTATGAGAGTTTCAAATTATATCAAGGCAAGCAAACCGACACAGAATCCATTGATATGTTCTGCACACATCTCAGGAAGCTCGTGAGTACATGCATAAACATCAACCAGCAGGAAGCAATACGGGTGCAAGCCATACAAGGGAGAAATTCATTGATGCTCCAGAGGCTGATCCTACAACTACCTGGTATATATCGCTGGATGACATACTTGTCCTGACCCGGTCCCATCAACTATCCAACAGCCATGACAAAAACATGGAGGCCACCCTGAGCAAAGCACTGGGCCCCAGAAAAGGGCATAATAATAGAAGAATGGATTGCTTTCCAAAAAGCACCCAATGAGTGCACCCTGGCCACAGAACAGTGTTTGTGGGAACTGCGAGATGGAACACAGAGCCCCAATGTGTGCCCAGCCAAAGGGTGAACCTGCTTAAAGTGTGGAAAAATTTATCATTTTGCAAAAGTGTGCAGAAGCAGAAGGCAAGGGAATGGAAGAGAGTATCCCAAGAAAGTGACTACAGCCCTCAGGCAGCTTTCTCTTGAAGAGTCAGAGGGAGCAGGCTTACCCAGCAATGAAGGGGCCGAAGCAAGCCAGGATGTTAAGGGGGAAGAAATATTTGTCATATCGTTTGCAGGAAGAGAGGCCAACAAAAGAAGCCACCGCCTATGTGCACCATCGAAAGCCGACAGCACAACCAGCACTACCCTCAAGGACACCAGTGGGTCTGTCAATGTGATGGATGAAGAACAGTTTGATCGGATCAAGCCAAGGCCAACGCTCGTGCCTAGCAGGGTGCAGAAATACACTTACGGTTGAACTGAGCCCATACCCCTCAAAGGGGTGGTGGAAGTTGAAGTCAAAATTGACATCTGGACTACCCTCACCAAATTCCACGTTACCCAAAGTGGGACTGGCACTTTATTAGGACGCAACACAGCAGAGGGCCTGGAACTCATATTTTTTGGCAAGCAAGTGCACTAGTAGCACGCACATGCCTTCTTAGGCAAGTTACCCCAGCTGTTCACAGGCCTCAGAAAGCTGAAGGGAAAACCAATCAAGCTTCATATCGACAAGTAAGTTAAGGCCACAGCCCCACACCACCAGAGATCTCTTTCCACCTTCGGCCGAAGGTAACAAGAGCTAAGGGACCCGGAGGAGATGGGAGTGATCAAGAAGGTGACAGGGCCCATCCCATGGATATCTCCGTTGGTCATAGCTATGAAATCAAGTCAGCCACAAGCAACCAGGCTGTGTGTAGACATGGGACTCCTGAACCAGGCCATAAAGAGGGAACATCACGCCAACCATCAATGTTATTGTGGTGGATCTTAACAGTGCTAAATTGTTCTCAAAGTTAAATCGAAATGCCGGGTATCATCAACTACAGCTCGACCCAGCCATCCATTACATCACAACATTCTCCACACATGTTGGCCTGAAAAGGTACCGCCGCCTAAATTTTGGCAACTCATCTGACACAGAGGTGTTTCAAAACACCATAAAAGAGACTTTCACCTGATTATTAGGGGTACTCAACATAAGTGATGATGTCCTGATATTTTCTGTGAGCCCTGAAGAACATCACGTGAGGCTGAGAGTTGCTCTTCAGTGATTATCAGAGTGGGGCTTGACTCTACATAAGAACAAGTGCTTGTTTTACTAGAAGTCCATTGAGGTTTTTGGATACATATTCTCCTAGAATGGCCCGCAAGTGGACCCCAAGAAGACAGATGTCATCAGGAGCCCATCCGTGTTACGGAATCTGACTGAAATATGAATGGATGGCAAAATATTGTGGGAAGTTAATACCCAATTTGACCATTATATCAGAGCTGCTCCGAGCATTGGTCCAAGCTGAGCATGGACTTTGGCAGTTGTTCTGATGCAGGATAACTGTTATCTTCATGGACTCTCACACTAAGTTCCTGGTCATGGAGGTGGTGCAGTTGACAGCTTTCTCAAGAGTGAAACCTGTTATGGAGAAGACATTTGCACTGATGGGTTTACTAGAGGAAATCAAACCTGACAATGGCCCACCATTACACGGACAAGAATTTAAAGAACACCTGGAGTCACTAGTCATCCAAGATCAGAAGATAACCTTACAATGGCTCGCAGCCAACATAGATATTGAGAGGTTTATGCGTAGTCTTAATTGGGTTCTGTGGATCGGTGTTGACCAAGGAGAAGATATACAATGTTGTTTGCACAAGGTTTTGAGAGCATACAGAAAGATTTGACACAGCACCAACAGCTGTGCCCAGCAGACCTGATGTTCCAGAGGACTACCCGGGATAGTGTTATAGAGAGTTCAGAGACCGTCTGCAGTGCTGGGCATACAAGCAACTCAGGAGAAATGAAGAAACACACACAAGTTTAGCCAAGCTTGAGGAGCTAAAGACCCCTCCATCAGAGTAGGGGGCAACATCATCATCCATGACAGGCACCCTGGATGGATGTACCAGACCCCATATGAGCCAGAAATCTGGAAAGTGGTGAAAGTCCAAGGCTCCATGAACACTGAGGATGGGCATCCACTTAGTGGTGTGAAATGTATTGTGGTTCAAAGAGAGCTGCACCTCAAATGGGGTGTCCAGACTTGCCCTTGTGAGGACACTGATGTTGGTTACGATCACAACCTCTTGCCCATGTCACCGAGAGAACGGACTGTTCTGAGCACCCAGATGCCCAGGGGCATACTGTCAGCAATGCCGAGCTGGCTCCAAGGAATGAAAGATCCTCAGTAACTAGGGAAATGGTGGTACAAGAAGAGAGCCAAGCAGGATGCTGGAGCAGGGACAGTGCCCGGAGCCAGAGGTATGACCTCCGTCCGAACCCTGTGCCAAGCCAGCGCCTCAAGAACTATGTGTGGTCATAATGTAAAGTAGACTGACCTTTGACATTTGAATAAAAGCTGGGAGGTATGTAGAGTGCCTTCTGACCTCTACCTTACAATGTTGCAATTCTCTCTCCGAGAGCTGGGCGTGGCTGGAGGAGGTAAATAAAGAGGCTGGTGGTCTCTTGGGGGGCATTTTGTAGAAATATACATGTGAGAACACTGTGTGGTCTGTTATATAAATATTGCAAGGCCTCAAATCCAAGTGGTTATCAGGACTCAACACTCACTTTTCCCAGGTCCAGGATTAGCTCATTAATTCAGGGTTTTTACTTTGTATACTAGCATTTGTATTTCCTATTTTAGAATGTGATAATCAGGACTACAGGTCCTAAAATGCAAATCAAAATCCTGTCCTGCATGTAATGAATGAACTACTCACATATGAACATGGGAAAAAAGCTCTAACTTGTTTTATCAGCTTGCACTTATTTTTCTTAACCTTAGTGATGTTTTCAGGCTTAAAACTGTTAAGACTACACTTCTGTGGCATCAGCAGGGTCCTAGCTTATGTGGCGTGACTGCCTGTGATGTCATCATGAGGTTGAAGAGTATGTGATGTCACTTCTGCTACCCCAGGAAGTTTTGTGAATTGACATCCATTTGGTCAGCCGCCACCTACTGACATCCTTCCATACCCTAGACTTGGGCCCAGGAGGGCTCCTCAGCTCCTGCTGGGTTGAAAGCACTGACCGATCTGAGACAGAGCTGCAACAGGCCTGGATTGTGGGCCCTAGGCCAAGGGCTCTACTCCATGTACCAAGCTATCCAGAGTATGCTTATGCTGGCTTGTAGATGCTTCCCCTTCTTGGGCAGGGTGGACATTTCTAACTGTATTCAATGGCCCACAGTGTCACAAAGAATCCAGGCAGGCACCAGGTGTGGTCCTTAAGCCTGGCTTCCATTCACTGGTCCATCCTATCCCAAAGGGCAATGGACAGGGTTATGTAGACCACAGAGGAATCCTCTATTCTGGCAGGGTAAAACACTCTGACAGAACTCGCTCAGAGCTCCAGAAGGTCCTCCATGCATTCCCCTGGGTAGTGGCTCAATTTGCAAGCCTTTTGAGTATTCAACTCTTCCCATGCTCCAGAAGACATCAATGCTCAAACTAGGCCCCAGTTACAGATTCCTAAAGCCCTGCCAGCTGGCCCTGGACAGGGGACCTGTTCTTGGATATGATTTTCCAGCAAGGGTGGCCTGCACCCACTCCAGAGTTTGAGAAACCTAGGCAGAATTCACGGGAACATCCATGGCAAAACACCTCTTACTGGCTGTAGTACAAGTACAAGCTGGTTTGTGGGAGTCTGATCTCTGGGGCTGTTCCAGGCACTGGCCTGGGGTGTCCATCTGTGCCAAGCCTGCCTCCTCATCACAAGCAAAAAGTCCCTTCCATCTCCCATTTTTTGCAGGGCACAACCTTTTATCCAGACTTTTTGGACAGCTATGTGGTAGTAAACCATGGAAAATTAATGGTAAGACTAGCTGGCTGAGCTGCTCTGGAAGTCTTGATGTGGCCTCATTTTAAGATTCTATCTCAGCCCAGGCTTCAGGAGGTCAGATAGTTTCACTCATACTTTCCCATTTGTCCCCTTTCTTACCAAGGGTTACGCAGAATTCAAGAAAGCCTAATTTCTTTCCTCTGCATTGGTATACATAAGCTTAAAGGGGCATCTGGACCAACCAGATCCCTCTACCTGTCAAGATGATATTACAGGGAATTACTTTGGAACTTATGAGGCACGCAGGGGTTATCAGGTTTGTCCAGGGTGATCTGCTCTGAAGATGAACAACTGAAAGCTCCAAAAGTCGGCAAGATGCACCCTGGGCCAGTGAAGGGTCTCAGAGATCAGACGGGAAGCTGGGCTCTTAAGGATGCCAGTCACAACTCTGTATGTGACGTCCTCCAAAAGATCTACTTTGCAGTTTCTGTGTCAGTTTGCTGCTACTGTTTATGGCCCTGGAGGTCATCAGCTGAAATCTGGCTTATGAAGTATTTCTTTTGCATGTGGAAGCCAGCCTTCTCTAAGACCTCAGTTGTGGGATGGTACTGCTGCTGCTCATTCTGTATGCAGTGTGTGTGCATGTATGTGTGTGTGTATGTGCATGCATGCATGCGTTTGTGTACCCAAGATAGGGTTTCTGTTGGCAGGGATAGGTTCCTTCCCTGGAAAAGGTAGAGAGCTCTCACAGGTCCTGGTCAGAGCTTTGGCAGGCCCAGGATGTGTTCAACCACATTGATCACATTTTGCCAGCCTGTGGTGTCGAAAACAACCAAGGATGTGGGTTCTGCAAGTCTAGTGATAGTTCCGCATTTCCGCAGGCTCAGCAGGGTGGAAAGCTCCGACAGGTCCAAATCAGAGACAGTCTGGCATGTGTTTTCCTGTATCTGGATTCCCTTCACCACTCCATGGTGTCACAAAGTGCCCAGGATGGGGTTCCACAGGCCTGCTCTACTAGAGCTGAAAGCTCTAACCCTAGCCAGAGCTTTATGAGGCTCTGCCTGCAGGCCCGGGGCATGGTCTCTGGGTTTAGGTTTCCTTTTTCAGCTGGGGATGGCCTTGGACCTTTCCAATAGCATACTAGGGACTCCTGGGCACTGCCAAGGTAAAAACGCTCACCAGACCCCAAAGCAGTGGCCAGTCTTCCCCCTTGGTGAGGTCCGAACTACCCTGACTGCAGGCAACGCCCTTAGGTGTCATTTCATGTCCAACCTCTTTCCTCAGTGCAAGCAGATTGTCCCATCCATCTCCTATTGAAATGCATGATACAAGCAAACACCCATATTTTAAAGTGGGCCATCTGGTCCTGGGCCATAGGAAATTAATGTTATGACCAGATGGATAATTTGTTCTCGAGGTCCAGATGAGGACACATTTGAAGGTTCTCTCCCAGTGGGATTAGTAGGTAAAGGGTGCTCAGGACCTACGTTTCATCTGGTTGCTGTATCCGAGTGGCCTGAAGGTGACGGGTAGCGTTCTGATCTGAAGGCCACACTCCAACCCTGAACAAGAACCCTCCTGCATGTCTGTCTTCCTTTGGAGTAGGAAGAGGCATGAAACAGATATCCTGGGCAGAGTGTAATGCAGGGAACAGTCTAACCAGCACCATACTCTGTTCAATCTGGCATGTGTTATCCATTTGGGAATGACTGCTTGGCCAGCCTCAGTTGTTTCAAGCAGAGAGCTTTCACCCTGTCTGGGAGCATCTGAATAAAGCTCACCATGCATTGGCCTGAACAGAGTGGACGTGGTTGGTGGCAAAAGCCCTGGAAAATGGCAGGTGATCTGGTCCCCCATGCCATTTTGTTTCTCTTCTTCTCCCGGTGGCTTTCCACAGAATCTTGGAACAACTGTTTGGGGTTTCCTCACTGCCCACACCATTGAAGAGGTTGAAACATCTACGTCTCACTCAGGCTGCACCTCAGCCCAGTGCTCCCTTCCATAGTTGTGCCAGGCTGGGTGACCGGTGCCAGTGTGATCATGCTGTCCAATCAGCTTCAACAGGCAGTCGGGGTCTGCAGGCTCTCGGGTATGCTAAGGTTGGTGGGGGATAGGCATGAAGCTCCCTCCTTCATCAGGTGAGGCTACCTGGTTTATCCTACCAATAGTGTATACTTGCATCAAAGAGCAAGTCATGCATCTTTAGGTACACATGGTCAAAAGAGCTAAACTGAATTGCTCATTAAATAAAGTATGGCTCCTTTGATTTCTCCATCTGCAACTTGGATAACTGTGGTAAATCTTGAGCAAATACATTCCAGTGAGAATTGACCTCCTGGGATGCATGAAATAATCAGACGAAATCAAATTTGGGCTCAGCTGCCTGCTTTGCTGATTCTAGATAACCTTGGGCTGATAGTACATCACCATGAAAGTGGTCATACAGTCGGACGTCTGCCCTACCATCTTTCTGTCCCCAGCATCAATCAATGTACCAAGCCCTTCTGGTTGAGCTTCACCTCATGGATGGGATAAGGCCGGTAGAAGCCCTTGCCACTTCAACATTATCTTCTCTGGGACTGGAGGCTTGACAATACAACCCAAAGTAGGTGGTAAACTCCATCAAAGGCTAACTGCAGGCACAAAACCAATAGCCAACAAGTACTATAAGGAAAAGCTGAAAAGAACTTTTGAAGAGAGAGTTCAGAGGAGCATGAAACTGTTGAGATGTAAACAGGAGGAGTCTGTGTAATTTACCTGAAGTATTTAACACAGTGAATAGATCCTTCTCCTGGAAAGGTGGATCTCATGCATGGAACCTCCATCTGGCTCACACAGCCCCATCTGGGTGCATTTTCTTTGTGGCAGTGCACCATGATCAGTTTTGGGTCAGCTGAGAAGGTTTTGAAGTGGCAGATGCCTCACTACTATGGCAAAGGGTGTTATAGCCCCTCGAATCTGTTTCACCATTTCTTTGGGGTCGAGGAAGATTACATGCCTTTCATGCCCTCCTCCAGCAACTCCCCTGGCTCCTCAACAGGCTGCCACAGGCAGGGGGTACATCCCTTGCTCGTGGTTTGATTGTCGAAGAGGACTAACTGTTCTCAGTGCACCCCTTTTGTGTCAAATTGACAAGCGGGAAAGCCAACATTAGTTGGAAGGAGTCTGCGGATATGTTGGCTACCCACCTGACCCATCTTGAAACAGGTGAGTGAGTCAGAAGGCTAGTTGAAGTACTGTGGTGCACTTAAGGGGGCTACTTCCATTGCTCTTAGAGGGCTGCAAATCTATTGGGCCGCTGGTGCTAGCCTGACTATAAGACAGGTTTTTGTAAGTAGGAGAGCAGCTACTTCACTGCGATCTATAGAAAGCCATCTTAACCAAGATTTATTTTAGTGGATGCACATGGTAGCATACCTCTGCTCCTGGCAGGAGGAGTGGGTGCACTGGCTAAACGGAGGCTACCTCCATGTTCTGCGTGGGCCTCCTGCCCTGTGCCGCCAGGTGCAGTGTCAGGGTTACGCTGCCTTTACAGGTCAGCATCACCAGCTGATTGTCAAGACGGGGCCACTCACCTGAAAAGCAGGATGTCTGCAGGGGCGATGGTATGCCCCCTGACCTCCTGGAACACCTCTCGGCACTTCCTGGTGACCACAGAAATCCTGGTAGGTGTCCCAAAAGGAAAGGGGGAGTAGAGGAGAAAGAGACAAAACACTGCCACGTCTTGCCGGTCCAGCCAGGCACCCTGTATCTTCGGGGGGGCAGGTCGTTGTTGACAGAGTGATAGTAGAGTTAGTGCACTCAACTTCCTTGAAACTGAATCTCTCTTTCTGATATGAGCACAGGAGCGGTAGAAGAACACCGGGATGCTCCAGCACTTTTCTTTGATAATAATAACTGTTGGCACAATTACTAACATTGCATTACCAAAACCCAAACTGAGTACCATAACAATAAGTACTGCAACACTAGGGCTGGCTTCACAGAGATTCACTGTTGCACACTACAGTTAGAATTGTGGTTGCACTTATCATGCACAAGAAAGACAAACAAGGGCATTAATTATATCACATATAACTTTCCTGCATGCATAGGGTTAAACTAAAAGGAACAAAAACAATCCAAGAAATACAAATGTCCACTCTGGGTTTAAACAGTTAGGGTGGCACAGTTTGGTTTGGTTTCCGTGTGCGTGTGAAAAACCCTTCAAAAGCAAATTCCTTAAACCTGAAACACAGGCATGAATGACACAATTTAAATCCAAGAGTTATGCTATTAGAGAAAGAAAAGTCATGTAAATGCTGTTTTAAAATTGCACTGTCACTTTTTGTAGTACTTGAGCTCAAGCAGATTTCCTGAAGCACATTTAGGCAAGTAACTACAATAATAATGTAGAATGTTCAGAAATGCATTTCTCTCTTCAAGATAAGCACTTTGCCAAAATACAAGGTCTGAAATACACCAGCTGTTCTAGGAAAGCGCGGCGCTCAAAGAACAAACTCCCTGGAGAATACTAGTCACTTAGCTGCAGTCTTTTCCGGAGTGCTGGAGGAATGCCTGGTGTCAGCTGGTACAGGAACGAAGAAAAGAATTGCCTCAAAAGTCCTGAATACGAGGGTGACAGCAGGGGCTGGACTGCCAAATCAGATGCTGAGATCAGGAAGCAAAACAAAGCCAAGCAGGGAGGCATGCTTCACTCTGCTATTTATAGCCAATCAGCAAAGCAGTTGAGTTTCCACATGTGGATGAGTCACCACACCCAATTAGAAGCACATGTCTACACCACACCCAATTAGAAGCACATGTCTACACCTGCTCACATTAGCAAACAAGCATTAGTAAACAAGCATTGATAAAACCAATTGTGTAACACAGCACATTATGTTTACTTAGAAACATGAAGGTTTAACCAAGAACAGAGATTTGATTTAACCCGAATCCCTGGGGGTGCTGACAGAAAACGCAGGAGGCACCTTAGGGATTCCTGACACTGATGGCCCGAGTGGGCACACGTGGAGTTACCAGGAGACAAGCCAGTTAGCAGCTTGAGGGACCTGGGCCTTCTGGTCAGTATCAGCATTACACTTGACACTCTAGTCGCCAGCTCCATTGTACCTCAACTATTTAAACGACAACTGGCCACAGCCATCTTTTTGGTATCTGGTGAGGGCCTTCTGGTTTATGGCTTGCCAGGGTCATCTGGTCTGCAGCTGGTGGACCAGTTGTCCAGCTGGCAGGTTATCCCAACTTGTCACTCCTCATCGGGGTTTTTAGCAGTTGAGAAAATGGTTCCTCTGTAGGTCCTGATGGTGCAGGGGGATTAACCTCAGCTTCCCAGACCAGGACTCCAAGAAGGTTGATATCACCCTTTAGGATTCAGGACTGAACAACTGGGCTGGCAATATCAAAAGAGGACAGAGTGAGACCCACTCAAGCAAGCTTAAGTAAGAGGTCTAAAACACCTGCATAGATGATGGGGTCTGAAGGCCAAGGCTCCAGGCTTCAGCCCAAGCCACTTTCCATACACAGGGTAGGGTGCCACGAAGGTGGGGATGAGCCATGCGATTCTCTGGGGCTTTGAAATCATACAAGACCACAATGGTAGCTCTGAGAAACCTGTGTGGATTCTTGTGACCCGCTCTCCCAGGCAAGGGCTCCAGGCAGTGGCCAGAGTCAGCTTCCCTACATGGGGCACAGTGTTGATGGACCAATGAGGCACATCTTGCTCTTCTAAACTGACCAGCTCAAAGAAGCACCAGTAAGAGTCTCCTAGACCATGGGCTGCTTCGAGATGACCAGATCAAACAAGCCTCAGTCAGAGGTCTGTGAAGCCCACATGGACGTCTAAGGCCATGGCTACCCAGGCCTTGGCTCCAGATACCAGCCTGAGCCACTTTCCCAACACAGGACACAGTTTTGCCAGCCCCCCAGATTTACCAAATTTGGAGACATTCACCTGTTTTCAACCTCAAATTAATGTTTTTTCTGAAACGTTAAAGGGGATGTTTCATTCCAATCCATTCCCTTCTCAATATCACAATACTTTGAAGATATTGAGGATTTGCGCTAAAAACAATTCATATGTTGATAAATCATAACTACAAAATTAAAAACAAAACTTTCCTATTTATAACATGAAACATGGACCATTTCAGTACAATAAAACAGATACTTCTGATAATGTTTCAATAATATGTTTTAATCAAATTTTCCTTGTAGGAATTGTGAAGAATGTTCAAATATCTAACACAAAAACCTATCACTATAGATGGTGAATAGCAGACCTATGAGTAACATAAACGCTAGAGTAGCGAAAGTAGCAAGTATCTTTTGGGACAAAGGAAATAATAAGCATCTCCAATTCAGCACGAATCATCACTCAAATATGAGTTTTTATTACATTTTAGAAATCCAAACATTTTGTTTCGAAAAATAACTTGCTGTTTTCCGAAAATACACCTTTGTCCTCAAAATAACAGCTTTCCACTTTTGGAACATATAATCATTTTCACCTAACCCTAACGAAAACTTGCCAGATTCTAATCTCGGGCTCATTTTTTCCAAATTCTACATTTTGATTTATAACTATTATTATTATTTATTTATTTTCAAAATAAACGTATTATACTCAGAGGCTTTAACGTTTGTTGAGACTGTATTCTCCTTATCACCAAATGCTAGCCTTTAATTAAGGCTAACACCCTGATTTAAGCCAAAGTGTCACAGCGCAGTGCAGCACTAAAAATAGCAGTGCCGCGCCACTGTTGAAATGCAGGGATGAACCGAATTTACAGGAATAAAGGACAGCCCTGCGTTTCCACCTGCACTGGTGCTTAATTAAGCTGCCTGCACCCAAAGCAGGCATCCTTGCACCATAGTGCAAGGGTGCCTGTGTTGCGGGGATAGATTTTTTATGTGCAGAAAGGCACACCTTCCTGCACATAAACAATCATCCATGGCATTTTACTTCTTCTGTGTGTACTGGAGAATGCAGCACACATAGAAAATGCAAAAAAGAAAAGGAATAAAAGCATTCCTCCTCGTTTTGCCATCGCCACCCCTGGGGTGGTGTTAGTTTTTGGTGCTGCCTCATGTGTACGTCAACTTGTAAATCTGAGGCAGTGTCAAAAGCAGTGCGTGTTGCAGTGTGACACCCACTGCATCACCCATTGCACGCCCCTCTGACACAGAAAACTCCATCGAAGGGGCCCATATTTACAATGAGGCATAACACCACAAAAAATGGCATTACACCTCCTTGTAAATATGGAGCAGTGGTTAGCATCACCGGAGCATCACAAAAAGTGACACTCTGGTGGCTCTAGGTGCTTTTAAATCTGGCCCTAAATACATTAGTTCCGCACTAAAATAACAACTTTAACTTTTGTCAAGTACTCACATTTGGTGCTACCCCACATAAAAAATACTGCTTTATTTTTGTGCATGACACTATCACATGAAAGGGCTGGCTAGCAGATATCAGTGGTAGACACTGTATGCACCCAAATGTACGGGATGTTCACCTTATTCCAATGAATTGTATCTTACGACAGAGATGGCCTGTGGATGTCAGAGGCAGCAACCAAATATCTGTAAAGGGCACCTTGCACCTGGGATGACCAAAAGTTGCTGTGGTGGCATTGATGTCTCCCCTATAATAGAGATCCTCTGTTATGCAAGAGAACAAGGGATGCACGCTAGCTGCCAGAAATACCCCCTTATTCCATGGCTGACTGCCTTAGGATAGTGGTGTTGAACGATGTCAGTGATGCCAACTTCCTGGCTGGTGCCACCACCTTAAGGCAATGATCATCACCTTATTGCAGGGGTGGCCATTAAATACTATTGGATCCCATGAATGAAATGCTCATTATATATTGTGGATGCACAGCATACAACAAGGATGGCCACTGTATGCCATGAATGCCATCTGTTTTCTAAGCTCTCCCCCTTTATGCTACATATGCTACATTTGCCCTCCCTTTGTTCACCTTTTGCCAGGATTTTTGGATCTTCTGCCAGGGATAGCCACAGTATGTGTTGGAGTTCCCCTTTATGAGGGGTGGCCACCAGATATGAGGACTCACACTGACACGTTATGGATGCCATCTATCTGCTAGGTATTCTCATTTTGTGTTAGGGATATTCAACATATGAAAGGGATGTCAGGTATTGCAGTTTGATATCATGTATACCCAGAGATGTTGATGGTCACTAATACAAACATGAATACAAAAACAGGCATGCACAGACACATGCTCATAAACACTTGCAAATACTCCATCAATTACAACAATCAGTTAGGCTGGACCAGTGACTGGGCAGGCGGAGACTTCTCAGCGACCACAATGAGAATGAGATAATGGCAGGAGGGGCATGTCTCAACGACTGCTGCACAATCATTGTCCTAAAAGGGTCCCTCCTCTTTCCTTCAGTGTTAACTCTGTATTAGTGGAGGAGGATCCAGGGCTAAGCTAAGCTGCCATCAGTGCTCATGGCAAGACCCTTCCTCATCCTTAGTCCTACCTGTTTTGTAATTTGATGCCTGGCTAAATACATCTCAAAACCACAGATTTAATGTGTGTTTAGGGCGGAAGCGGTGATGCCTCACACTCACATACACTGTGTTTGATTGTGTGCCCGTGCATGTGTGTGTGAGTACTATATTGTGCATTCTGGTAAACTTGTCAGTATGGGGTGCAGCAGAGCAGTCAGCCATTTTACCCCTTTCTACTCCCAAATATGGTCTTGCAGGAGCCACTCTAACTTGAGGAATTTTATACTACCTAAAAGAGCCCATTAGTCATCAGTCATCAGTCATCACAAGCAACCTGATTCCAAATATTTATAAACAATTTATCTTAGCACTTTTACACCACAGACTGATAAAAGTCTCTGCGTACATTTATTTTCACAAACAAAATACAATCCTGTGTCCTCCCCTACTTTTTGTTATGTGATGTGATGTTATTTTATGCTATGTTATGTTATGGTATGCTATTTTATGGTATGTTAGATTTGTGTATTTGTGTTTCCCTACCCATGACTAGGGCAGGGGGTTATTTGAATAAGCAAGGTTTTTAGCCGAATTCAAGAAGAAAAGAGGAGGCTGTGATATGCAGTGGAAGGTTGTTCCACCCTTTAGGTGTGATTTACGACAAGCCGTGGCCTCTGTGTATGCATGTCATGTGTGCGAGTAGTAGTCTGGCAGAGTGTAGTCCCACAGCCAGGGTGTATTCAGAGGGTTCTGTTGTGCTATGGTATTCACCTCAGCTCCCTTAAGGGTGCCAAGACCAATACCATAGCACTGTTCCAGCCGGTCAGCCCAGGGGGAACATTGTAATACAACAGGGGATGGGGGAAATGCCGCCAGCATGACAGCAGCATCTTCCCCTCGGCTTTGGCAGTCCCAAAGTTGTAATGACTTCCTTTGCTCACTTTCATGGATGATCTGTACCTTGAAACCAATACATCTCATACCCACTGTATGGTATGTGGTGTCAGGCCTATTTCTAATAAGGGTAAAAACATCTAAAAGATTAACGATTTCTCTTACTTTAGGGTGACCTTCGATTCCCGCAGCAGTTTCCTGCCTTGCCTCTTTCATCACTACCTCTGCTTCAACCATGCCAAACAGGTTTCATTTTTTTGTTGTTAACTTTTATAATCCTGTAGTGGAATTGGGTTGCCAAATCCAGGTCCTGTTTAATGTCTTAGAAATTCTAAGAAACAGAGCTGGTCATATTTTGAGCAAATTCTGTGTGAATATTGGGAGTGACTTCATTGTAAAGTTAGGGCATAATGTAATCTAGTGTGAGCCCTTTTAGGCAATTGATATTACTTTGGTTGGCCAGAGGGCAGACCAGGGAGGCCAGTCATTGCAATTTACTGTCATTTGATCTTTATCATTTGGCTGAAATCACTTATTTTGTAGGCTTGGGCTAAGGAATCATCATCAAGTATATTTTCACTACCAAGAATATGGATGAGTACAGTAACCCTAAAAAATTAGCACTTTGCCTCCTGGTTAGCCTCCAACAATCCAAGTGTAAAGACATGATGAATCTAACTCTGAAAAATAAGGGACATAGGCTCAGGTGGCAGGTGGTGAATGTTACCTCCCTGCAGACAACTATCGTAAGGGATAATCTCTGTCTGATTCTTGATCACCTGCTAATTGTTGACCACCCAGAAATTGGCACAATAGAAGTTTTTGAAACCCTAAACTTGTTTATTAAGACCTCCCAAACCAGCCCTGTGTAAGATGCAAAATCTACCTAGCCAGGTTGGTTCAACAGGGAATGCACGGCAGCTAACCATTGCCTGCGACTTGACCTCAACCGCAGCCCTAAAGATAGAGCTACCATAGTTAAAGCAAGGCATGATTACAAAATTACCTTAAATACAAGAAAGCATGCACTAAGGGCCTAATTACAAGTCTGGCAGTCTGAGGACCACCAGACCTGCAGTGATGGTGGACCGCTGCATTCCAGGCGGTCTGACCGCCGCATTCCAGGCGGTCCAACTGCCACATTACAACCTTGGCAGGCGGACCCACCAGGGTGCCGCCGTCACTACCAGGAACATTGTTCCTGATGGGTAGACGGCGGTCTGAGTTGTGCTCAGTCATGGTGGCGCTGAACTCAGCACCGCCATGCTGATTTCAGCTGAGATTTCCGCTAGCTGCTCGATAACAATCACCCTGCTGTAGAAAGGCTGGCAGGAAGCCAGTGCCAGGGACCTCTGCCCAGCACCATTGGAAAACACACTGTCTGCTTTTGAGACAGTGCACATTCCGAGGGTGCTGTAGTGCTACGGGCTGACCGACAGGAACATCCTAATACAGTGTTCGCGCCAGTCAGCCTGGCGGGAACACTATAATACTACTGGGGGGATGCCGGAATTGGCGGTCCAGTGGTGGGACCGCCAATGCCATAATGAGCACCTAAAGAATGAAGCATGGGGAAGCTTGATAAGAACTTGTAAAGCAACAGATTCCAGGGATTTTTGGGCAACTGAGAATAGGAGATCAATGGACTCTAAAAGTGATGGTTAGGGACTGATATTAACACAGACAGTTGAATTGACTACTTTAAATTTACTGTATTTATGTGTTTTGAGAACACAAGGTATGTCACATCAATTGTGGAACACCCCCCTCCCCCCCACAGTTCCCCTCAATATCAGGTTTACCTCGATGAGGTGATCACCGCCACATCTACAAGTCCAGCTAGAAATGCACTTGGCCCTGATGGGGTCCCAAAGGATCTGTATACGAAGAATATTTCTCTGTGGCCCCCTATTATCACCTACACTTTAAACACCATGGTACTTTTCAGGATTCCAACCCTTTGGCAATTAGCTATCACAGTTCCAATATGTATTGAGGGCTATAGGCAGGATCCTGGCTGTT
Source organism: Pleurodeles waltl (assembly GCF_031143425.1). NCBI lineage: Eukaryota > Metazoa > Chordata > Amphibia > Caudata > Salamandridae > Pleurodeles > Pleurodeles waltl. The sequence continues at coordinate 86,084,614 of NC_090437.1, read as the reverse complement.
ATCGGCCAATAGCACTACTAGACTCAGTAGTCCAAGTTGTTGGACCGATCATTCTTCATGGGCTAGAGACCAGGGCCTGACAGACTAGTGTTATTAGTAAGGTGCAATATGGTTTCAGGGAGGAGTTGGGGACACAGAAACAGGACCTAAACCTCAGGCTATTGATTGGAAAATATGCAATTGCCAAAAAGGTTTCCCTTTTTATTACATTCATGGATTTAATTAGAGCTTTTGATTGTGAATCTCTGTAAATTATGCTGTATCCTCACACAAATAGGCTTGCCCCAGTCTTTGGTTGACTTTTTATGAGCCCTAAACTGTGAGGTTTTGGCAGTGGTCAGGTACGGCACTGAGGGGTAGTGTGCAGACGCTTTTGGCCTTTCTTCAGATGTGTGTCTGGACTGTATTTTAGCAATGATTTTGTTTTTTTTTATACATCATAGCTAACAGGAAGAATTTACCAAAGGTGAACTCCACTCCAGTTCCGACATTGCTCTATGCTGACAACGCCCTCCTGCTCTCTCGAAGCCCAGTAGTCTACGAGGCCTTATTGAAAATGTTGTCTTTTTCATTGATAATCTGGACCTTGAAACCAACACATCTAAAACCCACTATATAGTGTGTTGTCCCCAAAGTTATAAAGTCGGGCCTAGTTCCAATAAGGTCAAAAACATCTTGAGGGTGAATGATTTCTGTTACCTTGGCGTAACCTTTAATTCCTGCAGCAGTTTCCTGCCTTGTCTCTCTAATTGCTGCCTCCAATTCAACCATGCCCTCTGGGCCTTGTATGACATGTCCTTAAACGTTGGGAGTAAACCAGTATTGGCCTTACTAGTAAGTTGAAATGTTTACCTGTGCTGACATAAGGGCGATAATATGGGGCTTCCATGACTGCACCAAGCTACAGTTGGAAAAGAACTGCTTTTGCAAGCGCTTGCTGGGACTACGTCCAGCTAGTTCCCATCATTCCCCATTATTTCCTGCATGAGGAGTTGGGCTTGGCCTACGTGGTTGACCATATGAGCCTGGTCCCCCTTCTCCTCTACATTTCATTGATTTCATTGTGGAATAACCAGAAAGCGTCATTCAGTCATGAAGACATAGCCAATTGACTTGCATGCGATTTTGGGCTTAGGATCCCATGGGTGAACTACATAAAGAAAACCGTGGAAGCCCTATGCAGACCTGATTTTTTCACATCACTTAGGTCTGTGATGAGAGGTGAGGGCTTTAAGGTGAAGGAGCTCTATATGAGCCTGGCAGTTGCCAAAAGAAAGCACAAGGAGCTAGTTAAACCAGCCCTAATGGATTTAACCATTATTAGAACATTGGAATGTTTGCGCTCCATTGGAGACAATGGAGTGCTTCGGCTTTTACTGGCCAGTAAAAGCCTGGAGCGCCAACATTCCAATCTTCTTTGTTCACAGCAACAGCTGTGAACAAAGCCTCACGGAGCCTGAGGGGACTTTAATCCCCTTCGGTTCCGTAGAGCCTTTGTTTTATTCATGAGAACATTCTGCCCTCTAATGGCAGAATGTTCTAATAGCCTTAGAACCCGCCGTAGCGGGCTCTACCGGCTATTAAAGGCCCTCTCCCTTGTTAAAGGCAGGAGCAGGCCTTTAATAGCCGGTAGAGCCCAACACGGCGGGTTCGAAGGCTATATTCAAACTGACTCTAGTACCAAATCATACCTATGTATAGCGAATAACATCTGAGACAAAGCACTTTTGGCTAAATTCCATCTAAGAACTATAAGAAGCTGTCTTTGTTTCCCCTTTGGTCAATTTGATTCGAATTCTATTTGGCTTTGCCCATGTTATGCATATTCTCCTCAAACATTTGGCCTATTTTGTTTCTGTAAATTTTATCAGCTGTTCAGACGTTAATAGTTTGGTACTTGTTCTTAAAACTTGTGGCTTTTATCAATATAAACCTGCTTTTTATTTTTTTCATATTCCGTCTGACCCTCTTGTGTGTTATTCAGTGGGAGAGTTTTTGAACAAAACGCTTTATGCTGGCACAAGACTATTGATGTTTAGACGTTATGCATGCACCAGATTATGGTATATCCTCTCCAAAGGCTATATGTTAATTATTATTTACTACATAACGTTGTTAAGATACTGCTGCAAGGTAATTTAACATCTTTTGCACTTTAAATTGATGTGTATTTTATCTGATTCTTGTTTTTGCACATATTTTGCACATGTACATTTTTTAATGCCCTTTACTGTGCTCAGACTTGGTTGTACATATAGAAGATGACAAAACTGTAAGTGTGAGATTTCAGGAATTGTTTTTATACTTATTTTATGTGATCATTGGTTTTTAATAGATTGTATATTCTCTGCTCTTTTATGATTGTGTGTGTATAATTATATATGTTTAATCAAATACATAACTGAATTGAGATATTCAATGTAAAATATATTCAAAACCTGATAAATATATTTTTTTAAAGTGCAAATAAAAGTTCACATTGCCTTTTTCTTTTTCTCCAAAAAATCTATATCAAATATACAGGTATCCCAAAACATTTGAACTAGAAAGTAAAAAGTATGATTCATATACTCAGAAAATATATTTTAAGTCCACTCCTATGAAGTTGTCTTCTTTCTCCATGTTCATTAATAGCTTCTCGAAAAGTTGGGCACCTATTAAAAAGTCAACACATTTAAAAAATATATATATTTTTCAAATATTTCTAAAAATAAATATTAAAAAAAACCATCCTGATAGAGGCATATGAAAACAAACTGTATGGGGGTGAAAATCGTGTTAAAAATAGCAATGTTTTTTTTTAAATTAAACCTTCTAACTATCTCCTTCCATCTCTCCTTACAATGAATTGCCTTACCTATACATTGTATATAGTAAAAAAGATTGTTCTTACATGACTGCAGCTCGGCCGATTTCCGATCTTGACTGTCCCTTGCCACCAATTGTAGAAACAGCCACCAAACCATTTACATCAAACTGAAACAGGAAAAACTAAAAAAGAAGAATTTATCCCAATAATATAAATGGGAAACCATGAGAAAAATATTAACTGCATTATTAGCTATATAATATGCAGTTATAAAAATGTTTGTTAACTTATAAAAATAAAGTACTTTTTGTATGTTAAAACCATTTTAATATATTTATGTATCATTGAAATAATATTTTTTAGAATTAAATTTATGTCATTAAAATATTTACAGTATACATTATTATTGATCTACAAACATGTACAAATATATATTATGTTTTGCATATTTACTTGTATTGTTTTAATTATTTACAAATAAATAATGTTATTTCTTTATGACAATTCTTATTTTACCATTTATAAAAAATTAGACTAAATATTTAATGCTCAACTATGTTAGTTAATACTTGAGTATTGATTAATTTTCCCACCCATTACCCCTATATCCCTTACATCCCTCTCCTAAATCTTATATTTCTATTTTTTAAAACAATGCATTATTTTAATAATTGTGAAATATATTTACTTTAGATTACAATTGTAATACTCAGGTATTTTACCTAATATATGATTATTAATACACTTCCACACCCAAAACCACTATATCCTTTACACCCCACTCCTAAAACATATATTTGCATATTTTAAATCATATGCAGTCATTATTTTAATAATTATAAAATATATTTGAATTAGATTACAATTTCCCCACCCATAACCCCTATATCCCTTACATCTAGCTCTTAAATCTTTTAGATGCATATTTTAAAATAATATGCATTATTTTTTGATTAATTATAAATTGCATTTAAATAGGAACACATTTTAATACTCGGGTATTTTAATTAATACCTGAGTAGTAGCCTATCGATCAGGGTCAAAATGGGACAATTGATATCCAAATCTATCCCTGTTACATGAGGCACCAGAGAGGGATGCCCTTTATCACCCTTGCAATTTGCATTGGTGATGGACCCCCAGGCACTACAACTCTGTCAGCTGGGGCGCAACTGCAGGATCCCACTGGGTGGTGAGATGCATAGGTTTCCCTGTATGCTGATGACGTCTTAATATACCTAAAGGATGTTGTTAGGCTGTTAGAGGAGGTGGCTGGATCCCATCACGCTTTTAAAGTAGCATTGGGCCTCAGAGTAATCTAGCTAAATTGTGCCTGTCCCCATTACAATCCACATGCCTTACACAAGCTTCTTGTCGTACTTGGACACCAGGAGGGTTGGTAAACTAAGACTTTCCAATACCTCAATATTAATGTTTACCATTTTAATAAAAAGCTGCTGAATGGTAATGTATTGCATGCAGCCTCCTCTCTCAGGGCTCAAATAGCCTATTGGAAATCATTATCCCTATCAGTCCAGGGCAGAGTCACCATCGCCAAAATGGTAATGCTGCCATGATTGCTTTATTACTTCTCAAAGCTGCCTCTGTCCACCCACTGCCACAAACACTTTTCACAAGTGGATTGGTGAGTAAAATGATTTAATGGCTGGTTTGAGAAACCCCAAACTGTACCGCAGCTTCTTTGTCCAATCTCTGCTCTAATATGGATAGATACCTTGGTCACCTCCTCACCCAGAAGGAATGGGAAAAAGCCCTCTCTCTCGTCAACAAAGTTTCACAGAAAGCTAGGTTTCAATACATGCAGTTCTATATACCTCATAGGTTGTACTTGACATCAGCATGACTTCACAAAATTTAGGATGCTGCCAGTGCTTATTTCTCACGTTGGGGAACCCTCATTTACCCTGCAGTCCGAACAACATGCCTTTACAATGCAGTCTATACCACAACTTTGACATCACCCCGCATTACTTTACCACTCAAGTTGTTACAGCGACTTGCCTTAGGGGGCGCGTTGTTGCACTGGTGTTGGATTTTCAAGTCCATCACCTTCCCTACTGTTGCTTAGACTGGAATTAGAATAGTAATTTATACTGTTCCAAAGTCCAGCGCCCCCGACTTGCGTGGTAAAGTAATGTGTGGTAACGTCCCAGTCATGGTCGAGACTGCATTGCAAAGGCATGCAGGGTTCCATGATACAACCCCCTCATTGCCTTATTCCCAACGCTGATATCAAACACATTATAGTCCTGCCCTGTTATATCCTACTACTGGAGTGAAGTATGCCACATAATGACCTCAGTTAAGTCTCTTTACCTTAGAAGGCTCCCTTGTGGGCTTATTCAAGTGCCAACAACTGGGCAGGGTTGCCAACAGACTTATAGACCTTGCTTTAGTGCTGGCTAGATGCTCTGTAGTGATAAAGTGGAATTCCTCTTCCGTTGTCCAAGTCCCCCACTGGTGTTCTGGTGTACTGGTGTACTGGTGTACTGATGGGGGTGGAGGGCAGGGGGAGTAGACAACTCATGGATGTTGTGCATGCTTTTCCACTTCTTCCCCCTACACACATAGTCACTGAGCTGTTTTTGAGTTTTTGTTTAATGTTATTATTTCCTGTTTTACTTTGCTTGCCCATCTGCAGGATACTTTCAATGTTGAGTATGATGTTGCTAGTAATGTTGACTTATAAAGATGTCAAGCCATTGCTAAAGCAGATGAATCATACCACAACAACTGCACTTATTCTTGTTACACAGCTGAAATGTAAAATTCTCTTATGTATGTGTTGCACCTGGCCCTTTTTGCAGGGTCATCGCCAATCTTTTTGCCTCCTTCCTCTTAATTGTTCTGACCAGTTTTTGTTGGTTTTAGGACTCCGGGCACTTTGCCACTGCTAATCAGTGCTAAAGTGCATTTGCTCTCTGTGTAAATTGTATTGTTGATTGGTTTATTACTTATTGGCATATTTGATTTACTAGCAAGACCCTAGTAAAGTGCATTAGAGGTGCCTCTTGCATCTTGACAAAGACAGGTACTTTTTTTTAAAGGACATATGATTTATAATGTTCCTGGTATGGACATGGTGGATTATCATGTTAACCCGTTTATTTTATGATGTGCTACATATATGTGCTGATGTTCCTTTTATGGGCATGAGATATTGATATGTTTTCTTGACTTGCCATATGTTTTATAATGCTCCTGGGATAGGCGTTTATGATATTGCTATGACAAGTGCATTTATTTAGTAATGTGATTCCTGACTACTGCTTATGTTGCAGAATAATAAGTAACCTGGGTGTTATGTGTGACTACTGCTGGTTCTGCAGAGTAACTATTGTGTAACGTTCTGACAACTGCTTGAGTAGCAGGGTAGTACTATTGCAAACGCCTTACACATTGCCTCTGGGATAGGCCGTACTGCTCGTTCCAAGCTACCAAGGGGGTGAGCAGGGGTTATCTTGGACGTGTAACTCCCTTGCCCTGACTAGAGTGGGTGGGTTCTGCCTGGCTTAGATGCATACCTTAGCCAACCAGAAACCCCATTTCTAACAGTATGCATATGTGAATCCTCATTCATAACTTGTAATAAAATTTGAAAAAATATAGAGATGATCTTGTTACAGAAGAATTATGAGAGCTTGTTGCAGAATTCTTGTGATGGCGTGATATTCCTGGAGGGGGCTGCGGAGGCAATGAAATCTTTGATGATGGTAAAGATTTCCTTGCTGCTGTTGGTTCCAGTGTCAATGTGATCTGCCAGTGTTGTGTGCTTGGTGTTCTGGATCTACTAGTGGTAGCATTTTTGAGAGGTTCTTAGATTCTTGGCTCATTCTCCACTTGCAATCCAGATGCTTGCAGTAACGTTTCGTCTCCCTGAGTTTTTGACTTTAATGTCTTTGTTTTCGGCAAAAAGCACTAGTCACTCTTTTGTTTTCCTAGAGGATGTTGTTAATGCAATAACACAATGAAAACATCCATGGAGCTATATTACTTAATTTACAAGAGATAAATGTGGTAAATTTTTGTTTTCCAATGAATAAGTGTTCTGTTCATTTACATTTATTTGTGTTACTAATAAAAAACATTATCTGCACTGCAAGTGCCAAAAATTTCAAAAAGTAAAACTATCCGCATGCTAATACCGTATTAAACATGTGATTCTTAACAGCAAATTACAGTGCAATACCCTAACAAAAAATGTCTGCACACGTTCTAGAACGCCATGGCCTCTACAAAGATTAGCCATGGCTTGATTGTACCTTTTCATAGTGAGTGGTGTTTATGGAAAGTGATCAGTATTGTCATTGCAATAGCATTACCAGAAAGGCAATCCAGAATTGATATTAAAAAAAATGAACCCCTGTTTACAAGACTTACTCGACCAGTACAGAGTGTTTCAGTACTTGTCTTGCAGATCTCTAAAAAATACACAGCACTACAAAAGCAAGTATGCATCTAGCAAATACACATGAACATTTTTCTTTAATTCACATACAAAAAATATGCGAAAATCGAAATTGTAAATTTAATGGGAAGACTGGAGCTTTTCAAAAGTTGTTTATATTACTTAAAGATAAAGAGATATTCTAGATCCTAGCATATCACTTTTTCGTTTTAGCTCCTAATGCATCCTATTTTTTTGTCTGTGCATACTAGTGACGTTGCTGTTCTAGCGCTGTTCCCATGAATCAACCTAAGGATATTAACTTAGTTTTTAGCTGCCAATTTCAAATTCCTTCACATGTATAGAGCAGTTAAAATGTTCAATTTTATATTTTGATTTTCATGTGTATCTACTTTATTAAACTGCTAGTATTTAATTTTCTAAACTTTCACAGAGCCCATAAGTAGGCGCTGCGGACCCTGAGGCGTGGGGGCACATACGACAGGTTAAGATCTGTTGCCTTACAGATGAGAGACTTTATTTAGAGCTAATCTGAAGTGAAACTATTAGAATGTTATCTGAAGAGGAAGCCCCACGCTACTCATAATGTTTTGACGTGCAGAGTGTGCCTCAACTTGAGATCTATCAAATGAGCAGAAGCATTGTCCATCTTATTTTCTTGTCTTCCATTCCATGGGTTGGATACATCACCCTGCTGCAATCTGCCCTAAAGTATTTGTAAAAACACCCTTTGTACAACATTCTAAATTAGTCGAGAGTTAATTGGATTAACATATATGTCTCCGTTCACTTATTTATGTTTTTTTCTTGCTTTGTTTCCATCCAGATAATTGCAAAGTGCTAAATGTATTTTTCTGTATCATGAAAGCATGGAAGGTTCAGGATGTTGTCGTGGCTGGTGGGGAGATGCAAATGAAGACCGAGAAAACATTAATAGGAATTGTGCAAGTCCTGTTTTAGGAGGCCTGCTCCAGCGTGATAATTTATTTTCAAGAATAAACTCTCCTTGGAATACCTTTCGAGGCCAACATAACCATATGTTGTATCACCAGGCAGCTTTAACAATTCAGGCTTTTTACAGGGGATACAGGGTTAGAAGAGATCTACATTCAGAAATCTCTCCTGGACCACGTCAATTTACAGAAAGAGTGACTACAGAAAAGAGGGCAGATTTTGGTCATATTGCAAAGAGATATGGAGCCAACATGCTGGAGAAAAATGTCACGTGTCAGAGCTTGTGGGAATGTCCAGTCGAAAACCACTATCAGTACGACACTGCATATCGCAGGTCACCACCAAATGTCTATCTAGACAAGTATCATTACAGTGAGGTTAACAATAAGAATCCTGCTGGACGTCTCACTCAATTCCATCAAAAGAAGGCTGGACAAATCCCTGCTGTCAAGGACAGAAGCTATCGGGAAACGTACCCGTACATTGATACAAAGATGAAAAATCATGCAGCTACCATCATCCAGGCTGCGTATCGAGGCTTTATGGTAAGAAGACTATTTCTTGAGCTGAAATTTGCTTCTACTGTCATACAAGCCTTCTGGCGAGGTTACGCTACAAGAAAGAAACTTGGCCTTATGGATAACTCAGCAGGTCAAGCACATTGTTTAGACTGGACGTCCCTGGAGCACAAAAAAAGTCCAGGTTATTCTTATGATTGTGCCAAGATTCCAAACAAATTGGATGAGGTTATGACAACAATACGGAAATATAATACCCCAAAAGTCTCTAGTCAAGAGGTTGCGTTTTCTAAAATCAGTAAACGAGAAGGATTCCGATTACAAGACCCTAACTTAGGTGGATCAGTGTATTGGGGTTGGCCCAACAATGAAGATAAGGTGAGAAAAGGTAGAGACATTGCAAACTTACAAATCAAAATGACACAGACAGAACATCACACTGGCCATTTGATGAATGGACTAGAATGCACAAATCAGGATTCATTTCTTCGGTTGGATACTTGGCAAAGGGCAAAACAACCATGCCCAGAGTACTGCATTAGGAGAAGAAAGTCACGAGAACAACTACGTAAAGAACACATTTCGGCAGCAAAAATTCAATCTGCCTGGAAGGGTTATCTAGTTCGTAAAGAGATTAAAGAGATGAGCAAAGCAGTCACCAAGATTCAGGCCTTTTATAGAGGGTTCAGAGTAAGGCAGGCCCTACAGTTGGATAATGACACAACAGCCTATCACCGGTTTATTGTGGAGAGCACAAAGCAGAAGCCATTAAACATGGGGCTGCATTCAAAGGGAAAAGTAGAACCTCATAGAATGGACACCTTACAGGCTTACTCCTACCAAGACAGGCCGTCTTCCAAAGTTCAAGTTATAAGAGGGCGTATGGTTGCAGCAGACAAAACATTTTCTAAAAATTCCTTGTCCTCGAACTTTGACCACCCGAGCACTCAAACAATTTATACTTCACATCAGTGTTTTTGCACACCACACAACATCACAATTGCAACACCACAGTCTGTGAGTGGTAATGCTTTAGCAAACCATTGCTTTGAAAGCAGGCGACCACTGCATGGAAGCTATTTAGAGACAAGAATCCACCCTTCTAGGAATGGGTACCATGTCAGCAAACAGATCAGTGAATTGCACAAGGCGGCAACAAGGATTCAAGCCTTTTATCGTGGATATAAAACTAGATTATTCCTCAAGCAAACTGGGTTGTTGAGTTTTGGGAGACTCCGGGAAGCTGCAGGAGATGCTATAACCTATCAAATGGCAAACAGTAAAGAGAGAGAGATGCCACTTGAAAGAAGACAGGGAGCATGTGCAGGATGTAGAGCAAACCCAACCAAAGAATGCATTGCTTCCCATGATCCTGTATCGCCCATCTGCAACATTAATGTCAGCACGGTTGTGAGAAATGGGCAGTCTTTCCAAAGGCCACCCATATCCATCAGGGTGTCGAGTCCTAATGGGATTGTTTATGGATACTTTAAAAGTACAACAGAAGGAGCAGAAGGACACTACATGATCAGGACATCCTCAATGAGGCAGCCTTCAAAAATCCTTGTGAACGTTAACATGGTCACCATGAAATAAAACATATGTCAAAGAACAGGCTAGTGTCATCTGACTGTTTTCCTGTTGTGGGGTTGTGTTGAAGTCTTTGAAGGAAAGTAACCGTACCCAGAATCAGATAGATGTGTGTTGACACTGATTCCTCAGAGTTGTCCCTTGCCCTCTAGTAGCGTAGTAGTGGCAGGTTAATTCTACTTAGGGCTTGGCTGTGAGTCACGTAGAGCAGATTTACCTAACTTTTTATCACTGGTTTTCCCGGTTGTGAGTTTCGCTAATACGATTTTTCTGTCAGATAAAACGGGCTTGGCAAAATCGAATGAGACTTTAGCTGCAGCAACTGCGAAGTATCATTCTGTGGGTGGGTGCATACAATGCTCCCTCTGCCGCAAAATATTATTCCCTTCCTCCCCTTCTCCATACCTCCTCACCCTTCTCCCTTGCCCCCACTCCACCCAGAGGCCTGCACATTCATTTAGCACCTGCTTAATGCAAGTGCAGAGCGAATGCAGAATAACTCCATCGAATGGCGAATTCTGTGTGGTTTTATAAGTGAAAAAAACAGTCCATGCAGTAATTCCCTCTTTTCTTGGGTTTTACTTGTAAATGCGCAGTACTGTACAAAATTACTCCATGTTAATGTCAAAAGTGAATGTGATTTTACTATTACCCCCGAATCGTGCATGTTATAACCTGGACCTTGCTTTTTGAATGGAAGAGGTGGGTGAGTTTAGGACAGCAAACTAAGCAGTTTTCTCTGAGTTGTTAAGCATTACTTTCTGGTTTACAGCAATCAGCTACAGTACATTGCAGACATCACTGCTCACTTAACTTTGCGATGGGGTTTCCAGCAGCCCATTCTGCACTTCCACTGCGTCGTTCTTCTTAAATGAAAGCTCTAATCAAAAACACACAGGCTTTATCATAAGCCAAAATATGATCCGTTAATAGCTGAGAAACAGAAAATGCAATGCGTTTTCCTGTTTGGCTTTGAAGAGAAAGATGTCTTCATCTGAGTCAGATGAACCTCCAGGGGCTTCTATACCAGCTCGGCCACCTCAGGTACCCAATGAATCCTTGGTGTGGCAATTTTTTTAAATGAGACCTTGTGCCAAGAATGTTTGTGGAAAGTACTCACCTGTAAACTTTGTTGGAAAGAGTTTAGATGGGGGAGCAGATATAAATAATATAACAAAAGTACCACAGGGATGTAGAGGCACCTGAGTTCTGTGCATCCACAAAGGCTTGCACAGAGTTGGCTTGTGCTCCGAAGCTAGACAACTCTGCAGGGGCTTCAACATAATTTTCTCCAGGAGATACTGTGCCACTGTAGTTTCTAAGTGCATAGGTGGACAATAACCATGCTTTTTTAAATAAAGCGCTATTTTCCTACTCGTGCAAGCAGATAATTTTTTCTTCAAAGACAAGGAGATCCGCCCAGGACAAGGTTGTCCAAGAGCACAAGTGCTCCCTAGGCAGTAGTTTTTTTAACCATTTTTTAAAAAACTTTTTTTCCTTTTTGTTTTTTAAGGAGATGCTGTGGGTGTTTGTTTTACACCTAAAGTTGTATGTTTTTGTTCTACCTTTAAAAAAAATGTAAAATACCAAAAACATATGAAACATATATGAAAACACAAAACAAATTATAGTTGTTGAAAACTGTTAACAAAAATAGCCTTTTAAGATCTATGTCCTGTTTAATGATCTATGTTGTTTGTGTTTGTACTGCTTCCCTTTTTTGTCCTTGTTACAAACTCTTGAAAGACTCTTGGGAGAGTGGGAAAACCAGAACACTTGCTCTTCCCCATATATTTTGCCACCACAATGCTTTTTAAAAATAGGAATTAACCATCTGCTCATCACAATACTTATTTCTTACACACTTTCTCTGAAAAACAAGCACCACAACATCTATCCTAAAATAGAATGTATTGTGAACTCCAGCAAGATCATAAAAATGAGTTGAGAACAATATACATTTATAATCTTCACAGTAGTTGTCCCTTACATACCTCCTCTCTAAATGTAGGGGGACAGCATGCACTTCTACTGCCTACTTACATAGCTTTTTTACTGTATTGCCACAACACTTCAATTTTTACACAATAAACAGTAATGGTGTCCATTTCATTTCTAACATTCCAACTGCCAGCCAATCAAAGCGCTTGCTCTTGCAAGACTAGCAGGAGCCTCTCGCTCCTACAAGAGCGTGAAGGCTCACAGGAAAAATGGGCCTCTCGGCCAATCATATGCCTTCTTTTTTGAATTAACGCTTTTGCAGCACTTCCGCAGGAATCTCACAAGCCCAACCGTCCAAAATACAATGATATAAGTCCCTTAATTTCTCAAAAACTACTGAATGGATTTACACCAAATCACAAAAAGCACTGTCTGCTGACCAAGATTTAGGTTCATGATGAATTTGTTGTCATTCCGTTCAGCAGTTTTTGCTGCAGCCACATGTGTCTAAAGAAGTCCATGGAAAATGTGCAGGGAGATTATGCTTTGGGATCCCCTTTTGTTTCAGCTCCCATTTGACAGACACCCCCAAACCTTTTCAGGAAGGAGCTGGGGTGAATAAACTGTTCTGAGAAAGTTTTGTGAACATTCATCAAACAGGGCCAAAGTTATTAAAAGACCAAAAAATGCTTGGTCTATGGAAAACAGACCTAACTATATCTACTGGTGATGGCCATTAGGTAAGATATATATATATCCACAAACAAACGAAGTACTGGGGCCCCAATTTCTGGTCAAACCATCCATTTATTTCTAAGCAAACTGCCTGCAGAGATGATAATCCTGACACGTTTCAGAATTACTGCTTTGTTCACAGGTGAGTGATTGCGTATTAGACAGGTGCTTTTAAATCCATTTTGATTTCGTGCCATTACTACATACTACTTCAATTCCCACAATGCACCCTAATATCATCACGTTCTTCAAAACAGTGGTACAGTCCTTTAATATTGGTTAATCGGTTCACCTCACCACAGTTTCTTAATTTATATTACTTATTTGAGTACATGATATTTCAAAATTAAAGTGGCCACATGCAGTACAACTTATAAAGTCTTAGCAACACTCCTTTCATTTTTCAGTGCTGCCACACAAATTTATATTGTCTCTCACACATGTGGAATCCAAAAATGTGAAGGAGAGGTAAATCCCTCTTGCTTCTCCCTTTCTCACTTCTGTATCCATTATTTAAGGCTGAATCCTTTCGATCATACAGAGGCGAGTGAGTCATGCCCCCTGTTACACAAATCTATACTGCAAATCTCCATCAAAAGTGGGCCTCCAACTATGCAGGGCTTCTCTAAACCCCGGCGACGTAGTATCCCATGAAACTCATCCACAAACAAATAAAGCACTGGAGCCCCAATTTCTGGTCAAACCACACATTTATGCCTAAGCAAAAAGTTACACAACTGTGAATGGCCAGCACGTTTCGGCTAAACGCCTTACATTGGGCCTCTATTCTTCTCATGGCGGACACCAGTATTAAAACATATCATAGATCTTCCACTATTTCAGTGGCCCCCCACACACACACTAGAGGGGTGAACGATGTTCATTCAAGGCAAATTTCATTCTCCATTCTGACTCAATGTTCATCAGTTTAAAAGTTATTTCTCGAGATACGGGCTTTACCACTTCATGGCATTCCATATTTATATATGTACTTTATCGGCATGGTGCACCATATACCTCACATCATTTCTACCATGATTGCAATTACATTATTCCCATTCTCATAACATTTCATTTTCCATGTTAACGCTTTGTTTATCAATGTGGATGTTATCACCAGAGATACGAGATTTCCACTGCGTCACATTCTGCATTTAATTATGCCTTTTCTCTGCATGATGCTCCATTTATCCCACGTCATTTGTGCCATAATCACTATTAGAAATGGGGTCTTTGGTTGAAAGTCAGGTTACCCCCTGTTCAAACAAGGACCCTCACTCTAGTCAGGGTAAAAGAGAATCACCCTCAGCTAACCCCTGCTTACCCCCTTGGTAGCTTGGCAGAGCAGTAGGCTTAACCTCAGAGTGCTAGGTGTAAAGTATTTGTACCACCACACACAGTAACTTAATGAAAACACTACAAAATGACACAACACCAGTTTAGAAAAATAGGAAATATTTATCTAAACAAAACAAGACCACATCGACAAAAATCCAACATACACAAGTCAAGTTATGAATTTTTAAAGATTAAACTAAAAAAAAGCGCTTAGAAACAAAAATGCTTCGACGAGGTGTTAACACGGTGTCATGACGGAGTCGTTCCCAACAAGCCGACACCAGCGGCGCCGGATACGGAGTCGTGTAGACCCCCAAGTACAGTACCTTTGGTGAAGAGTGAAAACAAGCCGATGCGCGAAGTCGGGGATCACAGCATCTGTGCGAAACGTTGAATCCGTGCACTTCGAGCGGCATCGGTCACGATGTGGTGCGGCGACTTCCACGGAGTCGCGGACTTCAGCGAGGCTGCAGCGGCTTTGGGCCTGCGAAGAGCGTCGCGTTCCAGCAAAGGTCACGCGTCGGGTGCAGTCGGTGTCACCGGATTCAGCAGCGGCGTCGGTCCGAAGTCGTCCGAAGTCGATTTCTTTGGATTTACACCAGCTTTCCTTTCAAGGTCCCAGGGACTGGATAGGGCACCACTTGTCAGAGCAGGAGTCTCTCCAGAGACTCCAGGTGCTGGCAGAGAGAAGTCTTTCCTGTCCCTGAGACTTAAAACAACAGGAGGCAAGCTCTAAATCAAGCCCTTGGAGATTTCTTCACAAGATGGAAGGCACACAAAGTCCAGTCTTTGCCCTCTTACTCTGGCAGAAGCAGCACTGCAGGAAAGCTCCACAAAGCACAGTCACAGCCAGGGCAGCACTTCTTCCTCAGCTATTCATCTCTTCTCCAGGCAGAGGTTCCTCTTGGTTCCAGAAGTGTTTCTAAAGTCTGTAGATTTGGGTGCCCTTCTTATACCCATTTTTGTCTTTGAAGTCACCTTTCTTCAAAGGGGACTCACATCTACTTGTGAAATCCTGCCTTGCCCAGGCAAGGCCTCAGACACACACCAGGGGGTTGGAGTCTGCATTGTCAGAGGCAGGCACAGTCCTTTCAGATGAGAGTGACCACTCCACTCCTCCCTCCTAGCAGAGATGGCTAATCAGGAAATGCAGGATACAACCCAGCTCCCTTTGTGTCACTGTCTAGTGTGAGGTGAAAAACAACCCAACTGTCAACCTGACCCAGACATGGAATCCACAAACAAGGCAGAGTCACAGAATGGTTTAAGCAAGAAAATGCTCACTTTCTAAAAGTGGCATTTTCAAACGCACAATCTTAAAATCAACTTTACTAAAAGATGTATTTTTAAATTGTGAGTGCAGGGACCCCAAACTCCACATGTCCATCTACTCTCTAGGGGAATCTACACTTTAATCATATTTAAAGGTAGCCCCCATATTATCCTATGAGAGAGACAGGCCTTGCAACAGTGATAAACGAAATTGGCAGTATTTCACTGTCAGGACATATAAACCACATTACTATGGGGGTCATTCTGACCTCGGCGGTAAAAGGCTCTTACCGCCGGTCAGAAGACCGCCATTCTACCGCCGCGGCCGCGGTAAACCGCCACAGTCATTCTGACCCACAACTGCCAAGCCGCCAAAAACCCGACATCCACGGAAGGCCGCCTCATCAGCGGTCAGCGATAAACTGGAGATGACCAAACCTCCACCGTCACGCCAACACAAACACGCCCATGCCATTACGACCCACGAATCCACACGGCGGTCTTTCAACTGCGGTATTCCATTGGCAGTACACACCGCCGCGGTCAAAATACACACCCAGCTCCAAAACACAGCCACATTGGACAATTTGAAATACACACACCTGATACACATACAAACACCACTCCCACACATCCAATCAACTATAAAACACACACCCACATCACCCACAAACCCCCACTACTAGAAATTCGGAGAGAAGGCGAGAGAGAGAGAGAGAGAGAGAGAGAGAGAGAGAGAACACAGCTATCGAAAACCCCAACACACACAGGAACACAACATCATCACCCACACTACATCCATGCACAAAACACCACACACCACCGCACACACCACACTCATCACCACAAACACCACCCCACACCACCCCATGGCACCCCAAAGACACCCCAAGTTCTCGGACCAAGAACTCAGGGTCGTGGTGGAGGAAATAATTAGGGTAGAGCCCCAGCTATTCGGCACACAGGTGCAGCACACCACAATAGCCAGGAAGGCGGAGCTATGGCAAAGGATCGCCGACAGGGTCAACGCTGTGGGAGAGCATCCCAGAAACCGGGAAGACATCCGAAAGCGCTGGAACGACCTACGGGGGAAGGTGCGGTCGATGGTGTCAAGACACAACATCGCTGTGCAGAAGACTGGCGGCGGACCCCCACCCACTCCACCCGAATTCACAGCATGGGAGCAAGAGGTCTTGAACATCCTGCATCCTGAGGGCCTCGCTGGAGTAGGCGGAGGAATGGACTCTGGTAAGTCTAATCTCAACTACCTTACCCCCCCAACCACCAGCATGCCAACCCACACCCCCACCCTCACCCCCAACCCCCCAGCACACATCCTCCCTGCCAATGTCTCACCAGCACAACCCACCCAACACAACACCAATCCCTGAATGCCAACACAAACCATGGACACCCATCACCTAAGCATGACCACTGCACATACCCATCCCCCCCCCACAAACCACCCTCACAACTCCTCCCACAAGGGAATGCCAGCACTGGGGAACAAGGGCACCCCCAAATCGCACGCCATGGCACACACAGAAGCAATAACCATACTCTTTTACCCCTGCAGGGCCCGAATGCCAACACACCGACATAGGAAGGTCCAGATTTGTCCATCCCGCCCCCAGAACAGGCCCCAGTGATGACAGCAGCTCTGTCGACCTAGAACCTGATGACCAGCCCAGACCATCGGGGACCTCTGGACAGTCGGTTCCCCACACACAGACACAGGCCACAGCAGACCCAACCCCCTCTGGGAATACCAGCACAGCTCCCACCCAGCGGGCCCATGCCTCTGTCTCCAGGACGCGTCAATCAGCGGTGTGTCCGCCACTACAGGGCACCCAGGCTGACCCAACACACCAACAACAACAGGGACCTGGGGGCAGTGGTAGTGGGCACACCGTCCAGGGGACAGAGGCCCGGGGAAACAGGGGAACTGGGAGGGCTGCAGTGCGAGAGGGGGTGGACCGGCCCAGGGAACCCACTCTCCAAGAGGCCCTCACCACCATCATGGGAGCATACCACCACTCCCAGGAGACGATGGCGACGGTACTGGCCAGGTTCCAGGAGATCCAGGCACAGCAGGAGGAACGGTACATGGGGTTCAGAGACGAACTCAGGAACATAGGTTCCGCAATGGGGACCATCGTCCTGGCCCTCAACCAGATAGCCCTCAACCAGATAGTCACCACATTGCGGGACCATGTGGCACCCCAAAGGGCCCCTGTCACTAGCCCGGACCACGAACAGCCTACAACCTCCGCCGGCGCTAGTGGACAGGAGGCCCGCACACAACGACAGGCCACCAGAACCCCACCTCCTGCTGAAGATCAACCACCCTGCAAGCGGAACCTGAGATCACACAAGAAGACAGAGTAGGATGCCAAGACCCCCGCCAGCATAAGATACCCCCTGATGTCATCCCACTGTCCCACATTGTCACCCTGTCCAACCTTGAACTGCCCCTGCTCCATCCTTCCACAGGCATATGGACAATGCACCTGTGCGACTGAGAACTGGACTCTGCCATGGACCTTACTCCACCCCCACCCATCACCATTTTACTATCATGGACCCATATGCAGCACTTAAAATAAATCACCAATTGTACTTCAAAAATCAGAAGTCTGCTTGTATTCTTTACAAATGTATTACACATAACGGTGCAATAATGTTCAGTCACATTGTGATGACAACATACCAATGTCTATAAGCATTAGTCCATGGGCAAACAAAGCAGCAGTATCGCTGTGGGTCATACAGATCTGAAAAGGGAAGGGAAAGTCAAAAATCAGTTAAAAGGAACTGGGGGGAAACACAGAAAGTAGAGATGCAGGAGGACAGAAGTAAATGTAAAAAGGCGTGGGTGATTCTTACCTGTGTGCTACTGAAAATACTGTTGTATAACTGTGTCCCTGTTGTCCGTGTCGTCCCCGTCGTCTTCCTCCTCTTCACTCTCCACAGGCTCCACAGCTGCTACAACACCACCATCTGGACCATCCTCCTGCAGGAAAGGCACCTGGCGTCGCAATGCAAGATTGTGAAGCATACAGCAGGCCACGATGATATGACACACCTTCTTTGGTGAGTACATTAGGGATCCACCTGTCATATGCAGGCACCTAAACCTGGCCTTCAGGACCCCGAAGGTCCCTTCTATAATCCTCCTAGTTCGCCCATGTGCCTCATTGTAACTTTCCTCTGCCCTGGTCCGGGGATTCCTCACTGGGGTCAATAGCCAAGGCAGGTTGGGGTAACCAGAGTCACCTATTAGCCACACACGGTGTCTCTGTAGCTGTTCCATCACATAAGGGATGCTGCTATTTCGCATGACATACGCGTCATGCACTGATCCAGGGAACTTGGCATTTAGATGGGAGATGTACTGGTCAGCCAAACAGACCACCTGGACATTCATCGAATGGTAATTTTTTCTATTTCTGTACACCTGCTCATCGTCTTTTGGGGGTACTAAAGCCACATGGGTCCCATCAATGGCACCAAAGATGCTGGGGATATGTCCAAGGGCATAGAAATCACCCTTCACAGTGGCCAAATCACCCTCCTCAGGGAAAACAATGTATCTCCGCATGTATTTCATCAGGGCAGACAACACTCTGGACAAAACCTTAGAAAACATAGGCTGAGACATCCCTGATGACATGGCCACTGTTGTCTGAAAAGACCCACTTGCCAAAAAATGGAGTACTGACAGAACCTGCACCAGAGGGGGAATCCCTGTGGGTTGGCGGATGGGGGACATCAGGTCAGGCTCCAGCTGGGCACACAGTTCATGTATAGTGGCTCGGTCAAGTCGGTATCGAAGTATAATATGTCGTTCTTCCATTGTCGACAGGTCCACCAGCGGTCGGTACACAGGAGGATTCATCCTTCTCCTCGCAAGTCCCAGCGGACGGTGCCTAGGAAGGACAACATGGAGCACAGAGTCAAGCAACCCACAGGTACGTTCACCCAGCTTGCACAGTACACGAATCGCTATGCATTGAAAGGCTTGTATGAGTGGCAATGCAAGGACTAAGCCTGTGTGACGCAGTAGCAATTAAGCCATGTGGGCCCTTGTAATGGCGGCTGCCTGACCTGAGAAGTGTGACAGTGGGCTATGAGGTCAACGCGCTGGCGTGGCACACCGTGGCGGTAGGCGGTCGAAGACCGCAGTGCGAAGGCGCATTGGTTACCATTGAACCCTATGGGTCTCAGGAGCCAATGACGATGTGCGCCGGCGGTCGCGGTACGCACCGCGGCGGTACGCACGGCCGCGGGCATGACCGCCATTTTCTATCTGCTTAACCACTCGAGACCTGACCATCCACAGGAGAGGACCTATACTGCAAGTGCTGCTGTGACCTCGGTCTGGAAGAGACAATGGCTGCTGCGACTGGGGAAAGGGCCCCTGCCTTCACTTCAGAAGAGTTGGAGAAACTTGTGGATGGGGTCCTGCCCCAGTATGCGCTACTCTACGGTCCTCCAGACCAACAGGTAAGTACACAGGGAGCACGTTGAATGGGCTATGCCTGGGTTGTGTATGGTGGATGTAAGATGGTGGGGTGGGGAGCGAATGAGGAGTGCAAGGCACGACAGATGAGAGCATGTGCCACATGGCAGGGTTGGGGAGGGGGGCAATCACATCTAACATGCAGAAAAATGATGAAAATTCCTTTCCCACCCTGTACATGTCAAATAGGTCAGCGCCCATCAGAAAGTCGACATTTGGCGTGCCATCGCCAAGGAAGTCCGGGCCCTGGGGGTCCACAACAGACGGGGCACCCACTGCCGAAAGAGGTGGGAGGACATCCGCCACGGGACCAGGAAGACCGCCGAGTCACTGCTGGGGATGGCCTCCCAACGTAGGAGGGGTGCCAGTCGTACCTTGACCCCCTGATGTCCCAGATCCTGGCGGTGGCCTACCCCGATTTGGATGGGCGCGTGAGGACATCACAGCAGACACTAGGGGGTGAGTACCAGCACATTCTGCTATCTTTACACGCAGTGGAGGCGTCTGGGTGGGGGAGGAGGGCTGTGGGTGACATTAGGCCAGGGCGCTTTCTGTAGTGTAGTCCCCTCCTTTAGGCATGGCCCTGTGCCCCGCCCCCCACCTCTGTAGGGTGCCAAGTACAGCAATCGATGGTCCAGCATCACCCATGTGCGCATTTGTTGTCCATAGACCTGTTGGCCTAGTCACAAGTACTGAGTAGTGTACCCCGATTGTGCGGCGTAGTGCATGAGGCTCCTGTGTCTGTCCTCTCCGCCAACGGTGTTGACAATGCATGCACTCAACCTGTTTTTATTTCTCCCCCCACCCTTTTTCTTTATCTTCTTGTGCATGGGTGCATTAGCATCATCAGGAGGAGGAGAATTGGCATCAGAGCACGAGGGAGCTGCAACTCACAAGGCCCCGGTGGGCCATGGTACAGACACTGAGGTCACCAGTGATACGGAGGGCGAGGGGAGCACCACAACGGGGCCCCGTGGTGACACCAGCGACACCGACACGTCCTCGGAAGGGAGCTCCCTAGCGGTGGCGGCAACATCCGGGCCCCCCGCCTCTACAGGTACAGCCGCCACCCAGCGCACCAGCTCCGCCCTCCCAGCAGCCCCTCAGCCTTCGCTCCGTGCCCGCTCGCCCAAGAAGGCGGGCATCTCCTTCGCCCCAGGCACCTCAGGCCCTGCCCCTGTTACCCCTGCTGCCCTCAGTGAGGAGGTCATTGACCTCCTACAGACCATCATTGTTGGGCAGTCTACCCTTTTGAATGCCATCCAGGGGGTAGAGAGGGAGGTGCATCGGAGCAATGCATACCTGGAGAGCATTCATTCGGGTCAGGCTGCCCATCAACGATTGTTCAATGCTCTGGCCTCAGCACTGACGGCAGCCATTGTCCCTGTTTCCAGCCTCCCTCTTCTAACTGCCTCCACCCTGTCTCTGTCTCCTGTTCCTCAGCCTATCCCATCCACACCATCAGACCAGCCTGCACACACCTCAACACCCAAGGGCAGCTCATCCAGACATAAGCACCACAGATCACACAAGCATTCACCCAAGCAACACCCAGATGCAGACATGCCAACAGTCACTACCACCTCTGTGTCCCCCTCCTCCTCGTCTCCCTCCTCCCTCCCTGTGACGTCTCCACTCACACCTGCATGCACACCACCATCAGCCATTACTTCCATCACCAGCACACCCTCCAGTACAGTCTGCACACGTGCAGTCACCACCCCCACTGCCATTTACACGTCCCCTGTGTCCTCTCCCACTGTGTCTGTCACCCCCTCTTCCAAGACACACAAACGCAGGCAGCCACCCACCCAACAGCCAACCACCTCACGACAGCCTACGTCACAAGCACCTGCACCCAAAGACAGCACACCTGACTCTCCTACAACCACATCATCTTCCTCCACTCCCATACCCACTACACCTACCCTTTACATTGGTCCTAAAAAACTTTACCTCTCCAAACTTAACCTCTTTGCCCCACCTGACCCACCCCCTCCATCTGCTAAGAGTCCCAAGAGCACCTCAGCCACCACCAGCCCTGCTTCAATTGTCACCATTGTTCACGGGTTTTGGAGTCCACCCTTTCCCAGCACTGATACATCGGCCAGCAGCAAGGGGACAGCCAGCCCCCTCCTGGAAAGAGGACCCGTAAAATCAAGGGCCGCCGCGAGAAGACTGACACGGCTGCCCCCAAGGAGCAAAGTCCTGGGCCGTCACCTGCCACAACATCCAGGGGAGGCAAGGGCCAGAGAGCCTCATTGAAGGAGGGCAAGGGCAGCAGGGCGGAGAAGTCAGCCAGCAGGGGCGCGGACCAGGAGGGCCCCACAAGCCCCATCCCGGTTGTGAGGGAGGACACCCACGGGCCCAGGACTCCGTCACAGAAGGGTCCAGCAACTGCACGGTCGGAGGGCGACTAAGCAGGGAGTCCTGGCCAGGTCTGGCTCCCTTGAATGACTGGACAAGCACCGCTGAAGAGGGCCCCGCCGTGAATAAAGGCACCGCTGAAGAGGGCCCCGCCGTGAAGAAATGCACCGCTGAAGAGGGCCCCGCCGTGCAGTAAGGCACCGCTGAAGAGGGCCCCGCCGTGAAGAAAGGCACCGCTGAAGAGGGCCCCGCCGTGCAGAAAGGCACCGCTGAAGAGGGCCCCGCCGTGCAGAAAGGCACCGCTGAAGAGGGCCCCGCCGTGAAGAAAGGCACCGCTGAAGAGGGCCCCGCCGTGAAGAAAGGCACCGCTGAAGAGGGCCCCGCCGTGAAGAAAGGCACCGCTGAAGAGGGCCCCGCCGTGCAGAAAGGCACCGCTGAAGAGGGCCCCGCCGTGCAGAAAGGCACCGCTGAAGAGGGCCCCGCCGTGAAGAAAGGCACCGCTGAATAGGGCCCGCCGTGCAGAAAGGCACTGCTGAAGAGGGCCCGCCGTGCAGAAAGGCACCGCTCCGCTGGGCCCCGCCGTCTCAAGCACCGCTCCGCTGGGCCCTTCCTGTCAAGCACCGCTCCGCTGGGCCCCGCCGTCTCAAGCACCGCTCCGCAGGGCCCTTCCTGTCAAGCACCGCTCCGCTGGGCCCCGCCGTCTCAAGCACCGCTCCGCTGGGCCCTTCCTGTCAAGCACCGCTCCGCTGGGCCCCGCCGTCTCAAGCACCGCTCCGCTGGGCCCTTCCTGTCAAGCACCGCTCCGCTGGGCCCCGCCGTCTCAGGCACCACTCCGCTGGGCCCCGCCGTCTCAAGCACCGCTCCGCTGGGCCCTTCCTGTCAAGCACCGCTCCGCTGGGCCCTTCCTGTCAAGCACCGCTGGCCCATTGACAGTGCCGGTTCTGTGTCGAGCTTGTGTTCACGCTGCACTCGGGGCACCCTGCCTCCTCCATGACCAGTGGAGTCTGTAATCCACCTGATGGACTGTGGCTTTGCACTCCCCAGGATGGCACAGTGGGCATGGTGGCCCCTTCGTGGTTCTGGCGTCGTGGACCCCTGTGGCTGAGGTGCTCCCCTTCCCTTCCCCCTGAGGTGCCTGTAGTTTTGTCATCTGATGCCCCAGCAGTGTTCTCTCCAACGGATTCAGGTCTCCTGTGTGGGCTTTGCCCATGTGTTTGGTACACATTGGCCCACGGACTGTGGATATTTGACACACTGAGCAGGACTTATTGACTTTGTACATAGCTTTCGCACTGTTCATGATTTTTGCTTTGATATTTCATAACGATAATTTTCCATGACTTCAATGAACCTAATTTAACATAAATTTAATTTAAAATTTTATTATGTCTTTGCATTTTTCAGGGGGGTTTGGGGGGAGTCACTCAGTTCTTGCTCTGCATTGGTATGTTGATAGTTGGGGGGGGCATATGTGTGTGCCCGTAACCTTTCGTCCTCCCCCCTCCCCTGTGTCGTAGGTGCAGTACTCACCGTTGTCTTCTGCGCCGGAGTTCGTACTCGTGGTAGATGAGCAGGTAGACAAGAGCTGGTAGGATGTTTAATTCGGGTTCCATGCTGTCCTCCGTCCTCGTGGAGTGTATAGAGGGGAGCGTTTTCCCGTTCGTAGTCTGTTTCCGCCGTGTTTTTATCGGCGGGGCTCCCGCCCCGGAAAAGGTGGCGGATTGGTGAGTTGTGATACTGTGGGCGGTACATTGTCTGCCGCCTGCCTGTTGGCGGTGACCGCCGCGCTGTTTGTCTGTCCCGCCGTGGCGGTCGGAGTGTTAAAGTGGCGGGCTGTGTTGGCGGTTCCCGCCAGGGTCAGAATTAATTTTTTTTAACCGCCAGCCTGTTGGCGGGTTGGCCGCCGCTTTATCACCGACCGCCAGGGTTGGAATGACCGCCTATAGGTCCTACCTTATCCATACACTGCACTCTGCCCTTGGGGCTACCTAGGGCCTACCTTAGGGGTGTCTCACATGTAAGAAAAGGTAAGGTTTAGGCCTGGCAAGTGGGTACACTTGCCAAGTCGAATTTACAGTGTAAAAATACACATACAGACACTGCAGTGGCAGGTCTGAGACATGATTACAGGGTTACTTGTGTGGGTGGCACAACCAGTGCTGCAGGCCCACTAGTAACATTTGATTTACAGGCCCTGGGCACCTCTAGTGCACTTTACTAGGGACTTAACAGTAATACAAATATTCCAATCACGGAGAACCAGATACATACACGTTTTAAACAGGAGCACTTGCACTTTAGCACTGGTTAGCAGTGGTAAAGTGCCCAGAGTAATGAAAACAGCAAAATCAGAGTCCAGCACACATCAATAACCTGGGGAACAGAGGCAAAAAATTAAGGGAGACCACGCCAAGGATGAAAAGTCTAACAATCACAATTACATTGCTCCCATTTTCATGTCATGAACCGGGACAGTCCGTCCACAGTTTCAGCGCCACCTCGGAACATCTGATGAATCGTAAATAGTGACTTGCTGCTCAAGTCACTATTCTATGTCTATGTTTCCGATAGAACTACTACGATTTGTTCAACTAATGTTTCCTAATTATCCAGCAGTTTAATTTTCTTGTATACAGTTCATCATTCCATATTCAGATTTCCATTTGTCAAATTAGGGAAAATGACATGCTTAGCAAATTATTCCCAATGGAGATCCAAAACACATATTCACATAATATCATGAACTCATCCTGGTTGCCTGTACAAATAATACATTCACCTTCACAAAATTGCACTTGTACTATGATGATTCATCTTTAGTAAAAGAAAGTAACTAGTGCTAGTGCTAGTTCAAAACTAAATATGTGTGAATATCATTCACATATTCCAGTCGCCAGTTAAGTATTGTAATACCTTATCATGATTGCCTACACATATCACATTCACAAAATTGCACTTATACTATAATAATTAATATTCAATAAACAGAATAACTTGTGCTAATACGGAAAAAAAAATCAAAATACAAATACACATTTCTAATCTAATTCTGCAAAGTATAATGAAAAACTTCTGAAATAAAAATATTAAATTGACCAGTGCAATCTCCTTTTTAATAGCACTAGGCCATTAGTTACTCTGGAATTCAAGGGTGATAACCAGATGTAAATAGCACATCTTCATACTTCTAAAACCAAATTAGTATAAAGTGCTAAGGTGCTTGTCCCATGAAGGGATTAAACTATCTTGTGCGTTTTCCCAAAGACCTAAAAAAAGAGAGGTGCAGCAACAAATGCCCATTAGGTCAGGTAAAGATAGATGATGAAAATTGCCCAGGACTTCCAAGGGGTTGAAGATGCCTAGTATATTCTGTCTTGATTCCACAGGTAAATGCACCATTTCCTTTTGAGGATATATGAGGTTTAAAATACTCAAAATTATTCTCATCATCTGAAGATGTTAAAGTGACTAATGCATTCTCCCTACGTTTGGAACTGAAAAGTACAGTAAAACATAAATCAGTCCATTCCTTTTTTTATTTTTTTGGCTTTTATTTCTTGTGCGTGTATGTGTAGGTATAAATAATCTAATATCAAGATTTCAAAGGAAAACATTAATAAGGATTTACATTTACAAAATAATATATCAAGATAATTACATCAAAATCGGCACTTTGTCTTAGATTTTTTTCATGACTATCCACCCCTACAACTTCTTTGTTTCCTGCTTACCCTGGAAGTATTACATCATTACCCCAAATATGGAGGTTTTTCCGAGAAACTCCAATTCTTTTGGCATAAAGTTGTTCTTTGAGCCTGGCTAATTTATTTTTGCATTCCCAAGATTATATGACGAAGGCGAGGGTGTTCTCCATTGCTGCAAGATCAACAATTTTGCAATTAAAGATGCAATGAAGAAGAATTGTTTTGATTGCATTGACCGCTCGGAACGACTAGATATGTCAAACATATCCCCAATAGGATCTGGCACTAGCAGTACCTGAAGTTGCTTAATGATCGACAGGAAGATTTTGTCCCAAAAGTTAGAGATAAAAGGACCGAGGAAGCAAATGTGGAGCCAATCGGCAACCTAACAATGGCATCTAAAATATTCAGTTGAAATTGATAGAAACATCTTGCTAACCCGGTGAGGTGTATAATAAAGCATCCATTTTGTGTAAAAAGCCATCCTCTTAAAGTTATCACCTTTCAAGGCATTATGGGAAAATAAATTATACTGCTTCCAGGACTGAGGATCTATCATGCAGCCTGTTGTAGTTGTTATTCTATTGAGAGCAGATGCGAGGATTCTTGCTGAAGAATTGGGTACCAATTCTCAACCCCTGTTTGTTTTTGAACCCACAGGGCTTGAGTAATTTTGGAAGATAGTGATTCGGATGGGTAATGGGTTGAAGAAAGCATTGACTGGCTATAATGGGAGATCTGCAAAAAGGAAAAGGTGAAAGAATCTGGGATTGTGGGAGTATTGGTTTTGAGTTGTGCCCATGCTTTCATGTTGCCTGCTGATATAAAATATTGAGATTTAGAGAACCCCAAATCTGCCCAGTCATCTATAACTTTCGAATGGAGCTGGAGCCCAAAGGCCCCAGTTTCCTTTAAAGAAATTGATGGATGAAAGCCAATGAAGTGGTAAAGCTGTTACCTTTCGACACCTCTGGACCATAGCAGGTATGAATCCCTATATTTAGTACGCTTCGGGAGCCACGGTATTTTGAGAAAATAGGATAATTGGATATTATTTTCTAAGAGCATCTGGTTAAGGTATAAATTAGAATCACCTTGACCCGTTATGGCAGCATTAACAATCCAATCCATGCATGCTGCCTCTTAATACTTCTTAAAATTGGGCAAAGCTAATCCTCCATCCTCAATGGTCAGCTGGAGTGATTCCAGCAGGATACAAGTTTTCTACTTGTCCAAATGAAGTGACGAAGCATTGAATTTTAATTCTTAAAAAGAAATTGGGGGACTTTGATCATTACATTTGAAAAAATTAATAGGAACAGTGGCAGTATCATCATTTTTACCAAAACAATCCGACCCATTATTGTCAATGGGGAATTCTGCCGCTTATGCATAAGAGCTTGTGCTTTCTTAAGGGTGGAGAGACAGTTGAGCGAATAAAGATCTGAATTGTTTTGAGAAACATAGATGCCAAGATATGTAATTGAGTGAGAGATCCGGTAATTGATTTGCATTTTGTATCGCAATAGTGATTTGTGGCTGTTAAAAAGCAGTGCCTCGGATTTCAATTTGTTGATCTGATAGCCTACTAGATCAGAGAATGATTTGATCTTTTTAATGGCACGCCTAATATTCTGGACTTCAACAGTGAGGTATAAAATTGTGTCATTTGTGAAGAGTTTTAGTTTAAGTGCTCCTAGGATAAGAGCTTTAATAGATACATCTTGTCTCGGAGCCAAACCTAATGGCTTAATAAACAATGTGAAGAGAACCGGGGATAGAAGACATCCCTGGCGGGTCCCACAATGTATCGCCACCTTACCAACTACTTGTGAATTAACTAAGATTTTTGCTTCGGCACCTTGATAGAAACTGAACTCATTTGTAAGGAAATTTGAATCGCCTCCAGATTGAAAAAAGAACCTCCCATTGTACTAGATCAAATGCTTTTTCAGCATCAAGTATTATTATAGCAGGCTTGATTTTGTTCTTAGAATAATAGTCTATCGCCTGAAGCAAAAAGATTGTGTTGGTAGAGATAGACCTCCCTGAAGGGACCCACACTGTTCTCTATGTACAAGGCTCTGAAGTAACAGAGTAATGGGGGCTGCCCAAGTTTTCATAAGGACCTTATAGTCGTTATTAAGGAGAATGATAGGGTGTTAGGAATCTGATTTTTCCCCCAGTTTACCCTTCTTGAGGGAAATAACTGTTACAGCCCTAGTGATGGAGCTAGACACTCCTAGATATTGCATTAAATAACGCAGCCAGGGTTGTGGCAATCTGCTCGGAAAAGCCTTACAAAATTCTGCAGGAAGACCACCTTCATCGCAAGCTTTGCCATTAGGGGAGCTCTTAATAGCCTCAGTTACTTCCATGATAGTGATTGGCTGCAGCAATGCAGCCTGAAGCTCCTCATTAAGACTCGGTAGAGTAACTGAATCAAGATATTCATTTATATAGTTATCCTGCTCCACAATCATCGGTGTATCAAGGTTTGTGTAATGTGCTAAGAACACGTTGCCTATCTCCTCAGGCCAATCCACATTTCGACCCTAGTTCTCATCAAATATAGTTTTAATTACAGAGGCATTTTGATGCTTTTTGACAAAATGAGCCAAGAACGTCCCTACATGCTCACTCTCTTCATAATGCAGCTGAAAGCATGTATTTTGATTACCTATCGCCTGCGATAGAAAATGGCCTTTCAGCTTGAACCTGGCATCCTGAACACAGGCCCATGAATCGCGTTCATGGTGATCTTGATGGGAGCGCATGGCATGTTTGAGGTCTTGCTGGAGGTTGTCTCCATTTTCTGTCCTTAATTTTTTTTAGTAGGGCCTTGTAAGCGATGGCTTCCCCTCTTATGAATGCCTTACATGACCCTCAGATTGAAAAAATTGAAGGAGTTGCCTCTTTCCTAACTAGAAACTCAGTAACTGATGCCCTTAAGACTGGAATCCAACCCTCATCAGTTAATAAAGACTTGTCTAGAGGCCACATAGATCTCTCTTTCTGTCGTGTTGGAAGAGACTGTTGGACCACTGGAATCAAAAGGTCCGAAAAGGGGTTGGACATTACGCTTGAGCCAGACTTATCCCAGTAATGAGAAACCAGGAAAAAATCAATCCTTGAGGCGGAATTGAACCTTTTCGAAAAACAGGTATAGTCCTGGGCCTGAGGATAATCAAGCCACCAGGGATCCTGAAGTGCCAAATCACTGATACATTTTGCCAAAAATCGTGAAGCTGGCAGTTTATTTTGTGCTCGATTTTTGCAAGATACATCGAGTTTCACGTCTTGAATTATATTAAAATCACCTCCTACTATCAAGAGGCCAGAAAGTGTACTCAAAAGATCATAAAAATTTTGCAGGAAGACAATCTGATCCTTAGTAGAACTGTAAAAGCTCAAATTCTGAACTAGTTGTACCCCCATTTTGACACTGACCTGAAGCACTTCTCCTTGAAATCCCCGAGTTAGAAAGACCGTAACCCCACGTACAGCTGAACTAGCGGAAGCAAAAAAAAAAAAAAGAGAGAGATATAATGCTAGGAGTGCTACGAGAATTTGGCTGGCGCTTAAAGTGAGTCTCCTGAAAAAGAATGACCTGGATTGGCGAGGATCTTAGCCACTGAAGTATAGCTCTGTATTTGTTGGAATTATTAAGCCCATTAGCATTGCAAGAAGCAATTTTGAAAGAGTTGTGTGGGAGCAGATTAGTCTGCCCGACGATCATTTAATGATCAATTAAGAGCCTTGAAGTCAATTACCCTAAAGGACCTGCACCCCTGAAGTCTGCCCTGAAAGCCTACTTACAAGAAAAAAGACATACAAGAATTTGTGAACTACAAGCACATTTTTCAACCCCCACCATGTTGAGATTCCACCCCCTGCCACCAAAAGAGGCTCAACCTGTCATGACCTCACCCCCCAGTGGCACCCACACTATGCCTGTGACCAACCGCTCAAGCCCTGAATTGAGTGCACTGGCATGGCACTCTCAAAACCTGCATCCCAGAGGAGACAGCAGATAAGCCGGGATGCATGCACATTAAATGAACATTATGTAAATGGGATTATGGACGATAGCCCCTCATTAATGATGCATCTCAAATCTTAATGTGAAATACAATCTTTATGCTAATTTAGTTATTTACTAGAACCAGTGTTACTTCTTAAGGGAGCACAAAAAATCACTTGCCTGCTGGACACTTTGAAAAATGTGGGCCTGACCCTCGTGAAAAACCTTGCTTCGCAAGTTTGACAATGCCCGCAGGGGCCCGAGCCTTTTGAAATCATCAGTGAGGATAATAAATTCACTGTGTTGACGTGCAGTTGCTATGGACGTGTCGAAGAAGACCTAAAAGGTGAAATTGCCCCCTGAGTTGAAAGTTTTCATTTTTATGGCTTGTGATAAGATCTGTTCCTTGATCCTGAAGTCACCAAAGTTGACTAATATAGTGTGCGAATACTTTGAATTAGAGGATCTTGCTGTGGGAACCCTATGCCCTGCATGGTGGTAAGATCTGAATAAGCTGCAGCTTTAGCAGGAAGAATGCATTTGTAGATAAGGTCTGAGATTTGAATGTCTAGATCTTTTTTCGGCTTCATCAAGTTTATATTGAAGTTCCTCGAGTTCTGTCTGGATCTGGTTTGTCACAATTTCATATCCCTTATGTGCATTCTCGAGATCAGAGACCCTATGTTCTACATAGGAAATCCATGAGGAAAGCTGCAATATGTTGGTATTGAGCTGAGCGAGATGTGTGTTGGTGCGCCTTCTCATGCAAATTACAGATCATGTAACTCCATAAAGATCTGATTCAGAATACTTTTGACTGTTAATTTAGGAGGTGAATCTGGGGATTTTGTTGAGTTTCAGCTAGATGAAATAGGCAACAAGGTCTGACTGTGAATGAGGTCGCTGTTAAACGGTGGATCTAGTACAGAATAAGAGAGGTCTCTGATCATTGGATCGACTGAGATGTTGATAGTTTGATTATTTTGTGCTTCATTAGACAGAGATATGATCTTCTCTTTTTCGCTCTCCTTATTGTTACACATTGAAAACAAGGGCTAAGAAGGGTATACATGCTTGCAGAGGAGAGCGTTGCCTGGTCCTCAGGAAGAGAGTTACTCCTTTCCTGACTTGAGAAGGGCAGTGACGATCCTATGATCAGTGATGTCTGGGCTGACTCTACCATAGAGCTAGAGTTAGATGGAGCAGATACCATAGGAGACATAGGGACAATTGTAGTTTCCTGAGGCCCCTCAGAGTATCTTAGAGAAAGTTGTACAGGGGGACGCCGGAGGAAAACAGGCTGCATCTGCGCTACACACACCACTTCTGCTACCACTCTCATTCCGCACTCCACCTAAGGAGCTGCCTGGAGCAGCTTCCAGCCGCTGCTTTGACCCCTACATGGCCGCTAGTCCTTGGCCTCTAGCCTTATCACAAAGAAATGTCAGAAAAGGGTAGAAATACACAGAAGTATGCAGAGGCTCTATAGACTTTTAAACCAGTAGCTACAATACCAGATGCTGCATATAAGAACTATTGGTAACATAAATGCTGGAAAAAGGCACTTTGCTGATAAATTATAGAAACCGGTTTACTGGATGAAACACCACTTGTAGTGCTGACTGACAGAGATGGAGTTCCTGTAAACTTCCTGTAAATGCAGCAGGAGGCTAATGTCTCAGACTAGTGCGTATGCCTTCGCATCAGACATTGGCCCAGATTTATGAAAAGTGGCGCTGAATCTAGTGCAGCCCCACTTTTCTTGCACCCCTAAGTGCCCCCCTAATGCCACCATGTGTGCGCCATATGTAAAATTTGGCGCACCACCACGGCGGTAGTCAGGGGGCTCTAGCGCCATATTTTTTTATGCTAGCCTGGTGCTGTGCAAGACTAGTCTCACAAATTTTGATGCTAATCCTGCAAAGCACCCAGGTGCCCATTGAACACAATGAGAGCCTCTGTTTAATGCCTGCACTTAGCAGGCGTTAAAAATGCCGATTAAAATGATGCAAAGGAATCTCATAGAATCCATTGTGCCATTTTTACACCCCCCCCTACTGCCGGAACATCCCCTTCAATACATTCTGCTTGGCGCAGGCACAATGTGGAGCAAAGGGTTACAAAGTGGCGCAATACAAGCATTGCACCACTTTGTAAATATGGCACAGTGTTTTTGCCCTTCTATGATGCTAAAGTGGCATGGAAATGGCGCTAGGCCACCATAAATCTATAAATAACCATATCGCTCAATGTTTGCGTGAGCTTTTTGTATTGGCGGGCAGCGTATAGAATATGGCAGAATAATACTTGGTCCTGGCTTGCTGGCTTGGGTACTGGCAAAATATAAAATATTAAAAATGTGATGATAGAGACTCTTTTAAAATATAGGTTATCCTACTAATCAGCTGCCTGCTGTCGGTGTTCTTCCCCCCTATTCTTCTGTAGATAAGAGAAAGGATGAGTAATAGCGGCACAAAACAGGGGGAATCACATTGCATGTACGTTGCTCCTATCACATCGTGCAGTCATATGGTCCCTCGTAGGGTCATTGAGACTCTAGAGAGCTGGGCTAGACCTCCATCCATGCATGCATGCCATAAGTAGAAAAAAAGATGTTGCAGCTGCACGGTTTCTTAATTCCGTAATTCCTCTCTATGGGTGTTGCGGGTGCTGCCCGGCACTGCGGGTCTCCAGAACCTGAGCTTCTGCAGCCGCGATCTGGCACATCGGCCAATTCTACGCTCTTAGCCAGCGGAAGCGGAGCTAGCACAAGTGCCCAATAAACCGGCCAGTACAACAGGGCAATACCCTTGGACCGGCGGTGTAGCTAGTGTCACTGAGCAGGCAGAGGGCTTTTCCCGGTAGACAACACCTCAGCAACATGCAGTGAACAATGCGGTGTCTGCAAGAGCTTCATACAAGCCAGTCATCATGTCGTCCTCCCTGAGCAGTTCAGTCACGGAGCATGACTGGAGCTCCACGTGACCCCCAGTCACCCCGAAGATGGTATTTCAATGGAATGCAGTTTAGAAAATAAATTGCCACGGAACGCAGTTTAGAAAATAAATTGCCAAATCATTCCATTCCATAAGTATGTAAATGTAAAGTGCCAAGAGCGCTCTGATTGTATCTTAAAGTGATAAGTGCCTATGAAAGCTTTTTCTTTTCTTTCTTTTCATTCATTTTTATGAGGCCCATCATGATTAATCACAGCCCAACCATTGAGTAGACCGAATACACCAATATTCATCATCATTGTTCATATCAGAGGGCATTGTTCATATCAGGGGCTGTCCTTAAGTCCAGAATCCAACATCTTATGATTCTTTCAAGTCTACAGATGAACATGTAGCTCAACATCAGTATTGTGCCCCCAGGGTACTTCAGTGCCTAATATCATGATAAATTGTGATTCCTCCCTTCTCAATTCTCGCTCTCTATTTCCTGCCCATGGGTGGAGTTTTATATGTTTGATCCCAATATATTTGAAACTTTCCAATGATTGTTCATGATATCCTTCAAAATGACTGGCCACGGGATAGCTCTTATCACCATTTCTAACAGCTTGAATGTGCTGCAAAATCCTCAGTTTCAATTTATCAATAGTACTGCCTACTTATAACTTATTGCACACACACACTTTAAGACATATACTAAATTATCTGTATTGCAAGTTATTCTATTCTGTATCCTGATGCTGCAACCTTCAAATGTTTGATACACCTCCTGATTCATTCCATATTGGCAGGGCATGCATGTAGTCCACTTAATAAATCCTCTAGAGCAGCTCTGCAACCAGTTCTTCTTTACCCCAGGGTCAATATAACTACATGTTAGACTATCACCCACAGATGAAGTCAGTCCCAGTCCAGTGGTTGAAAAAACAGTAATCTTTATTCATCCATCTTGAGCACCCACGTATTCAACAGAGAAGTGCAAACAATTATACATCTGTGAATAGCCGACACATATGAGCTAAGCACCTTCCACTGGGCCTCTACTTTCCTCATGACAGACACCAGTATTAACACCACCATAGGATGATGGACAGAGTGCTGAAACCTTTCAAACGCTCACCCCAGTCACAGGTCTGGGTTTAATCCATTGTTCCTTTGCTCATGATGCCACCCACGCTTGGACCCAACCATATGCAAATCAGTCTTGACCCTGTTTCCCATGCAAACAGTCCAGCCCAAACTGCCAAGCCAGGTCCTTCCTGGATGAGAAACAAATATTCTGGCACCAGTTTCAGGATATTACTCTTCATTAGCCAGGCTAGTTTGAATCCAGTGGCACAATGAGCATGGGACCCACTTCTGGGCATACCTTTCCCACTTAGGGCAACTTTAGCAAAACAAAAGGATGATGGACAGACTGATTAAACTTTTCAAACACTCAACCCTAATCACAGATCTGGGTTTAATCCACTGTTCTTTTGCTCACCATGCCACCCCAGTTTGAACCCTGGGGGTGAGTGTTTGAACCCTTTCAGCACTCTGTCCATCATCCTTTTGTGTTGCCAAAATTGTTCTAAAGGGGAAGGGAATGCCCAGAAGTGGGTCCTGTGCTCACTATGCTGCTGGATTCAAGCTAGTCTGGTTGATGAAGAGTGATACCCAGAAACCGAATGCTTGATTCTGGTTCAGGGAGGATCTGGCCAGGCACTTCGGGCTAGATTGTTTCCATGGGGCACTGGGTTATGACTGATTTGCATATGGCTGGGTCCAAACTGGGGTGGCACGGAGAGGAAAAGAATGATGTATTAAATCTAGGTCTGTGACCGGGGTGAGTGTTTGAAAAGGTTCAGCACTCCGTCCATATCCTTTTGTGTTGATAAAGTTTCCCTAAATGGAAAGGGTATTTCCAGGTGTGGGTCCTGTGCTTATTCTGCCACTGGTTTCAAACTAACCTGGCGGATGAAGGGTGATCCCTAAAAACCGGTCCCAGAATGCTTGTTTCCAGTAAGGGAGGACCTGACCTTGCAGTTTGGGTTCAGTTATTCCCATGGGGAACAGGATCAAGGCTGATTTGCATTTGCCTGGATCCAACCTGGGGTGGCATGGTGAGCAAAAGAACAATGGATTAAACCCAGATCTGTGATTGGGTTGAATGTTTGAAAAGTTTCAGCACTCTGCCATTCTTCTGTGTTGTTAAAATTACTCTAAATTGGAAGGGTATGCCTAGATGTGGGTCCTGTGCTCACTGTGCCACTGGTTTCAAGCTAGCCTGGTGATATGCAGAAACCGGTCCCAGAATGCTTGTTTCCAGTCCAGGGAGGACCTCGCCTAGCAGTTTGGGCTGGACTGTTCCCATGGAGAACAAGGTCAAGACATATTTGTATATGGCTTGGTCCAAACTGGGGTGGAATAGTGAGCAAGTGAACAGTGGATTACACCCAGATCTGTGACTGGGTGTTAGTGTTTGAAATGTTTCAGAACTCCGTGCATCGTTCCTTTGTTTTGCTAAATTTGCCCTATATGAGAAGGGTATGCCCAGACGTTGGTCCTGTGCTCCCTGTGCCACTGGATTTAAGCTAACCTGGCTGATAAAGGGTGATACCAAAAACACGGTTCCAGCAAGATTGTTTTCCGTCCATGGAGAACCTTGTCTGGCAGTTTCGGCTAGGCTGGGTTGTTCCCATGGTGAACAGGGTCAAGGCTGATTTGCATATGGCTGGGTCCAAACTGAAGTGGCATGGTGAACAAAAGAATGATGGACTACACCCAGATCTGGGGGTGAGTGTTTGAAAAGTTTCATCACTCTGTTCATCATCCTTTTGTTTTGCTAAATTTGCTTTAATGGGAAGAGTATGCCCAGACCTGGGTCCTGTGCACACTATGCCACTGGGTTCACGCTAGTCTGGCTGATGAAGGGTGATACCCAGAAACCGGTCCTAGGATGCGTGTTTCCGGTCCTGGGAGGACCTGGTCTGTCTGTTCAGGCTGAACTGATCCCATTAGGAGCAGGGCTAAAACTGATTTGCATACGACTGGGTCCAAACTGAGGTGGCATGGTGAGCAAAAGAACAATGGATTAAACTCATATTTGTGACTGGGGGTGAGTGCATGGAAAGTTGTAGCACTCTGTCTATCATCCTTTTGTGTTGCTAAAGTTGCCCTAAACTGGTAGGGTATGCCCAGATGTGGGCCCTGTGCTCACTGTGCCACAGGATTCAAGCTAGCCTGGCTGATATCGGGTGATATAGAGAAACTGTTCCCAGGATGCTTTTGTCAGGCCTAAAGAGGACCTGACCAGGCAGTTCGGGGTGGACTGTTCTCAGGGGGGACCAGGGTCAAAATGATTTATATATGGTTAGATACAAACTGGGGTGTTGTAGCGAGCAAAAGAACGATGAATTAAACCCAGGTCTGTGATTGGGGTGAATGTTTGTAAAGTTTCAGCACTCCGTCTACCATCCTTTTTGTGTTCCTAAAGTTGCTCTAAATGGGGAGGGTATGCCCAGATGTGGGTCCCGTGGTTACTTTGCCACTAGTTTCAAGCTAGCCTCGATGATAAAGAGTGATACCCAGAACCCGGTACGAGGATGCTTGTTTCTAGTACGGGGAAGACCTGGCCTGGCACTTTGGGCTGGACTGTTCCCTTGGAGAACAGGGTCAAGACTGAATTGTATATGGCTGGGTCCAAACTGGGGTGGCATATTGAGCAAAAGAACAATGAATTAAACCCAGATCTGTGACTGGGGTGAGTGTTTGAAAAGTTTCAGCACTCCGTTCATCATCCTTTTGTTGTGCTAAATGTGCCTAATGGGAATGGTATATCTAGATGTGGGTCCTGTGCTCATTGTGCCACCGAAATCAAGCTAGCCTGGCTGATGAAGGGTGATACCCAGAAACCGGTCCCAGGATGCTTGTTTGCGGTCCATGGAGGACCTGGCCTGGCTGTTTGGACTGGACTGTTCCCATCGGGAGCAGGGTCAGACTCATTTGCATATGCCTGGGCCCAAACTGGGGTGGTATGGTGAGCCAAAGAATGATGGATGAAACCCAGATCTGTGACTTGGACTGAGTGTTTGAAAAGTTTCAGCACTCCGGTCATCATCCTTTTGTGTTGCTAAAGTTGATCTTAATGGGAAGGGTATGCCCAGATGTGGGTGCCTTGCTAATTGTGCCACTGGATTCAAGCAAGCCTGGCTGACGAAGGATTATACCTAGAAATCAGTCCCAGGATTCTTGTTTCCATTGCAGGGAAGACCAGACCCGGCAATTCTGGATAGACTGTTCCTCACAGGAGCTGGGTCAAGACTGATTTGTATATGACATTGTCTAAACTAGGATGGCATTGTGAGAAAGAGAATGGTCGACTTATCCCAGATCTGTGCCTGGGGGTGAGTGTTTGAAAAGTTTCAGTACTCCGGCCATCATCCTTTCGTGTTGCAAAAGTGGCCTTAAATGGGAAGGGTATGCCCAGATGTGGGTCCCGTAATCACTGTGCCACTGGTTTCAAGCTAGCCTGGCTGATGAAGGGTGTTACTCTGAAACCTGTCCCAGGATGCTTGTTTGCGGTCCACGGAGGTACTGGCGTTGCTGTTCGGGCTGGACTGTTCCCATCGGGAGCAGGTTCAAGACTGATTTGCATATGCCTGGGTCTAAATTAGGGTAGCTTGGTGAGCCAAAGAATGATGGATTAAACCTAGAGTTGTGACTGGGAGTGAGTGTTTGAAAAGTTGCAGCACTCCGTCTATCATCCTTTTGTGTTGCTAAATTTGCTCTAAATGGGAAGGGTATGCCCAGACGTGGGTACCGTGCTCACTGTGCCACTGGATTCAAACTAGCCTGGCTGATGAAGGGTGATAGTTAGAAAACAGTCTCAGGAGGCTTGTTTCTGTTCCAGAGAGGATCTGACCTAGTAATTCAGAATGGTCTGTTCCCATCAGGAACATGGTCAAGATTGATTTGCATATGGCTTTGTCTAAACTAGGGTGGAAAAATGAGCAAGAGAATGGTGGACTAATCCCAGATCTGTGACTGGAGGTGAGTGTTTGAAAAGTTTCATCACTCTGTCCATCATCCTTTTGTGTTGGTAAAATCACCCTAAATGGAAAGGGTATGCCCAGATGTGGGTCCCGTGCTCACTGTGCTACTGGTTTTAACCTAGCCTGGCTGATGAAGGGTGATACCCAGAAACCAGTCCCAGTATGCTTGTTTGCTGTCCATGGAGGACCTGTCCTGGCTGTTCGGGCTGGACTGTTCCCATCGGGAGCAGGGTTAAGACTGATTTGCTTTTGTCTGGGTCTAAACTGCAGTGGCATGTTGACCTAAAGAGTGATGGATTAACCCCAGATCTGTGACTGGGGGTGTGTGTTTGAAAACTTGCAGCACTCCATCCATCATCCTTTTGTATTGCTAAAGTTGCCCTAAATGGGAAGGGTATACCCAGATGTGTTTCTCGTGCTAACTGTCCCACTGGATTCAAGCAAGCCTGGTTGATAAAGGGTGCTACGTTGAAACCCTTCCCAGGATGTTTGTTTCCGTTCCAGGGAGAACCTGATCTGGCAATTTGGAATGGACTGTTCCCAACGGGAGCAGGGTCAAGATTGATTTGCACATTGTTTTGTTTAAACTAGGGTGGCATGGTGAGCAAAAGAATGGTAGTCTAAACCCAGATCTGTGACTGGGGGTGAGTGTTTGAAAAGTTTCAGCACTCCATCCATCGTCTTTTGTGTTGGTGAAGTTACCCTAAACGGGAAGGTTATGCTGAGACATGGGGCCAGTGCTCACTGTGCCAGTGGATTCAAGCTAGCCTGGCAGATGAAGGGTGATTCCAAGAAACTGGTTCCAGGTTGCTTGATTCCGGTCTAGGGAGGACCTGTTTTAGCAGTTTGGGCTGGACTGGTACCATCGAGAGCAGCGTCAAGACTGATTTGTATATGGTTGGGTCCAAAGTGCGGTGGCATGGTGAGCAAAATAATGATGGATTAAACCCAGATCTGTGACTTGGGGTGAGTGTTTGAAAAGTTTCAGCACTCCGTTCATCATCCTTTTGTGTTGCTAAAGTTGCCCTAAATGGGAGGGGTAATGCCCAGACATGGGTTCTGTGCTCACTGTGCCACTGGTTTCAAGTTAGCCTGGCTGATGAAGGATGATACTCAGAAACTGGTCCCAGGATGCTTGTTTGCGGTCAGGGAGGACCTGGCAGTTCAGGTTAGACTATTCACATGGGGAACAGGGTCAAGACTGATTTGCATATGGCTAGGTACAATCTGGGGTGGCATGGTAATCAAAAGAGCAATTGATTAAACCCAGATCTGTGACTGGGATGAATGTTTGACAAGTTTCAGCACT
The DNA here is from genome assembly GCF_031143425.1 of Pleurodeles waltl. Taxonomy (NCBI): domain Eukaryota; kingdom Metazoa; phylum Chordata; class Amphibia; order Caudata; family Salamandridae; genus Pleurodeles; species Pleurodeles waltl. The sequence goes on along the minus strand of NC_090437.1, from coordinate 86,045,109 downwards.
CTGTCTGTCATCCTTTTGTGTTGCTAAAGTTGCTCTAAATGGGAAAGGTATGCCCAGGCATGGGTCCCATGCTCACTGTGCCACTGATTTCAAGCTATCCTGGGAGATAAAGAGTGATACCCAGAAACCGGTTCCAGGATGCTTGTTTCTAGTCCGGGGAAGACCTGATCTGGATGTTTGGGCTGGACTGTTCCTATGGGGAACATGGTCAAGTCCTATTTGTATATATCTGGGTCCGAACTGGGGTGGCATGGAGAGGAAAAGAACAGTTGATTATACTCAGATTTGTGACTGGGGGCGATTGTTTGAAAAGTTTCAGCATTCTATACATCATTCTGTCTTCCTCCACTTTTCTGACACTGTTTTTGCTGGTTTTAGAACTCTGCGCACTTTACCACTGCTAGCCAGTGCTAAAGTGCATATGCTCTCTACCTTCAAACATGGTGACATTGGTTCATACCCAATTGGCATATTTGATTTACTTGTAAGCCCCTAGTAAAGTGCACTACATGTGCCCAGGGCCTGTAAATTGAATGGCACTAGTGGGCCTGCAGCACTGGTTGTGCCACCCACGTAAGTAGCCCCTTAACCATGTCTCAGGACTTCCATTGCAAGTCCTGTGTGTGCAGTTTCACTGCCAATTCAACTTGGCATTTAAAGGTACTTGCCAAGCCCTAAAACTCCCCCTTTTCTACATATAAGTCACCCCTAAGGTAGGCCATAGGGCAGGGTGCTATGTAGTTAAAAGGCAGGACATCTACATGTGTTGTTTATATGCCCTGGTAGTGGAAAACTACCCTCATACACTTTTCGAGAGGTAGATTCTGATCAGAAAGGGGTAACCAGGTCATATTTAGTATGGCCAGAATGGTAATACAAAATCCTGCTTATTGGTGAGGTTGGATTTTATGGTACTATTTTAGAAATGCCACTTTCAGAAAGTGAACGTTTCTCTGCACTTAAAATCCATCTGTGCCTTACAGCCTGTCTCCAATCCACGTTTGTGCTGGTTGACAGCTCCCTTGTGCATTTCACCCAGACAACTACAAACACAGGATACTCAGTCACACCTGCACTCATCTGCATACTGAATGGGCTGGTAGGGTGAAGGGCCTGACACCTACAATTCAAAGGCTAGTGGGCTGCTCTCACACAATGGACTGCCACACCCTCTACTGGGTCCCTGGCAGACAGACCTGTACTGAAAGCGGACCTTGTGCACTTCAAAGCCACTATTTGAAGTCTCCCCCACTTCAAAGGCATTTTTAGATATATAAACTGAGTCTCTGATCCCACCAAATCAGACACTTCTGGACCTGAACCTGCAACCTGTCAAGAGCAACTGCCTGGGTGCCCAAAGGACTCATGTGAACTGCTTTGCTGAGAAGGACTGCTGCCCTACTGTTGCCCTGCTGCCTTGCTGCCCTCTGACTTTGCTGAGAAGTGCTCTCCAAGGGCTTGTATTGAGCTTGCCTCCTGTTTTTTAAAGTGTCAGGGCCAAAAAGACTTCACTTCTTCAGGGAACTCCTTGTGCGACAAAAATCGCAGCATAGCCTGCCGGAAACGGCGCACAGCCTGCCTTGCAATGAGAAAATCGCAGCACAGCTGAACCGGAACAACGCAGCCCAACTTCCCAAGTGAAGAATCGACGCAACGCCTGCCTCGTGGCTGGAAATTCAATGCACAGCCCTACCAGATGGACCCACAGCCGAACCGGAACAACGCAGCCCGACTTCCCAAGTGAAGAATCGACGCAGCGCCTGCTGTGTGAAATTCAATGCATTGCCATACCAGATCAACAAGACACCTGTGAGTTCATCACGCACGTCCAAGATTTCCATGAAGCATCCCTGGGCGTCAAAAAGATCCCTGCATCACAGTGAGGAACCAAGACTACATGCTGGAAATCAACGCTAAGCCCTTTGCAGCATGGAAAGAAACAACGCAAAGTCTGGACCACATCAGAAATTCCGACGAACACCCTATTTTTCTACTCATCGCCTCCTCTGTAGTCTCCGTGGGTGTTAGTTTTGATGCAAAACAGGTACTTTGTGCAAACAAGAGACAACTGTTGATTTATAAGATTTAAAACTCTTTCTAAACTTGCAAAAGTGATATCTCAGCTTGTGCTTATTGAATCTTTATAGTTTTTACCTTAATTTAACCAGATAAATCATATATTTTTTCTAAAACTGTGTGGTGTATACCTGTGGTGTTTTCACTATGTTATTGTATGATTTATTGCACAAATACTTTACACATTGCCTTTTAAGTCAAACCTGACTGATCAGTGCTAAGCTACCAGAGGTTGGGCATAGGATAATTTGGATTGTGTGTAACTTAACCTGACTATGATTGTGGTCCCTATTTGGACAAAGGTGAATACCTCTGCCAACTAGAGAACCCATTTCTAACATTGGTGATCAGCTGTTAGGATAAGACTTGTGTTTATTTAGTGACATGCAATAGCTACATGTATACTACCTACCCACCCATTTTTTTCCCTGCTTGACACTTTGATCAACTCCTAAACAATATGTCTCTGGCTTGGTCTCAATGAGGAGCTGCACAGTTTGACCTAGCTAAGCTGGAGACATACACTCTCGGCGGGCTGAAAGGGTTCTGCTAGGGGATGGGAGTAACTACAATGGAGCAATGGATTAAACCCAGATCTGTGGCTTGGGTTAATGTTTGTAATGTTTCAGCACCCCATCTTTCATCTTTTTGTGTTGCTCTAAATGAGAAGGATATGCTTAGACATGGGTCCCGTGCTCACTGTGCCACTGGTTTTAAGCTAGGCTGGTTGATAAAGAGTGATACCCAGAAACTGGTCTCAGGATGCTTGACCTACTCCGGGAAAAACCTGGCCTGCGTATTCTGGCTGGACTGTTCCCACGGGAAACAGGGTCAAGACTGATTTGCATATGTCTGGGTCTAAACTGGGATGGCATTGTGAGCAAAAGAACGATGGATTAAAGCCACATCTGGGATGAGGGGTGAGTGTTTGAAAAGTTTCAGCACTCTGTACATCATCGTTTGTGTTGCTAAAGATGCCCTAAACAGGAAGGGTATGCCCAGACATGGGTCCCATGCTCACTGTACCACTGGTTTCAAGCTAGCCTGTCTGATGAAGGGTGATACCCAGAAACTGGTCCCGGGTTGCTTGTTACCGGTCCAGGGCGGACCTGTTCTAGAAGTTAGGGCTGGACTGGTAACATCAAGAGCAGTGTCAAGACTGATTTGTATATGGCTGGGTCCAAACTGGGGAGGCATGGTAAGCAAAAGAACGATGGACTAAACCCGGTTCTGGGACAGTTCTAGTGTTTGAAAAGTTTCAGCGTCTGTCATCCTTATGTGTTGATAAAATTACCATAAATGCGAGGGATATGCCCTGACTTGAGTCCTGTGATGCTTGTGGCACTGGATTCAAGCTAGCCTGGCTGAAGAAGGGTGATACCCACAAAACTGTCCCACAATGCTTGTTTCCGGTCCAGGGAGGACCTGACCTGGCACTTCAGGTTGGAGTGTTCCCATAAGGAACAGGGTCAAAACTGATTTGCCTACGGCTAGGTCTAAACCGGGGTGGCATGGTGAACAAAAGAGCAATGGATTAAACCCAGATCTGTGGGTGGAGTGAATGTTTGTAAAGTTTCAGTGCTCTGTCTAAAATCTTTTTTGTGTTGCTAAAGTTGCTCTAAATGGGAAGGATATGCCCAGTAGTGGGTCCCCTGCTCACTGTGCCACTGGTCTCAAGCTAGCTTGCGTGACAAAGAGTGACACCCAGAAAACGGTCCCTGGATATTTGTTGCTGGTTCAGGGAGGACTTGGTCTAGCAGTTCGGGCTGGACTGTTCCCATGGGGAACAGGGTAAAGGACGATTTGTATATGGCTGGGTCTAAACTGGCATAGCATGGTGAGCAAAAGAACAATGGATTAAACCCAGATCTGTGAGTAAGAGTGAATGTTTGAAAAGTTTCAGTACTCCATCCATCATTCTTTTGTGTTGCTAAATTTGCCCTAAGTATGAATGGTATGGCCAGACGTGGGTCCCGTGCATGCTATGCCACTGGATTCAAGCTAGCCTGGCTGATGAAGGGTGATACCCAAAAACTGGTCCTAGGATGCTTGTTTCCGGTCCAGGGAGGACCTAGCACTGCCTGTTCGGGCTGAACTGTTCCCATCGGGAGCAGGGTTAAGACAGATTTGCATATGGATGGGTCCACACTGGGGTGGCATGGTGAGCAGAAGAACGGTGGATGAAACCCAGATCTGTAATTAGGGGTGAGTGTTTGAAAAGTTTCAGCATTTTAGGTTGCTGAAGCCAAACAAAAAATTTTGCACATATAATCAGTGGGCAAATTCAAAGCAAACTTCAATGTAAACCTATGAAAGATGAAATGCACTTTGCAACTCACTTAGGCCCTGTTTTATACTTTTTGGTGCAAAACTGCACTAACGCAGTTTTGCACAAAAAAGTTTAGCACCGGCTTGCACCATTTCTATGCCCTTGCCGGGCACCATATTTATGGAATGATGCAAGCCGGTGCAAAGGGTGCAAAGGGTAGGCTAGTTACTCTAACCTGCCTAGAATCATTTTCTGACACAAAACCATCCATACCACATGACTCCTGTCTTAGAAAAGACAGGAGTCATACCAACCACCCCCAATGGCAAGCACAGGGGACCAGGGTCCCTTGGGCATGGCCATTGCACCCTTTGCTATGTATGGGGGCCCATTTCAGGTCCCCTTATGGCACTTAAAAAAATAAAATAAGATATTTACCTGTATTTACCTGTACTTACCTGGGATGGGGCCCCCCATCCTCCGCTGTCCCACTGGTGTGGGTGGGGGTGTCCCTGGGGCCTGGGGAGGGCACCTCTGGGCTTAGTCCATGGTGTTCCGCCATGGAAATAGGCCCACAGGTCCCCTAACGCCTGCCCTGACCCAGGCATTAAAAAATAGGCAAAGCAAGCGTTGCACCATTTTTTGACCCCTCTTCCCTCCTGTGCAACATTTTTGCACAGGAGTATAAATATGGTATTAAGGCCATAGAGTCATTTTTTGCACAGGAACGCCTACCTGGCATCTCATTAAGGCAAGGTAGGTTTCCACGTCCCAAAAATGACTTTAACTCCATAAATTTGGTGCTAGACGGGTCTAGCGCCACAGTATAAATATGGAGTTAGTTTTGCACCGAATTAGAGTAAAAAAACATTACACTAATTCAGTGCAAACAGAGTATAAATCTGCCCCTAATTTGTTGCAAAAGGGTATATATATGCCCCTTAGAGGCCAACTAAGGGAAGAACTGATATTTAACTGAGTAATCATGTGCCTGCAATTATCTGCTGAACCCAAGCATTTGGCCTGTGAACAAGGACGGAGATCTCTGAAATGTAGGCCTGAAGAAATGTTGAAGAATTCTCTGTATGTTGCTGGCTTTGCTGCATTCCAAAATAAATATTAGCCTGTCAGTGCGCTTTCGTCCGAGGACAGCTTTGTTTGCACAACTTTAACGGCCTGTCTAACGGTGAAGGCAGCACCACTGCAAAAAGAAGAAGGTCTGTGTGACTCTACTATATTGTCACATATAGAGCAACAGGATGGAATATTTTCAGGAAAACCCGGTAATTTTACTTTGAATTCACCCACTGGGGTGACTAAATGTACAGTAATGTTTTGTTTAGCTTCAGGAACCTACTAAGGATGAAATGTAAACCTACTAAAGATGAAATATAAATAGGCAGGACTGCTTTTACCAGGATGCACTTTGCAACTCACTTAGAGGCACACTGAGGGCAGAACTGATATTTAACTGAGTAATCAGGTGCCTGCAAATATCTGCTGAACCCAAGCATTTGGCCTGTGAACAAGGACGAAGATGTCTGAAACATGTAAGGCCTGAAGAAATGTTAAAGAATTCTCTGTATGTTGCTAGCTTTGCTGCATTCCCAGATAAATATTAACCTGTTTGGAGGTGCGCTTTCGTCTGAGGACAACTTTGTTTACATATATATATATATATATATATATATATATATATATATATATATATATATATATATATATATATTATAAAAACTTACTGGCGGTTGCCAGTAGGTAGTTATAAGTTATAGTTAGGGCCTACTTTCCATAGGATTGTTTGTGTAGCCAATAACTTTGGCGCTGTTTGACAAATCTTTTTGAAATTTAACTAGGCCAAATTTGGCAGAAGCTAGATCTTGGTCCGGAGGGATCTTTTTTTGTAATTTGGGGCAAATGGTGCGCGTTAAATCGGACAGCATCGTGCCCTGTCATTTTAAAAATGCAGGCATGCGCAGTATTTACTAGAATATGGTGCGCCCCTCTGTTTTCCCTGCACCGGCGCTAAATATGCAGCTGTGCGCCAACACAGCAACCCTTGCACCATAGTGGCTGGGTTGAGGGGGAGATTTTTTTGTGTAGAAAGGAACACTTCCTTCACAAAAACAATCTTAAATGGCGATTTGCTCTTTCTAGGTGTGCTGCAGAAAGCAGCACATCTAGAAAGAGCAAAAAACGAGGAAAAATTAAAGCATTTCTCCTCGTTGTGCCACTCTAACGCCACCCCTTGGGTGGCGTTAGATTTTGACTCTGCCTCAGGTTCTGGGACAGTGTCAAAATGCAATGGGTATTGCTGTGGCACACCCACAGCAACACCCATTGCATGCTCCTTCCATGCAAAGTGCTGCGTGTGAAGGGGCCGTATTTACAAGGGGGTGGTAAGCCACAATAAGTGGCTTAACGCCACGTTGTAAATATGGTGCAGTGCGTAGCACCACCGGAGCATCACTTTTGCTCTAGAGGCACCTAAATATGCCCCATGCTGTTTGAGGGACTTTATTGTTGCCTAATTGAATTGGAGAAACCTTAGAAAGTCACAAAAAAACACACGTTACAGGGACCTTATAGTTAGGTTCGGATTTTACACACATAAACCCATAGAAATTCAGCAGTTATAGTGATAGTTAACTCCATAAATTATAAACTTGTGCCCTAAGGTAACTATAACTCATGCCCTCACCATAAACTGCTAATTACCCCAAATAATATATCAGTCATGATATTTTATATGACATTGTTGATAATATCCCTGCAACACTTGCATCAAAATTATTGATTTTAAAACTGAATGGTGTGAGTGGTGTGTGTATATATATATATATATATATATATACATATATATATATACACACCATTCACTGACTGAAAAAACAGGTTACAGAAATGTTATTAGGCTCGAATGTTACACGCACAAAACCATAGATTTTCAGCAGTTATTCAGCAGCCATGCACGGTGGGGTTTGGCCACAGAGCCTGCAGTCAACCCCCTGCAGGCACCCAACCCCACACCTCGCATGACCATCAGGCATACTTAGCAAGGGACTGGTCCACCTCACAATATGTAGACAACCAGGGAGGGAGGCATGCAGCCCACCTCCCCAGGCCGATTTTGGTCCCGCCGACCCTATCCCCCGGGCCCACCCCATTGCTAAAATGGGAGGGTGGACCCCCTCCCCGGGCAGATTTTGGCATTGGGGACCACATCCCCCAGAGGCCAGCCAATTAATTGAAGGGAGGGGTGCCATGTGGCCACCCTCCCTTGGCTGATTTTGGCCCCAGGGTCTGGCTACTTGTTGCTAGATTCCCTGGTCCCATCTATGGTACAGAGTGTGCAGCGTTTGGGACTTTGGGGTGGGGAGCCTTAATGCCCCCGCAGTCCCTGCCAGCGTCCCGCTTCCATCAGGAGCCGGCATTGCTCCCCCATGCAGGGAACAGCAACAAATGCTGCTCCCTGCGTGCCCGACCACTTCTTTCATCTGTTTTCCTGTCTGCTTGATAGTGGGCAGGAAAACAGATAAAAGGTCTGCTCCCAGCAATGAGAGTACGTGCCCTGCTCCTGCCCACTGGGAACAGACTTACTGTTTGCACTCGCATGGCAGGAGCTGTCAATGCTCCCGCCAAGTAACAGCAAACAAATATTTCCCGAGTGTGGATATCTCGGGACATAGGGAGGAGGCGCTGGGGTGGTGGTGATCCTCTGGGCCCTTAATGGCTCCAGAAGGACTCCCCTCCTTTGTTATTTCAGGGCCAGCCTCAGCAAGGTGGTGGTCCCTGGGGGTGAAAACAGGCCCAGGAGATGGGCTATGCCCCCCCTCCTGTTAAAATTTACCCAAGCCCCAGAAAGGTGGTGCTTTCCTGGGCTGTAAATGGTCTGAGAGAGGGGCCATGAAGCCCCATTCCCCTTTTTGATCAGTTGGTCTGGCCCTGGGAAGGTGGTGGTCCCCTAGGCCATAGAGGACCCAGGAAGGCGGGTGTCCACATAGCTTTCTCCCTTGATTGTTATTTTATTGGTCTTGTCCTGGTGCCGGTCCCTGGCATTGTTATTGGCCATGTGAAGGGGGACTGTGTGTTCCCCTTCCTCAAAATGTATACGGGGTCTGGCCTACCTGGGGGCTCGACTTTAAACAAGAGTGGGAGACTGCATTTTTTTCCCACGACTCACATATCCTCAATGATTTGTGTGGAATTTTTTTTTAAGAAATGCTTTTTGGCCCAGACAGGGCCCCTAGGGGACCCACCACCATGCCTAGGTGGTCGGGTATTCCTACCCTGCCCCTTCTTTTTTTAACTTTTTTTTGGGACTCGGCTGAATCCGAGTACCAAAATGGCTGCCAACACTTCTTGATTGAAGTGTTGGCAGCCAGTCAGATCTGAGCATCAAATTTGTTGGATCCACAGAGGATCCGCGTTCCTACATATCTTTATTTATTTTTATCTATAATATCTCCAAAACTACTGAACAGATTCACACCAAATTACAACAATCATTTGCAATACAATGGGCCTTGCATTTGCTCAAGTTAGAGCTATTAGCATTGTAAACTCCTAACCAGACTTTTTTTGCCATGTAAATTGAAAATTAAAAGCAATACAGTTTCACATAAGTGAGCTGATTCAAAGCGCCACGCCATGAGCGTGAAGGAGACACACAAAAGGAAAAAGAAGTTTGCACGCTGTCAAATGTATTGGCAAAATTGCAATAAGCCATGTAATAGGGTCATTCTCCAAGGCTGCAACCAAATCACCCCAAGGAGGTACAAACATAAAGCATTTACCCATGACCGCAAAGGATTTTTGAAGGGCAAGCCCATAAACGAGCGATAGTAATGGGTGTGAGGTGGGCGTGGTTAAAAGCCCAAATAGATAACAACATGTCGGAAAAGCAGCGCTGCTATGCTCAACATAAAAAGGGCGGGGGAAACCTGCAAAAAGCATTTTTCCTTATACACCATCTATCTTGAAATGATAAACAAATAAGGCACTGGTAACTTTGCTTACACACACAGGAAGCCATCTTTGAATAGTTTTCATACACAAATACACAAAAGGTGTTGGAAGAATGTTTGCAATAAGTAACCACTGGTATATGTAAGTATTCTGCCAATCATTGGGTCGCTTGTGTTTCAGTTCAGAGAGGACCTGGCGTGGCAGTTCAGGCTAATATGTTCCTATTGGAGCTGGGTCAAAATTGATGTGCATAATGCTGGATCTATTCTGAGGTAGCATTGTAAGCTAAAGTATCAAGCATTGGCCAGCATCACCAGGTATTTTGGCACTATGCCCTTTCAAGATCAAATAGAAGATTCCCATAATCACTCCAATACTTCATTTGGGCACTCTGGAACAAGGCAGAAGAGTGTGCATGGGTGGACAGAGATGCAACCGACCTAAAATGACATTCAGGTACAGCCCGAAGAGTAGGTGAGAGGGGAGGGTAAGTCAGGTTCATGAGAGAGAGCGAGAGATAGCTATCAGGGCATCAATATGCTGACTTGATGGAGAGGGAAAGGCAAAAGGGGGCACGTTAGAAAAGTGAGAATTATGTTGAAAACAGCAGCTAAATGTTGTAAAAACATTGAATAACACACATTTTCAAACCTGTTTGTGACCCAAGAATGTTCTCATGAAATACCACGTGCCAAAACGATAGTCATTCTGGGATTTTGTACTGTGCATTAGTCACCCATTGAAGAAAACAGAAAAGTAAAATTACTGCCCTTAAACGCAGATTTTGTTTTAAGCAAAAAAACAGAATGATTCTAACATTCATACCACAAACTCTCTCATGTAAGGAGCAATCTTCTGCAGAGGAGGCAGGTATGGTACAGGGTTCCTAGGCGCAAAAAGGGCCTACAAATTTGGGATTAGATACTGAGTCGTCATGGAAATCTGTTGGAAGAGAAATACTATTAATTGCACTGCTTTATCACAGGGCAGTCATTGAAAGAGACACACACCAAAGATACTGCAGGAGACCATCTGGAAGAGTTAAAGTTATAAACAGGAAGCACTCAATCACAAGTGTATATAGCAGATTAAATAATCCAATAAGTATATTGTAACACATAAAGCACAAGTTTTAGTGCAAAATAAGAATGCAGCGAGGTCTTTCTCTTTTTCCTTGTGACCTCATAGGTTTAATTGACCAAAGACCTTCTTTGCAATTTAGTTCATTTGTATTGAACTATTTGGAAATACAGTCCTTTTTCATGATACAGTCCATATACTCCATGTACAGTAGGTGCAATACAAAAAACAACCAACACGTGTTTCGTCACACATTGACTTTTTCAAGTCTGCAAAGAAATAGATACAAGTACTTATAAGAGGACATAGTTAAAAAATAAATAAATAAATATATATATATATATATGTATATATACACACACGGACATGACAAAACACCGTGCAGGGCAAAAATGGAATACATATTTGAAGTAATATTGTGCACCATGCATGGGCTTGTATAGTGCCAAAAATCCCTTACTTATAGGGAGAATAGTAGTGCCACCACAAGTGGGTCCTAGAAATGAAAAGTTAAATGCATTTATATATGAAAAATGTCAAAAGTGTATATAGAACCACTGCCAAAGTGACAAAAACAGTATTCTAGTGTCCGAGGTAGAGGCCTTAACAAGGAGATTGAGACTGAGTATAACGTTAGCCTACACGATGTTGAAGCGATAACTCCCTATAAACTAGGATCCGTCAAGGATGGGTGAGCTATAATGAATGATGTAACAATGGGTTAATGACCTCGTATAGGGTCAAGGGATATGAAGGCTCCATGTTCAAATGATCTATATTGAGCCATAGAAGTACAAGATATCTAATATAAAGTACTTATAAAAGTACCTGTGTTACAGTAATAAGTATAGGTGTCCAACAAGAAACGTGATCCAATGGTAGTTCATTCAGTATCATTGAATAAGCAAGTAAATTCCACGTTCCAAATGCTTAAGAAACTTGTATTTGTTCATAGGACCATGATAAGTCCCATTCGCTATGAAGACAAGAAAGAACCATTGTAAGAATCAAAACGTAACCCTGGGTGTTATAATTATTGTCCATGTAAAAGCCTGTAAAGTCAAATAGGACCTAGGGGATATACTGTCCGTGTCAAAAAGTGGTTAGACTCTACTTCACATGTAACACAACCAAACACATGTAGGCACGCAGTTAGGCATGAAAGGTCTTATTAAGTCAAGTAAAAACAAGTGAATACATGCTGGTGAGCAAATACCACAAATACCTAACGTTTAGGGTCTGAAAACACAATAGAAAGCCAACAAAGATGATAATATGCCATTCTCAGTGTAGTGTTTGAACGTACAGGGCACAAAAAAGCACATAAAGCCTGTAATCCCCACCAGGGCACGCCCACCGGGAAGCAGTCCTCGTCCCTTCATACTACGCCTGCTTCACTTTGCGAACAGAGACAATATTTTGAGGTCGGTCAGATCATCCTCACCTCCCCGAGTGGAGAACGCTCAGGTCATGTTGTTTCCTGACAACACGCTGGCAGTGCAAAAAGATCGTGCCTTTTATCTGCCACTAAAGCGGAAGCTCCGGGCACACTCAATCTTGAATACTCCCTGCTGTTTCCGGCCAAGCTTCGTATAATAGTAGACAGTAAATCGCATTTTTTTGCCACTCCAGAGGCGGCATGGGATTGGCTGGAGTCAACAGGCAGAATCAATGGTTGAGAAACAGAAAAGACTCAGGTGGCGCCGAGGAGCAGGCGCACTTGGGCAAAACGCACCCGCAGGGCTAATGACGCCACCCCAGAGAAGGTGAAACACGTTCCCGATTTGGAGCAGATGATTCAGGAGCGGCCCTGCAGTTGGCGGCGGCCATTAATTCTCCTTCGACGATCTCAGAGATGGGAACAGACACCTCACAGCCCAACAGTGAGGACCTTGCCACGCCGGACCAGCTTTCTGAGGTGGACTCCCCGGTGCACCCGGGGGTGACTCCGCGCACAGCGGATGAGTTGTTCTAGTCTGCCCCAGGGCGCGACAAGGCTCCCCTGCGCTCCTGTGTCTGCACGCCCATTGCTCCCCGGTCTCCTCAATGCTTCTCCCACATCCTGAGAACTAAAATGGCATTGTATTGTTGATCGGGGGGCAGGGGGGGTGTTTATGTAATGTGCGGGGAGCTCTCTGGTGGGGTGCCCGTCTCTCGCCGCCTCTCTCCTCTGGCGCTCTTGCTTGCTCCCCTCCCTTAGTATTAGTGGCACTGGGTGGCACAGCACATAGACATTCATACACAACGGGAATGCGCTATATTGCACACCTGTCTTTTTGGCACATAGCCTACCCCACTCTCCTGCTTGCGGAGATTCCTTACATGCGATTGTTTGGTTGACCTACATGGTCATATGGTTTGGGCGAGTGCCTGTTGCTTCTCTGCTATGATGGTATTGTACTTGTTTCTGTTTTTTTGGAGATTGTACACTAATGGTCTGATGGAGTGTAGGATCTCAGTTACTTTATGTACCACACTGCGTGTGCAGTTTGTGATGTTGCTTGGTTGCGCTCATTACCTTTACCCACCATGAGCACATACACAATATTTACATGGAATGTGCGCGGCATACACACATTAAAGAGAAGGTACTCAATATATTCCTATCTTCAAAGACATTCAGTGCACATCTCTTTCCTGCAGGAGACCCACCTGGCGCTCCCTGAGGTGTCCCGCTTACGGCGTAGGTGGAGGGGTCAGTTATATGCGACGGGATACTCCACTTTTGCAAGGGGTGCTTTGATTTGGATTAGGTCAGGTGTACCTTTGGTGGAAGAAGGTCAGATAGTAGACAACCAGGGACGCTATGTGCTGGGGCAGGGACGCCTAGCGGGACGGGTGCTGGTACTGGGTTCCATCTATGCGACGAACTCGGAGCAGGCTTCCTTTTTCCACATACTGTCACGCCAGTTGTCGGGATGGAGTGACTACCCCTGGCTCTTGGGAGGGGACTTTAACAGTGTGCTGGATCCGATCCTTGACCATTAATTCCCACCATTGCCCACAGCGCCTACTATGGCGGCCGCACGAGCGTTGAGCACCTGGGCTACGAATTGGCATCTATTGGACATATGGCATCATCGCAATCCTGCCGCCAGAATATATTCCTATTATTCCGCCCCACATTCGCTGCATGTGCGCCTAGATAGAATAATGTGCTCTCACAACCTATGCACTGTGATTCATGATGTTACCTATTTGGGTCGCACACACTCAGATCACAACCTGCAGTTGGTGCATCTAGGATGGGACTCCGTCCTCCTGGCGATTCCCACTTGGAGGCTCAGACCTGAGCTTCTGGAAGATGAGGTGTTCAGAGCGTCACTAGAGGCGGCAATCCCTGAATACTTTGAGCGCAATAGCGGCACTGCGACCTCCGGCCTGGTGGAACGGGATGCCTTCAAAGTTTTTATTAGAGGTCACTGTATGGGAAAGCAGTGGAGTCAGAGACGTTCTGTTGAAGAGGAGCTTACTCGAGTGGAGCGGACTCTGCTGCGTCCTGAGCGTGAGGCCACGCGGGGACCTGGGGAGGGGGCACTTTTGTTGGAGGCGAGGACGGAGCACTATGCTCTATTGGAGAGGCTGCGCTGCCTAAACTACGGTGCACACTCGGCTCAAACCCATGCGTCAGCAGACAAGACGGGTAGGTTGCTAGCGTGGTTAACCAGGGGTGAGCGAGAGAGGGGCCCAATAGTGGAGATACGTTCAGGGTTGGGCGCAATACTCTACTCTCCTTCGGTGATACAGGCAGAGTTTACGCGTCACTATAGGTCCCCCTACCAATCGTCTGTGCAACCGGGCGGTCAATCCTGTGCGGACTACCTCTCGACCATTACGCTACCCCGGCTGACAGCGGAGCAATCCGCTGCGCTAGAGGAGCCGCTTGAGCTCTCTGAAATAAGGGCTAGCATTCACGATCTCTCGGTGGGCAGAAACCCTGGCCCGGATGGCCTCCCTGCTGACTTTTATAAGACCTTTGCTGCTGTACTGGCACCCCACCTTCTCTGAGTGTATGAGGAGTCGGTGCAGAGGGGCTCATTGTCGACATCACAGAATGAGGCGCTGCTGGTGTCACTTCCTAAGCCGGGGAAGGATCCACTGGAGATTGGCTCGTACCGTCCGTTAGCGATGCTTGATACGGACTATAAAATACTAGCCAAGATACTGGTGATGCGGGTGGCGCCGCTGGTGCCTGACCTGGTACATGCCTACCAGAGCGGCTTTGTGCCTGCGTGGGACACGTCGCACAATATTCAGCGGCTGTTTCGTGTTATGCATTATTCGACGCAGGGGTGGCCGAGGGCGGGCTACTTGGTTTTGGATCTGGAGAAAGCCTTTGATTCGCTAGAATGGCCATACATCTTCGGAGTGCTGAGGCATTTTGGCGATGGCCCCTTTTTTCTCCGCATGATTAAACTGTCATATACGAGTCCCCAAATAAGAGTCAAAACGAGTGGAGGTATCACGGAGTCGGTGGAGGTGCACAGGGCTACCAGGCAGGGCTGTCCCCTTTCGCCGCTGTTGTTCTCTCTCGCCATGGAGCCTCTAGCTGAGATGTTCCGCGGCCATGGCCCTCATTGGGGCATCCCACTGGGAGATGGTGTCCACACAGTGTCGCTATTTGCCGACGATCTCTTACTGTATTTTCGAGACATCACCCGGGTCCCTCCGGAAGTTGTGACAATACTGCAGCAATTTGCCTCTTTATCCGGGCTGCGAGTCAACTGGGCAAAATCCTGTCTGTTTCCCTTTGATCCTGCCCTCCCAGGCCCGTGGCTGCATCTTTCTGGAGTGGTGGTCCCCTGGCAGCCACACACGTTCAGATACCTAGGCATCCAAGTCTATCATCGCAGAGAGGACCTGTTCGATGGAAACCTTAAAAGGACGGTATCCTCTAGAAGAGCCCAGATGGCCTTCTGGCAAACCCTGCCATTGTCAATGGCAGACAGAATTGCCCTTTTGAAAATGATTGTGCTGCCAATACTGCTATATTGTCAGTGGCAGGCAGAATTGCCCTTTTGAAAATTATTGTGCTGCCAATACTGCTATATTACTTCCACGCTATGTGCCGGCCAGTTTCTTCAGGGAGCTGGAACCTAAGCGGAGAGAGTTAATTTGGAACAAAGGGCGCTGTAGATTGGCACTTAGGAAACTGTATCTGCCACCGGAACAGGGTGGGCTTTCAACTCCCAACTTGGAGCACTACTACTTAGTGTTGCAGCTTCAGTGGGTGTCTAGATGGTTGGCGGGACTCCATCTCTCGGACACGGCCACCAATGCGGGTCCCTGGTCTTTGTCGAGAGTTACAAGCTTATTCCACCCGCTTGAGCATTCGGCACCGCCAGAGGAGCAACTTCTAAGGGTGGCCCACAGCTGTTTCCGTAGGTCCTTGCGACTCACAGGTGGGACCATCCCATTTGCCCCGGCCCTGGCGCTCTCGGGCACCCCTCGAGCCTCGGGAGCAATAACCGGGACGGAGTTGAGGGCTTGGCACAATGTAGATCTGCATACCCTAGGCGACTTATATAGGGAGGGAGAAATGATTCCATTTGATTCTTTGGTTGCTGTACTGGGCCTCCCTACCGGACAGTTTCTATTATACTCTACGCTGCTTCGCTCCTTATCAAAAGAATGGGGAGATTTAACGTTGGCTCCCCCGACACACTTTCTCATACAATATATGCAGGTGATGGGCCAGGGCAGACATCTAATCAAGTGGTTCACGGAAGCGCTCAGATACCACTCGGTGCGAGTGAACGATGCGCTGCGCACGGCATGGGAAGGAGATTCAGACACAACCCTCACGGATAGGCAGTGGACATCTGCCATTGCTGGGCACACTAACATACCTCGCAATTCCAGATTTAGACTTATACAATATAACATAATACAGAGGGCATATTTCACGCCAGCCTGTATAAATAAATACTTCCATCGCTCTGATGCAGCCTGCCCTAAATGTAAACGTGTGAATGCAGAGCTCTTGCACATGCTATGGTCCTGCCCCTCCCTGCGACATTACTGGGCAGCTGTGTTTCATGTCTTGTCAGTATGTACCGAGCCATACAGCTTAAGTGGGAGAGTTGCGTGCTGGGCTTGTTCCCTAGGGGCCCCCACCACTGAGCGAGCAGAAGATTCCTAGATCTGGGATTCATAACAGCAAAAAGACTCATAACACATAACTGGAGGTCGTCGGAGGCGCCGAGTCTCCTGGCCTGGAGATGCTTGTTTGTGACGTGGGCAGGTGCTGAGGGGGTGGCATTGAAGAGAGAAGACATGCTGGGACTAAGCAGGTACCCATTGTCAAGCAGCTGAAATGCCATGATGGCACACCTACAATCTCCTGGGGGAGATCTCCTGGAGGCGGGGGAGGATTAGAGTCACAGGTCAGCTCGAAGTGTATTGGATGTAGGAAGTGTTGGATGCAGCTCCCTGGAATGGCCCCCGCGCACCCCATTTTGGTTTTAAGCAACTTAGTGTGAGGTGTGGCGCTCGTTATGCAGTAGGGAATCCATCGCGACTAGGCGCTATTCGGACCCAGGCAGGCAATACAGAGCATCTTTCTCCATATAAGGGGATACCGCACTCTCATCATCACGCAAGAGGGAAAAACAGTACACTCCATTGTTAATAAATGTTCTTTATTTACATTTGTTGTTCTTCTGTAATCTCTAATTTCATATTGCATGCTCGCACGAAGGCAAGATAAGGAGAATTCGCTGACAGAAAGCTTGGCTAGTCAACAGACCAATTGGACATCCGCAGAGTTGTCTCTGTACTATGTAGATGACTACTGCCCAAATTAGGGCAAATTGTCTGCTGCTGCTACGATGATCACTATCTTAGGCAAACTGCTTACTAAACAGACTATCGATGTAGCAAATGAAGTTGCACATGCAGGATCTACCTGAAGTATCAGGTCAGATGTTATTGTTATAAGCATTTGCTGTGCTAATATAACTGTGAAAATTAAATGCCTAGTGAAAATGTTTATAATTTTTGAAAAAAAAACAGTAAAAAGATTTCTGAAAAAAATAAGACTGAGGCCACGTAGTAAAGAGTGGCTAAAAATACTACTATGTCCGTAGTACAACAGAGCCTGAATATGTTTGCATTAGAGGACTAAGAATGGGTAGGTGATACTTCTTCGGAACAGTGGCAGCCATCTTGAGACGTAAGTTGGCTATAGAGACAACACAGTTACAGGTGTCAGAACAAATCATATAAAGAAAATAAAGAAAGCAATGTAGAAGATTAGAGAATATTGTACATGTTGTCTAGAATAGTAGCTATGCAGAAAGAGTAAAATGTCCATGGCCCGGTATAGAAACAGCTCCAGTAAGACACATGATATGTGATAAGACATATACAGTCATAGGGCTAATATCAGTTGTCATATGTATGTCGTAGAAGTAGTAGATTGTTTAATAAGTCCAAAGAGGAAGTAGACCCTCAGTGAAAGCTGGTCAACCAAATAACCCACACATATAAGAGAAGTAGGAGTAATGCAAAATGAATAAGAAGTATGAAGAACTTGTGGGGTAGACACAAGGGTGAATGCCAGAGACAGGATACCAGAAGTGCATATACAGTTTCTATATTCACGTCTGCAACATTTTCAAAATACAAGTGGTAATTACATGACATTTAATGTAATATGTTACCTAAAAACAAGACTGTGGTTTATAAAACCTGAAGATATACAATGTTGCATGTCACATACATTAATATTCTTGTCAGAACATGATATGTAAATCTCGATTAATAGAAATCACTTATTCAAGGGACACATATAGTTCCCTGTCCACATTTAGGCCAAGTTCCACAGCATGTAATTTAATGATCCGTCTTGCCTCACACTTCACTTCACTTGTTTTTACTTAACCTTTCAGGCACCACGGAGTAACCATTACGTCTGATTACCGGCCCCCCCTCCCCTAGGTCAGGGCTGGAAGGCGAATCGCTTCCCCTTCCACCCCCGACCCCCCCAGTGACGTCTGATGACGTCAGCATGCAACAGCCTGCTGACCTCATCAGAGGTCACCTCCCATCACGCTGGAAGCATTCTCAGCATTTGTCTTCCGCTCAGGAGGAGGGGGCCAGCAGAGACATGAAAGGAAAGGAAAGGCCTTTCCTTTCCTTTCATGTCTCCTCAAGCATTTCTGCGGCCCAATCGCAATGCGATCGGGCAGCAGAAATTCCTACTAGACACCAGGGATTTTCTTGGGGGTGAAATGGACATTTGCCCGGGGGGGGGCAAATAATTTTTAGGCCATTTCTGCCCCCGGGGGGGGGAGGGGCAGAAACCACTAGGCACCAGGGAGTTTTTTTTTAAATTATCTTTACGCACAAGACGGGAGCAGCCTATTGGGCAAGGGCCACTCCCCGGTGGGGGGGGGAATATTTTTATGCCATTCCCCCCCCGGGGGCAGATCAGCCCGGGGGGGGGGGGGCAGAAAACCCCTAGACACCAGGGCTATTTTTTTATTATTTTTTTATGTGTGGGGAGCGACCCCTTAGGCAAGGGTCGCTCCCTGGGGGGACAAATTGTATTTAGACCATATCTGCAGAAGCCACTAGACACCAGGGATTTTGTTTTTTATATATATACTAACGCAAAAAGGGAGCAGCCCCTTGGGCAAGGGCGGCAAAATATTTTTGGGCATTTTCTGCCCCACCCTGGAGGCAGATCGCGCCGATCTGCCTCCAGGGGGGGACAGAAACCTCTAGATACCAGGGATATATATATATATATATATTTTTTTTTTTATTTACTTTATGTTTTTATGTATGGGGAGCGACCCCTTCGGCAAGGGTCGATCCACTGGAGGGCAAATTGCATTTAGGACATTTCTGCCCCCCTTGGAGGCAGATCAGCCTATTTTTGTTAGGCCAATATGACCCCAAGGGGGGCAGAAACCACTAGACACCAGAGATTGGTGTGTGTCTATGTGTGTGTTTTGTTTGGGGGGGCTGCCCCTTGGGCAAGGGTCGCTTCCCGCAGATCGGCCCATTTTCTGAAGGCCCACCTGCCCCCAAGAGGCAGAAAGCCCACCAGAGACCAGGGAAGATTTTCTTTTCAAAATAAGAGGGTGAGGGTATGGCCATACCCCTGCCCCCACCCCAAATAAAGGGGGCCAAAGTTGTTCTCCCCACCAGTGGGCAGATGGGGCAATTACTCCCAATCCACACCCCGGGGGGGCCGAAAGTCTAGTAGAAGGCATGGAATAATAATTTTAAAAAACATAGTGGGGTGGTGGCTGCCAACGAGTATGGGCCTGGTTATGCCCCCACCCCAACTGAGGGCGGTAACAGTCTTTCAGCTCTTCCCCGCACACTAAAACATCTTATCCCACGGCAAGCAAGAGGACATTTGATTATTTTGGGTTTTGGTTTTACATTTGGGCCATGAGAGCCTGGTAAATCTCAAAATCGTCCCACTTGAAATGGTGAGGGTTAAACATTTTTGACTTTGGGACGCTGCTATGTAGAAAAATCCACAAGACCCAGACACATCTGAAAACTAAACATCTGGTTGATTCCAGGGTGGTGTGCTTCCCATGCACCTGCACCATTTTCTTACCCACAATGCCCCGCAAACCTCCAACTTTGCTGGAAATCACAAATTTTTCCCAAATTTTTGTGATGAAACCTTCGGGAATCTGCAGGAATCCACAAAATTCCTACCACTCAACATTGTCTCATCTATACCAGTAACAAATCTGCTGCACTTGTCAGCCTAAAATGTTTTTTTTTTCAAACTGCCCTTTTAGACAAGCTTTGGTTCCCCCTCAATTTCGACACATTTTTGGCTCTTCCCTGTCACAGCCACTTGGCCCATCTACACAAGTGAGGTATTATTTTTACCGGGAGACTAAGGGGAACTTTGGGTGGTAGGGAATTTGTCCCAGTCTGTAGATCCCACACAGAAATGTGGGGAAAAGGTGATTTTTTTTAGCTAAATTGAGAATTGCTGAGGATTCTGGGTAAGAAAACACTGGGGGATCCACACAAGTCACATGCCCCTAGACTCCTTTGGGAGTCTAGGTTTCAGAAATGCCTGGGTTTGGTAGGTTTCCCTAGATGGCTGCTGAGCCCAGGACCAAAAACACAGGTGCCCCCACCACCCAAAAACAGGTAGTTTTGTATTTGATAATTGTGATGTGTCCATTTAGTGTTTTGGGCATTTCCTTTCGCGAGCACTAGGCCTAACTACACAAGTAAGATACCATTTTTATCGGGAGACTTGGGGGAATGCTGAGTGGAAGAAAATTTGTGGCTTCTCTCAGATTCCAGAACTTTCTGTCACTGAAATGAGGGGAACAATTGTTTTTTTGGCCAAATGTTGAGGTTTGCAAAGGATTCTGGGTAACAGAACCTGGTCAGGGCCCCACAGTCACCCCATCTTGGATTCCCCTAGGTGTCTAATTTTTCATAAATGTCCAGGTTTGCTAGGTTTCCCTAGGTACCAGTTGAGCTAGAGGCCAAACTCCACAGCTAGGCACTTTGCAAAAAACAGCTCTGTTTTCTTTGGGAAAATGTGATGTGTCCACGTTGTGTTTTGGGGCATTTACTGTCGCGGGCGCTAGGCCTACCCACACAAGTGAGGTACCATTTTTTCCTGGAGACTTGGGGAATCGCTGGGTGGAAGGAAACTTGTGTCTCCTCTCAGATTCCAGAACTTTCTGTCACCGAAATGAGAGGAAAAGGTTTTTTTTGGCCACATTCTGAGGTTTGTAAAGGATTCCGGCTAACAGAGCCTGTTCAGAGCCCCACAAGTCACCCCATCTTGGATTCCCTTATGTGTCTAGTTTTCAAAAATGTGCAGGTTTTGTAGGTTTCCCTAGTGCCGGCTGAGCTAGAGGCCAAATCCACAGCTAAGCACTTTAGAAAAAACATGTCAGATTTCAATGTAAAAATGTGATGTGTCCATGTTGTGTTTCCTGTTGCAAGCATTAGGCCTACCCATTCAAGTGAGGTACCATTTTTATCGGGAGACTTGGGGGAACAAAGAATACCAAAACAAGTGTTATTTCCCTTTGTCTTTCTCTACATTTTTTCCTTCCAAATGTAAGACAGTGTGTAAAAAAGACATCTATTTGAGAAATGCCCTGTAATTCACATGCTAGTATGGGCACCCCGGAATTCAGAGATGTGCAAATAACCACTGCTTCTCATCACCTTATCTTGTGCCCATTTTGGAAATACAAATGTTTTCTTGATGCCTATTTTTCACTTTGTATATTTCAGCAAATGAATTGCTGTACACCCGGTATAAAATGAAAACCCATTGCAAGGAGCAGCTCATTTATTGGCTCTGGGTACCTAGGGTTCCTGATGAACCTACAAGCCCTACATATCCCGCAACCAGAAGAGTCCAGCAGATGTAACAATATAGTGCTTTAAAAAATCTGACTTCGCAGGAAAAAGTTACAGAGTAAAACGTGGAGAAAATGGCTGTTTTTTTCACCTAAATTTCAATAATATTTTATTTCAGCTGTTATTTTCTGTAGGAAACACTTGTAGGATCTACAGAAATTACCCCTTGCTGAATTCAGAATTTTGTCTACTTTTTATAAATGTTTAGCTTTCTGGGATCCAGCGTTGGTTTAACACCCATATCTGTCACTAAGTGGAAGGAGGCTGAAAGCACCAAAAATTGTGAAAATGGGGTATGTCCCAATAAAATGCCAAAATTGTGTAGAAAAATTGGGTTTTCTGATTCAGGTCTGCCTGTTACTAAAAGCTGGGAAGATGATGATTTTAGCACCGCAAACCCTTTGTTGATGTCACTTTCAGGGACAAAAACACAAGCCTTCTTTTGCAGCCCTTTTTCCCCATTTTTTTTTTAAAACAACATTTTTGCTGTATTTTGGCTAATTTCGTGGTCTCCTTCATGGGAACCCACAAACTCTGGGTACCTCTGAAATCCCTAGGATGTTGGAAAAAAAGGATGCAAATATGGCGCGGGTATCTTATGTGGACAATACGTTTTGAGGGCCTAAGCACGAACTGCCCCAAATAGCCAGAAAAAGGCTTGGCGACTGAGGGGGAAAAGGCCTGGCAGCGAAGGGGTTAATAAGACCTTTAATGCCTAACTGCGTGCCTACATGTGTTTGGTTGTGTTAACTGTGAAATAGATTCTAACAACTTTTTGACACGGACAGTATATCCCTGAGGTCCTATTTGACATTACAGGCTTTTAGATGGACAATATTTATAACAACCAGGGTGACTTTTTGTTTCTTACAGTGGTTCTTTGTTGTCTTCAAAGAGAATGGGACTTATCATGGTCCTATGAACAAATTCAAGTTTCTTAAGCACTTGAAACGTGGAATTTGCTTGATTATGCAATGATACTGAATGAACTACCATTGGATCACGTTTCTTGTTGGACACCTGTACTTATTACCGTAACACAGGGACTTTTATAAGTACTTTATCTTATGTCCTATCAGATATCTTGTACTTCTATGGCTCAACATGAATCATTTGAACATGGAGTCTTCATATCCCTTGACCCTGTGCGAGGTCAATAACCCACTGTTACATCATTCATTACAGCTCATGCATCCTTGATGGATCCTAGCTTATAAGGAGTTATTGCTTCAACATCGGGTAGGTTAACGTTATACTCAGCCCCAATCTCCTTGATAAGGCCTCTACCTCGGGCACTAGGATACTGCTCTTTCACTTTGGCTAGGGTTCTATATGCACTTTTGGCATGCCTCATATATAAATGCATTTAACTTTTAATTCCTAGGACTCACTTGTGGTGGCACTACTATTCTCCCTATTAGTAAGGGATTTTTGGCACTATATAAACCCATGCATGGTGCCCAACATTTTTCCAAATATGTTTTCCATTTTTGCCCTGCACTGTGTTTTGTCATGTCTGTGTGTGTGTGTATATATATATATATATATATATATATTTTTTTTTTTAACTATGTCCTCCTATCAGTACTTGTAGCTATTTCTTTGCAGCCTTGTAAAAGTCATTATGTGACAAAACACGTGTTGGCTGTTTTTTGTATTGCACCTACTGTACATGGACTACATGGACTGTACCATGGAAAAGGACTGTGTTTCCAAATAGTTCAATACAAATTAACTAAATTGCAAAGAATTTTATGTGATACAATTAAACCTATGAGATCACAAGGAAAAGGAGAAAGACCTTGCTGCATTCTTTCTTGCACTAAAACTTGTGCTTCATGTACTACCATACACTTATTGGATTACTTAATCTGCTGTGTACACTTGTGATTGAGTGCTGTGGTTCTTACCCAAATACTGACATGTTATATATCCCTGTGATGCAAACAATTTTTGTCTTGTGGTAGTAAGACAAATTGGGCCACATAGCACCACCATATAATTTCCTACCTTTACTTTCGGACACTTGTAGGAAGTGAAATTGTGCTACCGTTACTACCATTTCTTATTGATGTTCTTGTATCCGAGTGCATAATATGACGCATCTCACCACTAAAGCAACTGTGATGCTATTAATTGTGTTTGACCAATGACTTTGTGTTTCACCACTGCGCATATTGGTTGCTCATTGTTCACCAGTAGCACATTACATGTTGTGTTCAGTTTAGCTGCCTAGTGGCTTTAACATGGAGTTAGCCATTACATTCTGTATTCAGTTTAGCTGCCTATTGGCTTTGACATGGCATTAGACATTACATTTGGTATTTGGGTTAGCTGCCTATTGGCTTTGACATGGCATTAGCCATTACATTCTGTATTCAGTTTAGCTGCCTATTGGCTTTGACATGGCATTAGACATTACATTTGTTATTTAGGTTAGCTGCCTATTGGCTTTAACGTGGGGTTAGACATTGCAGTTGAGACATTGCAGATGAGCTGTGTTTTTCCAAGCTGGGTTTTTCCACATGGTAGACCAAGCTGAGTTTTTCACACAAGGCTATAGCTGATAAGAGAGAGTACATTTGGATGTATCATACAACCGATTTGCGATTCTCAAATAGCGATTTTTAAGAAATCGCTATTTCAGGAATGCAAAAAGGTATGTATGGTTTTTGCGATTCGGTAATAGCGATTTCTTAAAAATCGCAAATGCTATTACCGAATCGCTAATAGAGAATCTGTCCCCATTCGCACCTATGGGCCTGTTGGCCCATATCTGCAAATTTTTTGCATTTCCAAAATTGTGATTTCTTAACCAGAAATCACAATTTTGGAAATGCAAAACCCCAGGGTGCTGGGGTCTAAGGCCCTCTCTGCTGCACCCCAAACATTTTTGGGGGGACATGTCTGGTGCACACATGCCAGAAGGGCATGTGTGCCTTACATGTACATTTAAAAAATGCATTTTAAATATTTAAATGCATTTTTAAATTTTGCACATGGTTACCACCAGGTTCAACCTGGTGGTAAATAGCGATTCCTAAATGCCCAAATCGCATTTACGAATGGCTTCATACATGTGCTAAGAAATCGCAAATAAGGAATCCTTATTTGTGATTTCTTAATTAGAGAGTCGCAATTTGCGACTCTCTAAACAGGGTCGCAATTTTAAGGAATCGCTATTTTAGCGATTCCTTAAAATTGCATTCAGAATGTCTTTCATACATTCTGAACTGGCTTTTTGCATTCGCAAACGGGCATTCACACCGTTTGCGAATGCAAAAAACCTTGATACATCTGGCCCTTGGTGTTTTCCTTTCTGCTCAGTCTTGGGAAGAGGAGGGGTCTAGGAGATCTGGCCAGTCTCCAAAGGCTTGCGTAGTTTTCCCGAGTCTGAGAGGAGGGGGCACGTTTTTGGAACGACGACTTTGGAGTACAGCAGAATTAGATTGAATCTGCTTGACTTCAGACAGGAATGGAGACGTCAGTTGTCTGTCTACCCGTTTGGGTAGAAAATCTCCTTCTCGCAGTTGACCGGAGTCATCAACTTGCAGACCCCAGAAAAATGAAGCTGAATATAGGCCCTACAGCCTTGCCCTACGGTGATGAATTTTGACTTTTATGCTTTGCTTTGAAGTTATGCTATAATATAATAACATGTATTTGCTGTGTACATTGCAACTGAGAAGTACTTTGATATATTTTGATATATTTTGCTTTCATATCTACTAATTTCGTCTCTCAGGAACCTCGTGGTGAAATAATAATAACAATAAATGTCTTCTTTAAACTCAGAAGTGCATTCCAGAGAGGTTCTGTAAGCTCGGTTATGAGATAAGAGCAGGAAAGCAGAACAGCAACCTAACAGAACGTAGGAAACCTACAGATAAAACCTACCTGCAGAGACAATATAAGTTACAAGCCAAAGACCTGAAAACAGACGCAACAACGAAGGAACAGCTTACCATTGACAGAACTAAGGCCCAGATTTATGCTTTTTTTCTGCACAATTGCGCTAATGCAGTTTTGCTCCAAAAACTTTAGGGCCGGCTTGCGTCATTTAACAATGCCAGCCAGGTGCCGTATTTATTGAATGGTACAAGCCAGCGCTAAACTTGGGCTAGTGTCTTAGAAGAAGACGCTAGCCGGGTGGGGGCGGAGGTAGGGAAGGAGGGGGTTGTGCGTTAGAAAATTACACTAGCCTGATTAGAGGCAAAAAAATACCTTGAGTCAGACTAGCGCCATTTCCTGTTGCTCAACCACCAAAAACATGACTCCTGTCTTAGGAAAGACAGGAGTCATGCCCAACACCCCAATGGCCAGCACAGGAGAGTAGTGTCCCCTCGGCATGGCCATTGAACCCTGTGCCATGCAGGTGGCCCCATGTTAGGGCCCCCAAAGGCACTTAAAAAAAAAAAAAAAAAACATATTCCCTATACTTACCCTACTTACCTGGGATGGGGTCCCCATCCTCTGGTGTCCCTCTGCTGTGGTTGTTCTTGGGGCTTGGGGAGGGCACCTGTAGACCCATTCCATGGTGGTTAACCATGGAAATGGGCCCATAGGTCCCCTAATGCCTGGTCTGACCCAGGCGTTAAATAATGGTGCAAAGCAGGCTTTGCGCCATTATTTAGCCCCGCCTTCCACCCGTGCGGCATTTTAGCATGGGGATAAATGTGGGGCTATAGGGATAACACAATTTTTTAGATGGGAACCTTGCATCTCTTTGACGCAAGGAAGGTGCACACATCCCAAAAATGGTGCAAACTCCTATATTTTGACGTTAGACATGTCTAACGTCAAAATATAAATATGGAGTTAGGTTTGCGCCGAATTTGCGTAAAAAAATTACACAAATTTGGCGCAATTGAAGTATAAATATGGGCCTAAATATCAGTACGTCTATACTGGAGCGATTGCTAATTGAAATTTGAACTACATAAAACTGTTAAGCTATGTCACCTCGTTGCCCCAAACTGTGAAAACAAAGCAATACTGTAATTTTACCCAATACAGTGATTGGCCTATTTTTCATTGATGAGAACACAATAGAGTTCAATTTAGGTGCCTTTTAGGTCTGACGTGTAATGGGGCTTGCTGTGAAGGGGTGGAGTAGTTATCAAGAGGAGCACTTATTAAGAATATAGACAAAACAGTGCAGAGTTTTTAGTGAAAGAAAACAGTGCAAAAGTGAACAAATCTGAAATGTTTTTACTGATGGGCAATTACGTTCACTCCCTGGCTGGACTGAACTTGCGACAATGGGCTCAAGTCCTCGCATTTCCGATAAAGTATCACACCGTGAAAGCGTAATTGGTTGCATTATTAAAAAAGGACATTAACTTATAAGCGACCTTTGAAATTATAAGTGTGTTAAGAGATGTCAGTTATGTAGAAGAATGTCATTCAAATGGCCTCAATTTTTTTACGGGGGGGTAGTTAAAAAAAAAAAGTCGGAAGACCAACGGAAGGCTATGAAAGAAAATACTTTCAGCCTTTGGTTTCTTGCAATCATTGCCACATTATATACCAAAAGCAAACTTGTCTACCACCACAACGGTCCTTTTAGTTCCTTTTGTCAGTTCCCAGAAAGTAACTACTCGATGTAACAATACATTTACCGGCAAAAGAGTACAACACCCGCCAAATTGGGGTGCTGTAAACTGTGCAGCTCAATATGGCAAGCATCTCACTAGGGTAGAATGGCAGCCAGGTGCAGCTAATCCAGCAGGTAATAACCACTTGTGCAGAAATCGTGTAATAAACAAATAAGAACAATCGGCCATAAGTTAAAGGACATGACTTGCACACATCGAGCATCGTTTTCGGTAGCCAATCCAAACCAACCACTTCTGAGGAGGAATGCAATAGCCAAGATGCAGGGCAACGGTGGTCAGGAGGATGCGAGTATTCTAGCAGCAGCAATGGGGAATGCGCAGCTGGGTGCTGAAAATAATATTTTTAGCATCCACTTGAAGACAGGGCGCATATATATGGGATTTAAAGAGGTTTTTGCAGGGCTGTACTTGTTTTAGTGTGGATAATAAAGACAAGTCGGTAAATTTCCCTGATGAGGCCCTGTTGGTTTACAGGGCTAGACTTGTGAGACAAAAACATCCCATGCACTCGTTTGAACTGACGGGGGTGGTGTCTAATTCAAGAGCAGCCGTCTCCGGGGATCAGCAGCCGCCCATCAGGGGAATGACCATTATGTACCTGCAAGAGGGAGCAAGTCTCAAACCAGACTAGTGCAGTCACCCGCAATGCAAACGGGAAACAGCGATTCCCTTCCCCTTGTTCCCACGATAAAAATAACCCTGGAGAAACAAACAGACCCTCTGGAGGGTTCAGACTTTTCTTTGAACAGTGTACAAGGGGACTTGCTGCATTACAACACTTAACAAAACAAGCCGATTTAAAGTGCCACCCCATGAGCGTGAGCAGGAAGGAGCACACAAAAGGAAACAGAAGTTCACTTGCCGTCAAACGTATCAGCAGTCATGCAATTATCCATGTAACAGGGTCGATGTCAGGCAAAGCGCTCGACTGCTGCCCAGCGAGATCGAGCTGGGTAGGAAATAAAAAGAAAAAGTAGTCCAGAAGCCATGCGGAAAACATGGAGCCTCGTATGTTTTCAGTAGTTTACCGGTGCCCTTGAGGAGGGCTAAACACTGGAAAAGGCATGATGTATGCATGCCTTTCACAAATGAAATCAAGTGATTTTTAAAAGGCAAGCCTACGAACCAACAAAACTGATAGGAGTGCGGAGGGTGTGGTTAAAAGCCCACAGAGAGTTTACAACAGGGGCCAGAGCACTTGCACGCTCCACCCTAAAAAGCAAGGCCCATATTTATACTTTTTGACGCTAAACTGCGCTAACGCAGTTTAGCGTCAAAAAATTTAGCGCCGTCTAACGCCATTCTGAAGCGCCATGCGGGCGCCGTATTTATGGAATGGCGTTAGCCGGCGCAAGCAGACCGGCGCTGCCTGGTGTGCGTGGAAAAAAACCACGTAGACCAGGCAGCGCCGGCGTTGGGAAAAAATGACGTTAGGGTGTCTTAAAATGGGGCAAGTCAGGTTGAGGCAAAAAAATCGCCTCAACCCGATTTGCGCCATTTTTTTACGACGCCCAGACGCCATTTCATGACTCCTGTCTTAGTAAAGACAGGAGTCATGCCCCCTTGCCCAATGGCCATGCCCAGGGGACTTGTGTCCCCTTGGCATGGTCATTGGGCATAGTGGCATGTAGGGGGGCACAAATAAGGCCCTCCTATGCCACCCAAAAAAATTAAAAAATATAAAAAATGATACTTACCTGAACTTACCTGAATGTCCCTGGGGTGGGTCCCTCCATCCTTGGGTGTCCTCCTGGGGTGGGCAGGGGTGGCAGGGGGGGTCCCTGGGGGCAGGGGAGGGCACCTGTGGGCTCATTTTGAGCCCACAGGCCCCTTAACGCCTACCCTGACCCAGGCGTTAAATAGTGGCGCAAATGCGGGGTTTTTTGACCCGCCAACTCCCGGGCGTAATTTTTGCCCGGGAGTATAAATACGACGCATTTGCGTCGCCGTCATTTTTTTAGACGGGAACGCCTTCCTTGCATCTCATTAACGCAAGGAAGGCGTTCACGCAAAAAAATGACGCTATTTGCCAATACTTTGGCGCTAGACGCGTCTAACGCCAAAGTATAAATATGGCGTTAGTTTTGCGCCGAATTTGCATCGAAAAAAACGACGCTAATTCGGCGCAAACGGAGTATAAATACGGGCCCAAGTGTTCTGGAAAAAGATCTAGATTTCTGCCAAATTTGGTGTAATTCTGTCCACAGCAACACCCATTGCATGCCCCTTCCACGCAAAGTGCTGCGTGTGAAGGGGCCGTATTTGCAAGGTGACGTTAAGCCACAACACTTGGATTAACGCCACCTTGTAAATATGCACAGGGTATAGCGCCACCGGAGCATCACGAAAAGTGACTCTCCGGTGGTACTAGGGGCTCTTAAATATGCCCTAAATGTTTTGTGAAAATCTATTGGCAAAAATACTGACATAGAAATAAATGAATTTCTTGAAATAATGAAATAAGTTTTAAAAAATGTAATGCAATTGATTTATTTATAAATATATCTTTCTATATTTAAAATATTTTAATTAAGAATGATTCATTAACATGTAAACCTCACAGATCTACATTATAAATGCTTCATTAAAATAAATATAAATAAAACAAATACAGTTTTAAAATGTAAATTACTGTAGTATTAATCAGATGCTGAATATGTAATTAACAAGGATTTCAGCACTTGCAACACAAGTAGTTTTTGTTTTAAAGTCCACCACCCATCTCCAGCAGT
The DNA here is from genome assembly GCF_031143425.1 of Pleurodeles waltl. Taxonomy (NCBI): domain Eukaryota; kingdom Metazoa; phylum Chordata; class Amphibia; order Caudata; family Salamandridae; genus Pleurodeles; species Pleurodeles waltl. The sequence goes on along the minus strand of NC_090437.1, from coordinate 86,014,987 downwards.
AGCTCATTACAACAACAACCAATCATAGGCAGGCTGGCGACAGAAAAAGGATGGCACAAACCAAAACCTTTTTCCTTCCTTCACTATGTTATTGAACATATTTGAGAGTTTGCTCCTTCTTTTGAAGAAGAATGATTTGAGGTGGAGAAGAGAGAGGTTTTATAGGTAAAGGATAGACAGCTTTGGTATGTTCAAGCAAGTTTTTATTTCCATATGCCACCTACCAACTGATGTGATCTTGGACATGGTTTCTGAATGGGAGCAGGAGCTGGAGTTACCAACAAGCCGCTCCCAGTCTATCCCAGCCTGTGTAAAAATACTAGCTGCACTCAGCTGACTTTGATTGCAATAATTTCGACTTGTATTATTCTGACTTTTTTACCACTTTAAGATTGTTTTTTATGTCCCCTGCAAAACATAAAACTACCCCAAATATCTCTTGTACGTGGTTTACAATGGAGTGTAGAGTGGTGAAGCAGGGGCTGATAGAAGCTGCTCCAATGGGTGGTAAAACTGAATTAACTATTGCCAGAAAGGCATACAAGTCAACTCTAAGGGCCAGATTTATACGTTTTGACGCAAAACTGTGCAAACGCAGTTTTGCGTCAATAATTTTAGCGCTGGCTTCCTCCATATCTTAACCCACCTGTGCATCAAATTTATACTTTGACGCTGGGTGGCGCTAAGAATAGGTTAGAATAATTTTTCTTGACGCTAACCATTGCTCCTTGTGGTAAGGCAAAATGACGTTAACACAGTAAAAATAACTCTAATGCGGTTTACGACATGGAAAAATGTCGCAAAACAGATATGTGCCATTTTTCCCACAATAGCATAAAAAACGACGCAAACGGAGCAAACAGTGGAAAGGAGCCCCAAAATGGATCTCAGAAGCCAGGAGAGGCCTCAGGGAGACCCCAGACAACCAGGAACCAGCCAGGAGGACACAGACAAGACCCAGGGGAGAGAGAAGAAGAGCAAGTGTCGCTTCAGAGCAGAGGAGCATGAAATTCTGTTGCGAGAGGTGACGGAGCACCAGCATCAACTATACATTACCTCTAAATTGCCAATTGGGAGGAGAGAGGCAATTTAGCAACAGATTGTGTACAAGATTAACTGTGTGGCAGAGGTCAGGAGAACTGTCACTGACTGCAAGAAATGCTGGTATGACTACAAGTGTAGGACAAAGGAAAAAATTGCAAGGAACAGGAAGGCAGCACTGCAGACCGGAGGCGGGAGTCCAGCACCGCAAGAGGACCTAGACGAGATGGAGGAGATTGTTGCAGCCGTCATACCAGAGGAAACCGTCACTGGTATCGCAGGACAGGACAGCGCAGACTACCAGGAAACAACACATATGCAGGGTAAGTTGAAGTGGGGACAAAGATGCATAAATCTCAAGTGCAAGAAGGGGGAGTCATATACCTACTACACAAGGCATGTCAGCCCTGAAAATCAGGCAGTGGAAAGGGCAAAGGGCACGGCACGGGACTCCCTGCACTGCCCATGCCAGGTGCATGGGCTGTGCAGGGGCATCCAGAGGCACTGCACAACACAGCACCAACAACCTTTGCATGTGGGTACACCGCCATGTCAAAGCTGCTGGAAATGCTGAGGCAGACCAGGACGGTAGGGCAGAACGTAAAACTGGTCTGGTGTCACAGGACAGCTGGTATTGTCAGAATGTAAACTAGAGGACAATGCCCAGTCGCAGGTCATTGGCTCAAGTGGCATTTACCATTGACAACAGTTGCCACTACTACCTGTGCTGGGGGCGCTAGTCAATTAGGAAATGGCAGTTAGGTGCCCATGGCCCAAACACACTCAAAATGAGGGTTCAGTATGACTACGTGATGTATCCCCATCAATCCCTATCCAAGTTCAACTCCTGACAACTGCTCATGTCAATAGACTCAATAACCATCAGGCACTCTCACATGCATAATGATGTACACAGCAGTAATCACATACCTATGCTGCCCATTCCTGGGTTTACCCCTGGGCCTGTGTTTCAATATCTGCAATGCCAACATGCAACATCTCAGGTGTCATAGTGCTAAGACAACTGCATTTAGGGGGAAGACATGTGTTTAGGTAGGCAAACAAATGCACAGTCACAAGAGGAAATGGAACTCTGCCAGGTCCATCAGTGCAATGCAATGTAGCACACATACGCAAACATCAACATGAGAAACTGACAATGGGGACACCTGTATCTTTTCATGGAAATGCCATATATGATATGTTGCTAGGTCTCAGCACTGCATAGGTGTATGTGAAAAGCGATAGACTGTGACAGGGCCATATTGTCATGTATGGTGCTGTGCCATCAGCACACCAACAATCATTGCAAGGCCTCACCGTGCTAATGGAAGCAGAGATAGGGTTGATGAGGACAAGAAGGTGGCAAGCCACATTTTGGACAGAACCCACAACTAGAACATGTGATGCAGACAATTGCCCATACTGCCCACAGTACATTTGATACAGGTGGGACATAGGGCTGAGAGACTGCAAACATTAATGGCAGGAACAATTCATAGGAACCAACATAACAATGTACCACCAATAGGACAACTGGCCCAACACAGACACACTAATTGTACAATATCTCATTGCAGAGGAAGATGGTTCTCCTGTGGATGTGTCTGTCCTGGACTACCCTGATGACCTGGATGATCAGCTGACAACCATCAGTCAGGAAGCCCTCCAAGATGTCCTGGGAACCGTCCAGACACCACCCCCAGTCGCAAGGAGGAGCATACATTTAGCAGCCATCACATAGGACCCACCCACCAACCCAATAGTACGACCTGCCAGCTTAAACACAGCTGAGGACTGATGACACAGGGACCACCTCAGAGAGGACAGTAATGGGAGCTGGCCAAGGAGGTGCAGGTGGGGATGCAAACTACGGCAGCCAGCCTTGAAGAGATGCGCATGTGCATGATGACATCCGCACAAAAGTCAGCAGCGTACAATCACACATTCTTTAAAACAAGGAGTCCAACAGTGTGTGAGGGACCTCACCGCTGCTGTGAGGGAGTTACCACAACACATACCCTCCCAATCTTGCAGCTGCATGCATGACAACAAGCTGGACTCCATGCACTGGGAACTGGCCTCCCTCAGAGCTGACATGGCTGCCTACTACAGGGATGTTGCTGCCATACTCAATAATCAGCAGCTCCTCCTTGCTGCAGTGATGCCATATGTAGTTCCACAGATGGCAGCTGGCGGGAACTTGGTGTCCACTTCTCCAACCACTGAAGTGTGTGTTGCCCACTCAAACCCCCAGCACCACCATCAAGGGCAGAGGAGGCGACACACACATCAGAGGATGAAGATGTGGAACAGATCATCTTCACCCGCAGGCGTACCCGGTAGCACCAGCCCATGCCACATGGGCACTGATCTTCCTTTGTCCTGTGCTTGACAACATGCCAGTGTTGCTACAGTTGGTGACATGCACTATTCACCAACACACTGTTAACCTTACCACTATGGACTGCAATTGTCTCTCACTACTCAATTGGCAATTCATGTTCCTCTGCACTGAACTACACTTCATCTCAGCATGTCAAATGACATGTCCCTCAACCTTGCACTTGTGTTGTGTCACAATAGAATGCTTTACACTAATGGGGTCACAGACCTGGACTATGTAAATATTGCACTACAGCACTTTAAAATAAACAGCACTGCACTACCACGTTGTCTCTGTGTAATGTGACACATCTACTTTGCTGGAGATTTTTGATGTATGTAACATGTATATGGCCAAAGACTGTCACTACCAGAGTGCAGACATAATGTGGGTGGATATCTATGCACAAGGGCCCTGATTCCATTATTTTTCTGCGCTGCATTTGCGTCATTTTTTAAAACACATAGGTCTGAAATTTGTATACTTGACCTCATCTGAAATTAACACTACTCAGTTTAGCAGTGTTGACATGAACTTCAGGCTGCAGGCAGATGATCCACAGTGCCCAACATTCCGACACAGGACCCCAACAATGACAGCTTTAAAACCACACCTACCTGTCCAATACATGGGAACCATAGTCACGTTGAGTGGTGGGTACAATGAATGACAAATGCATTGAGATTTAGATTTGTTGTAGCTGCCAATGTGACAGCTCATTTGGAAGTGGGAATTAACATGTCAAGAGAGAGATGGGGATGCAGTACGGAATACACAGGCCAACAGACAATTGGCACTGTACACTCATGCAAAGACCCTGAGCCCCAAGCATATGACACATGCGGTAAGGGAGTAACTAAATATTTAATAACTATGTAAAAAACAGAACTTAAAACTACGTAACACACCTACACTAACCTAATCTATCCTAACTCTACATTACCCACAACTGGCCCTAACTACCCTATGCTAAGCTTACTTACCACATTTAACAACACACTCTAAACATTTGCCCCCCACCCCCTTAAATGACGAGACACATGTAGGACATCATATACTAACTTAAACATATACTAACTAATACTAAACAAATATATATATTTTTTGTATTTTTCTAAAAAATGTAATTTAAATTTTTATTTTGTTTATTTTTTTAATTCACAAAAGGCCCAACATTAACCCCCACCCATCCACAAACTAACATGTAATAATATGAAACCCCCAACCTCCTTATCCTATCTAAACTACTACCCTACTCTAACCTATCACTGAACACCCTAAACCCATTAAAAAACAGGATGAGGAATGAGGAGGGAGGGGACTGAATTAGGGGTGAGGGGAGGCAAGAGTCACAGGTTTGCCCTCCTCAGGGTCTTCTTAATAGATTTGAGCCTATGGGTATTTTTGTTCATGCCCCTCTGTGTGGTGTCAAGGTTCCTCATGACTTTCCTCATGTCCCTCTGGAGTTTGGAAATTGTGCCATTTCCAATGCAGCAGATGTAGTGGTCTGTGTAGCAGAGGTTGTTGCTCCAGCAGGTGTGGTGGTCGGTGGTGCTGACGTTGAAGGTGCAGCAGGTGTGGTGATTGGTGGTGCCGAGGTTGACGGTGCAGCAGGTGGGGCTGATGTGATGGTGGCCGCTGTGGTACTGGCTGCAGTTGTGGTGGTGGCTCCCACCTTTATGGCCAATGCCGGTCCCCCTTGGCATTCTCCTGTGTCTCTCTCTCTCTCTGATGGTGTCTTGCCATCCGTCGGTACCCAGACTCGGCATCTGGAAAGCCCTCATCTCTGCTACATCCATGTTGGCAGCTGCAAAAATTAGACAGGCAACCATCAGTGTCATCATTATGTGATGCTTGTACACATGATAATCTAACACTCTGCCTCAATTTGCACATGCAGTCCAAATCACAGTCCAGATGATATAATGTCCCTGACGAATAAAATGGCAACGCTGGCTACCCATCAAGTATTTAGCACCACAGCAAAGCACAACAAGAGGTGGACCAAATAAAGTGATATGCGCATTGATGTAGTGCAATGTGTCACAAAGCAAAGGCAGCAACTACTTCACATGGGACAGGCCGACTAATCTTTATCATCTGAGTCAACTTCAAGGCACCCAAGACCACTGATTTGTACATGTAATTGGCAGGATGGTATGCAGTTGCTTATCATAAGGGGTCAATGTTTTTTGGGACACATGCATGCTTGAATGAGATGACTGTCATCTACACTGTGACCATCACATCTACCTACATATGTGTTCTTCCCCTACCCCTGTGCCTCAGGGGTGATGGCCAGGCAAAACATCATCACAACTGTCCTGGACAACCACAAAGCCAAGTCCACTTGCACATGGATTTTGTGAGTGGAATACATGTGAGGAGGGCTGCCACCTAGGAATGAGGTATGCATAGGTCATTCACATCTACATTCATGTGTCCAGTTGTGGACAACCATCAACACCTGATCTGCCAACACAATTCCCAAAACGCCCACATTGATTACAGCACACGTCTGGGCTTGACCTGCATGCACGCCTATTACATACCATAAGTGTCATGTAAATGGAGTACAACTTATGGGTCCAGATGCTGGGGGACAGTTACCCATTCAGTTCTACATGTACATTACAATACAGGGATGCACAGTTTTGTGCAGCAAACTGATGTTTAAATGTCTTGTGAGAATGAGGGTATGACTCAGTGACAATATTCTGACACTGGAGCACTTCCAGGTCACATGTGGGCCTACATGTAGCTACTAATTACCTTGTTCACATGCTGCTGCCTAATGCACAGCACAAGACTCCCAAAATATGACTCACTGCCTGTGAATGTCTAACCCTTGCACGGAACACTGTGTCAACATCAAGTCAAGTAATATATGAGATCACGTGCCAGCTCATCACATCTTGCAATGATTGCAACACACAAGAGTCACTCACACAACAGCTGCAATCACTAAACAGGACAGACATTCTCACCCTTACTGGATACGTCTGGGTTCTCAAATTGAGCCACTTCCCGATGGTATAGGGGGCTGGTCCACCTGTAAGACAGGGAAAGGAAATATATGCTCAATGTCAGATCACTGTACAAACATGTGGACAACATATCGCTGTGTGTAACATTCCATATGATTGAGCTGCTGATCCTGCATGTAGACACTCCAACAGACTTACCACTGCAAATTCACATTGACACTGACACTCCAATGAGTGATAGACACACGTCTGCACACATGCACTGGGCCTAAAAATCATGTGGTGCTAAACCTGACTACAAACATTTGTGGCTAATCTATTTCAGATGGTACTCCATGTCATGATTTGTATTTGGGTGCAATTTCAATGGCACATCCCTGGTGCACTGCAATACGAGAGAATCAGGTATTGTGGTTTGTGCATCAAGGGACACTGAGACCCTGATTTGTACTTTTTTTGCGCCACATTTGCGTAGTTTCTTTACTCTAAAGCAGCGCAAACCTACAAAATAGAATTGTATTTTGTAAGTTTGCGCCTCTTTTGCATCAAAAAATGAAGCAAATGCGGTGCGAAAAAAGTATAAGTTAGGGCCTGAGTTCCTGTGTGATGGACTTGTGGCTCAATTTTCTGTCTGCAATTATCATGCATTCAGTGGTCCATAACAGATGTGGCACAGATGTATGTAGGTATCAAATGCCCCATTGGCAGTGTCCCCTAAGCCGTATATGTCCCCTTTGCCAACATAATGACAGGGATCATGTGTGTGTAATGATGACAATGTAGCACTGAACATGGATTGCCCACTTTGCTGTCCTGATACTGTGAAATGTGGTATGCTGACAGTGTCTTACCTGATCATCATTGACAGATTGCATGGGCACAGGTGTTGTCATTGCACCAGAAATGTGTTACTAAGGGCCACATGTACCAAGATCATGTTTTGTGAGTCGCACATTGAGAGACTTAGCAACTCACAATTTGCAAGTAGGATGATCTGAGGTACAACACTGTCAATGACACTGTTTGTAAATCACAAATGGGGTAGCAAATGACCTACCTCATGAATTTAAATGAGGTAGGTCTTATTTTGTAAACTCCTTGGGAATGGCAAAACTCATAGGGATGCTGGCCTGCTGGGCTCAGCAGACCACCATGTCTGTGACCGCTTTCAAATAGAGATGTATATTTTCTTTTTAATGCAGCCTTATTTTATCAAGGGTAAACAGAAAGCATTTAAAAAAAGCAATATTATGACTTTAATAATTTTTTTGAAGCAGTCAGTGGAACGTGGGACCACTTCCCACTCTGAAACAATGTTTGGGCATGCATTCAAAAGGGGAATGGATCCCATGGGGACCCCTCCCCTTTTGCAAATGGGGTAGCACCAACTTGACATGGCTGGCAACTGCAGTTGTTTAGTGCCAGGATTTGCGGTCACCAAACAATCAATCAGCGGACTGCGTCTCTCTAATAGGAAAGGAACGCCCCTTCCTAAATGCCACTAGCAAACCCTGTTTTGTGATTGGGCAATGTGATAGCAGAATGAAAAAATTGGGGGGGTGCATTGGAATAAACATTTTGTCCTGCTGTAAACACACAAATTCTGAAAACTAGACCGTTTGTGACAATTAAAAATAGCTTGGTACATGTGGCCCGAAGTAACATGACTCAGACATGACTCAACAAAGCTCAGGATTGCATTATTAACATGTATAGACATGTGGAATACATCTCAGTACTGGGACACTAACAGTTTGTTCTACTTACATTCAACATGGCCCCAAACATTTCATGAAGCACGTCAAGACATCTGCTACTGTCACTCAGGAGCATTCGACTGTACACATTTGTCAATGTGATACTCACCAACAGGGCCACCGATCACCACACCCAGGTGGTCCAGCAGATCCTGTTCTCCGGCCACCAGGTCAGCCCAGCGATGCTTCAGCAATTGAAAGAATATACCAACCAACATTCAGCATCCTTGTTATGTGGAATACCTGTTTGAGGTGGTAGAGCACCTTGCCCCACCGCAGCCGCATTGCCTCTGTGTGATACCCCTGTATCACACGCCCACCCATCTCAAGCATCAATGGCAGAAAGTGGCACACCAGCCACAAAAAAGTCCCCAAGCTCCTCCTCAATGCGGGTCAGCCTTGCCCTACCCGACATGTCCTTGCACAATAATTCAAAACAGAAAAAGTGAAAAAGGAAGGAAAATAAATGTGAAAAAAGGAAACGTACATCCCAGACTACGAACCCCAACTAAACTAACTAATGTAACCCCCAAACAGACACCCGACAGTACAAAGACAATACAAAATACACTAAACTACACAAAAGCACATAAACAGGTATAACATACAAATAGAATACACAAAAGACACAAGAGAGACACCACAAGATACAAGAAAAGCAATCCAGGCACCAGCAACACCGAGACACAGCCACACAGTCAAGAAAAAGCACAGACTGTAAAGTAAAAGTGAAAGTGAAAGTACACCCACTGTACCATGCCTGTAAACAGGATTTCATATTACATCACTTCCTGTCCCTTTGCAGACCATTTTCCCTCATATGTGTATTTTTTTTACGCATACGATGTTTGCATGAATATTTTTGATGCATGACCTACATGTGCAGCAAAATACCACGCATTACCTGGAGACTTCAATTTCTATAGATATCCGCATGAGTGGGAAGCGCAGATGGAATGAACTCTTAGGGCCCATGTATGTAGTGAGCCTTTGCAGGAAAATTGTCAATGCATAAACCACACGTGCGGCAAAATACCACGCATTACCATGAGACTTCAATTTTTATGGATATCCACATGCTTGGGGAGCGCAGGTGGAATTAACACTTAGGGCCCATGTATGTAGTCAGCCTTTTTGGGAAAATTTTCAACGCATAACCCACATGTGCGGCAAAATACCAAGCATTACCTGGAGACTTTAGTTTCTATGGATATCCGCATGCGTGGGAACGCATGTGGAATTAACGCTTAGGGCCCATTTGTGTAGTCAGCCTTTGCGGGGAACTTTTCAGTGCATAATCCACATGTGCGGCAAAATACCACGCATTACCTGGAGACTTCAGTTTCTATAGATATCCGCATGCGTGGGGAGCGCTGGTGGAATTAATGCTTAGGGTCCATGTATGGTTAGTTTGCGTTTGCATGATATTTCAACACATTTGCGTCAAAATGTTTTACTTAAACTGTGCTTGCGTGATTTTCAATTATTTAACAGGCATGCACCCTGTATCAAAATAAAAATAGGATGTTATGGCCTGTCTGATATAGTGGTTGGCCACATGTAGTAGAGCATGCAACTGTGTGTTTTGGGTGTGAATGATCTGTAACAACAATTTGTGTGTATCTGAAGGAACGGCATGAAATACATTGGACGTAAAGCTAATGTATGAATGTGTTCCTAATGTGTATCTAAATCAGATGGCAATCAGTGATCTACAACATTCATGATATGTGTTTGTAGTGTGTGTAGCCTCATGTGATGTATGCAGTTGTTTGACTTTGGGGACATTAAATTTCACACAACAAAGAAAACTCTGGGATGATTGAGGATGGCTGATGAGTTCTATGTCGGTTATGTTACCCCATCATATGTCATTAATTGTTGGTTACAACTTCATGATGACTTGTGTGTGAACTACACATTTGTTGGACATGTGTGCATGTTTGGTACCTACTGTGTTTGAGACACTGTGCCTTAATTCCGCACATAAAATGTTTGGCACGCGTCAATTAGACTCATAAGAATTACCTTTTGTAACTTATGTTGCTCTGGTGGACCTGCTGCCCTGGCTGCATGTGTTAACATATTTCCTGATGTGCATTCCGCAGAAGTGTCCAGTTCAAGTGTGTGTCATGATTGGGCTCCATGGTGTTACGGTTTCGGGTGGGTCTAGTCAGGACTCAGTTAGGGGCACCCCTTAAGTTCACAGAGTATCTTGCAAAGAAGAAGTGTACCAAAGCAGAACAGCGGCTAAAGGCATACAAGGGGAAATGGCAGCTATGGTATGGCAGTGAAAACAGACATGTGAAGGAGGAGCAACCTTAGTCTGAACAAATATGGAACTGGTCAGTAATGAACAAACATGCAGGACTTTTCACTATGATTGAACACAGGGTAGGGCTCAGAACTTTCCACATCAACAGGAAACGTCAGTGCCTCAGTGCAGATGAATCTTACAGATAGTCTCCACACAAGCCCCATAGAAAGGAGGCAGCAGAAGTGATTATGTGCCTGGACCCTTAGGGCACAAACAAGGATTGTACTTACAAACATGAGACTAGCCCTTGTGGGTCCAGCTGGAGACACAGTGACAATTCCTGGAATACAGCCATGGCACACTGTCACTGTTAGGCACTAATAACTAGATGCAACACTAGATAAAGGATGGGGGCTGGATTTGCCTCCTGGAAACCAGGTGTCAACACAAATACAATTGTAAACACTTCTAGACAGGTGAGGACTGATAGTACACGTACCAGACACCCTAACCCAAGAGGGAAACAGAAATCAAGGGAGCCAACTAGGAGGCAAAGCCAGGCACAGGGAACAGGCTCAAGTTGACGCAAAGGCTGGAAAAGGTCTGTGAAACAGAAAGCAGGCTCTGGCAGATACAAACATGAACAAGGCTGAGAAACACGGAACAGACTCTGACTGGAACAAGCAGGAACAGGACTGGGTAAACAGAGAGCAGGTTCGCAAAGGAATCATACTTTAATGCACGACGAGGAGGCTCAGGGAATGGCAGCTTCTAAGCAGTTCCAGGCGGCAGCTAGGCCAGGGCAGAGTCACATGGCTGGTTAGCACTGTGATCTTTTAGGTGCTATTTTTCACTAAAAACATTAAATATTTATAACTCCGGATCTACTGATTGGATTTTTGTCATTCTACTGTCAAATTATTTATTAAACTGTTCTCAATTTTTTGTAATTTGTGTGGCATTTTTCATGTGTTGTGTTTTCACTTTATTGTTGTTTGAGTGCTGCATGAATAAGTAATCCATTGCTTCTAGGTTAGGCCAGACTGTCTGTGTGTCAAAATGCCAGAGGGTAAAGCATAGGATCATTAAGTGACTTTTGTGGTTTACCCTGAAAGGAATTGTGGTTTCTGCTTGAGAAGGGTTCTCACCCCTCTCAGCCAAACACCCAATTTCCTACAGATTCCTATTGTGAGGAGACTAATGAGTTGTAGGTTGTGTTTATTTGATGTAGGAAGAGGTATGATGGACCAAGAAATATGATAATAAAGGTAAGAAAGGGACTTGTTTGGAAGATCTTGTTAATGGTATTCTCAATTTCTGTCCAAACACATTAACATAGAACAATTGTGTAATGCAAGCTATAGTACCGTTTAATTTATTGCAGTTCCAATATTTATCCAAGGTGAGTAGACTTATTTTTTCTGGTATCCAGAATGATCTGTGTAAAACCCATATTTTACAAAGAGTAGACGCTGGAGATACCATATCTTTGGTAATGGTTTCCACATTTCTGACAATATTTTTTCATTAGGTGGCTAAGTATTAAATAGAAAGCAAGGATTGTTCTGTTTATATTGTGAGGTTGTGAAGAATCTATTACTGTGGTTATTATTCAATAGTTTAGGTAATTGTGATGTGACGTTATTGGTGTGGGTAGATAGCTTTGATAATAGTAAAATGTAATCAGAGATATGAGGCCTTTTAAGTTTGTTAAGTCATGATTCGAGTTTTAGGAAACTGTAAAAGTCCATATTTACAAGATTGTAATGGCGCTGTAATTATGTGAATGATTTTGGAGGGGTTATGTTCCCCTAAGTCTTTAACAAACTGGATAGCCTTTCTGCTCAAGCTGGTCATAATGAGGATAATCAACTAATTTTGATTTGGGGCTACTCCACAGTGAGGCATGTTTTGACCCTTGAATTTTAATATTGAGTTTATTGCCAAGGGTTCTCACTGCCAAGATGGCATCCATAATAATATTATGGAAGTGTTTTCCTTTTAATTTTTTCATAGTTAGTAGTCCTATCAATGAGTATGGTTTGACAAGATTTTACTCAATTTGAATCCATAAGGGTTCGTATAGGCTTGTCGTTTGTACTCATCATAATGCCTGACTGCATAGAAATGCTAATTGATAGTTATAACAATTTGGAGGGCAATTCCTCCTTAGGTTTTACTTATTCTTAGTTTGGGAAGTAATATTCTTTTCTTTCTTATTTTTTAATATGAAGTCAGAACTAGATTTCTCTATAGTTCTATAGAGACTAGTAGAAAATTACACTGGGAACATAAAAGTAATTAAATAGATTTGTACTGAATTATGCCTCACCACGTCATGAATTTGAGGACAATGCATTAATGAGATTTTTGATTTTTGAGAATGCTGTTTGTTCAACATTTTGTTTAGTATCAGAAATGTTTCTTTTAAATTGCAAACCTAAGTATTTAATGTGCTGAGGTTTTCAGGGATGTTTGGTATCATTTATTACCATTGGGGTCTAAAGATTATTAAGTGGAATAAATGCAGTCTTATCTATGTTTAAAGTGTATCCAGAGACTTTCAAGTAACTTTTGATAGCAGTTAGAATTACTGGAATCGCAGAGTCAGCTTTTTCTGTGAACATCAGGATATCATCTGTATATGCAGTGATTTTCTATTTATCAGGTGATAATGGATTGCCTTCTATGGTGTTGCTGGCTCTTTTTTTTTTGTTTCAGTGAAGTGACAATAAAAAATAAACTACACTGGCCACTTGCCTGTTACATACATTAGATAGATATATCTGGGGTTCTGACTGGTTCTTATGGATAGGTGTTCTATTGGACATAGGGCTTATGGTTTTACTTTTGATTGGTTGCTAGGGCTGGGGATATGAATGATTGAAAGGGTCAGGCCTCTCATTGGTTTTAAGGCTTAGGACTAGGGTTTTGACTGGTTAGGGCTAGGGCTCTCATTGGCCAAAGGTCACCAGATCTAGGAATATGTAACATTAGGGTTCAAGGTGTCTCTGCTCATGCATCAAGGCTAAGGGTGGAGAGGACAAGGGAAGTTGCCTGTTTGGGCCTGTTCAGGCTGAGCCAGGTGTAGGGCCAGAAATGCTGCCCTTTTTGCTATTCACCAGCCACTACCTTAACCCATCCACAAATATAACACAGTCTCAGCAAATGGACATCACTCCTTACAACCAACAAACCCTATCCACATTTCAATGACTCAGCAACCACTACAAAACCCCACAAACCACACCTATACACCTTTCTACCCCAACTACCTAACAATGGCACCTTCACTCTCGTAAAAAATACCATTCTGTCCTATACCACTAACAAATCCACACATCACAACCACAACACAAAACTACATTTTTGAAAAAACTTTAATCCATCCAGACACATACTTCCTGTTCATACAAAACACTAGCTCTACCCTCTACCTGCTCCTAACAGACCCCTTTCTGCCACCACCAAAGATATACTCAGCCCTCCATCATATCATCCACTGACACCCGCCTCCTTTTTTTCCAAACGCACACAACCAAGCAAACTTTATATTCCAATCCACCACACATTTTACCTCTTCCAGCCATCAGATCTAACACAAACACCTCATAACTCTTGTCAGTCCCCTCTCACAAACCACAAGCACTCTTTCCCAAAATGCATCACCACCCCCTTTACCATTCAATTTCCATTTACCAACAGTATATTACATAAAAATCCTTCTCAGAAAACCACTATATCAATATCTCGTCTCACTACTCCACAAAAACATGACATAACAAACACCAGCACATCAAAATCTCATACACACAAAACTTCATAATACATTCCATCACAAATTAGAAACAAACACCTACCCCAACCCTCCTGACTACACAAACAATACACATCCTAAGCCACCTTTTCTCCCAATTTTTTTCTCGTCACCAACACCTAACACAAATATGCCAATACTACTACACCCATTCACCTGCCTCTCATCCATTTAGAGCCTTGAGACATGACCCACATGTTCCACCACCACCCCTAACCTATACATCTTCTACCCTACAGAGACGCAAACAAAATAAACAACATGCCTCTCTTCACAACTTTGCATCTCCATGTCTATTACACAGCAAGGCTAACCTGCAAAAACAACACAGCTCACCAAATCACTCTCTATCATCATCTTCACCATCTATACATGCAGACCCATCAAAATACCTTCTAAGCCTGCTGGACAAGGAATACGAAATATAGAAACAACACTATTGATCTCCTTATACGGCTAATATCAGCACTATTGACACACCTGCTACAAGTTCAAAAAATACTTCTCACTGTTCTTCAAAATAAAGTCACACCACTACCAGAACACAATTTCTAGACTGCCTACTTCATAAATGCTCGATCACTCTCTAAAAACAAGCACCACATCTACGACCTACTCACTGACACATAACTTGACCTACTTTTCATAACAGAATCATGGTTGGGAGATGACATGGCCCCAGTGTTGCATGAAGCTGTTCCTCCAGGCCATCAAACTACCACTCAAACATGTATAGGCATAAGAGAAGGTGGACTAGCTGTTATATTCAAGAAAACAATACATTTCATCAAAGCCAATGACCTTTCCATGCAAGGTTGTGAAGCCCTCTTAACAAGATGCACCCCTACACCAACTTCCTCCTGCAACTTCCTTCTCTTTTACAGACCACCACCTAGCAATTGTCAGAGTCACCAGATCCTCGGGGTCCGTGCACATTCCCAACACTTCCACCACAAGACAGCTCCAATACTCTGATTAGATTTATCACAGAGTCTAAGAGAGTCCAAGTGGGGAAAAGGGGATTAGGACGGGAACAGCTGGGAAGGAGACCTGTAGGAAGCAAAAGGTTAAAACACAACATCAAGATTACATCTCATGAAATCAGTACCATGCTAAAACATGAACAACCCTGGAATAATCCTAAAACTGACTAGGCTTTAGATGACCGAATACCTGAGGAGGAAACAGGAAAAGTTAAATAGGACTTTCAGATTCAAGTACTTTCTTTAGCATGAGAATCAGGAAACACTCTGAGCAATTTCTAAACAACCATATTAATCTCCTTTTATGAATACATATCAGGAACACACAGCATTACATCTAGAAATTTGGTATTGTTGTGTTCATTTCAGAAAAAACATTTGGAAGTAAATTGCGCACATTGCAGATTTTTATATGAGTATTAAACACCATAAAGGTTTGTGAACCATGAAATCACACAACGTAGATTCAAGGAATAAATCACGCGATGTGTCAACTTGAAATGCTACCAAGAAAATGTCTTAGAATGGAAGCGCACAGTAGCTTACATTATTAATACACGAGGAAAGAATTGCGCGTCTTGCCGATTCAAATTCCACCATACAAATGCCAAGAAATAGTAGCACACAATGAACAACATGAAAAGCACTCAGGGAAAGAATCGCGCGTGTTGCTGATTCGAATGCCACCATGTAAATGCCAGAAAATGGTAGCGCACAATGAATAACATGAAAAAAACACTCAAGGAAAGAATCGCGCGTGTTGCTGATTCGAATGCCACCATGTAAATGCCAGAAAATGGTAGCGCACAATGAACAGCATGAATTACACACGAGAAGTGAATCGCGCCTTTCGCCGATTCGAATGCCACCATGTAAATGTCAAGAAAAGATAGCGCGCAATGAACAACAAAGTTAAATGCTCATGAAACGAGTTGCACGTCTTGCCAACTCGTAAAACATCATGTAAATGTCAAGAAATATCAGCGCGCAATGAACAATAATATATTAACGAAGTCAAATCTTTATGGAATAAATTGCGCGTCCTCCCTATTTGCAAAACACTATACAAATGTCAAAAAATGGCAGTACACAAATAATCTGTTATTCATTTAAGAATTAAAAGCAAGAATATGAAGATTCTCAATTACGGTGTTGGGAAATGTCCAAACACCGTCTTACCGCCTGGAATCAGTGATCACCAATGAGTGCAGAAGACTGGAAAATCCAAATAGGCCGCCGGGACAGGAGTTCAGGAAGAAGCTGCTGCTCTGCACCTGGACCTCTGAATAGTGAGCACTGGAAGTTGGTCTGACTCTCTTTTATAGAGTCTTGGCCCAGCCTAGAACCATGCCCAGGCATGTTGCAGGGAAAGTCTCCAGAAGGCCCTGGAAAGGGACCACACCCTAACACACTCTGAATGTCTGCAGCAATACATTGTAAATGTACAGTATTTATAAGCACCTTAAAAATGAATCTTTTGGATGGAATTCTGCAATGCAAAAGGTTAAACAATAACATATCATCACAATGCATAAATTACTTTATCTTGCAAGTGTTGGGTTTTTGCATTCTAGATGCCCGTAGAGCGCGCACTGTCCTGGTGTTGACAGCAATGCAACATTCCCTGACACATTTCTAGACACAGTTTAAAACTTTATCACACTACACTCCAACCAATGCATTCTTGGTGACCTAATCATTTGGTTTGACAAACCCAATATGCCAGGTCTAAAAACTATCATCACTGGCCAAGACACACTGAACACAGGTTGTCCACAAACTCACACACATCTCTGGACACATCCTAGATGTCATTTTTGAAAATCGTGAACTAGTAGCTTTTAAAGGTTTTCTCCAGTCACAAGGTTAGATAGCCATTTGCTAGCTTTCCAACATAAAACACCACAAAGCAACACACCTAAGACTATCTTACATGCATCCACCTATCGACTGTGGAACAAACTACATTTTAAATACTTAGAAACACAACTAACATCCAACACATATCTATACACAATAAATTCCATTCAAAAACATTATGAGAAGTAACAGGATGCTTTTGATATCCTAATACCACTAAGAACAACAAAACTGGACAAAAAAAACAAGCACCTTGGATAAATGCAGAAACAAAAGAGATAAAACAACAAACTAGAAAGCTGCAACACTCCTGGCTCAAAACAAACGGCAATCAAGACAAACTTCACCCACAGAAACTTGAAAGAATATACCAACCAACATTAAAAAAAACAAAAAAGGTACTATTCAGACAGAATTCAAAATGCTAAATGTGTAAATAAAGATTTTTTTAAAAATTCTCACAGAATTTAATAAATCTAAATTCACAATAGGTACTGATTCCATTGCTCAATAATTCACTGACAAACTGCCAAATCATTATACAACCAAAGCAGACATGTTGGACTCCTATTTAAAACAAAAGAAAACCACCAGCAAAAACCCATTTCCAAAAATCCCTCCAAGAGTAGGCTAACCCAGCCTCTGCATTCCTTCAAACAAATATCACAAAGTGAATTTATGGATCTGGTCAAAGCAACAAGCCAGCTGCCTTTCTGACCCTTGTCCACCACAAACCTTCAAAAACATTAACTACCTCAGCTGCAAACTTGCAAAGCACAAGTAACTACTTGAGCTCCTGTCATGCTCAGTGGTTGAGTCTGCGACCAAGGAAGCAGTAGCAAGATGGCACTGGACGTGCCTGAGATGCTGGAAGCAGCCCATCAGCCCGGCGGAGCTAGAGCAGCTTGAGGATCGGTCCAGCCCAACGTTAGCTGGACTCGCAATCCGCAACAAAGAGGGACGCCGATGTTTGCCAGGGCCGAGTGAGCGATATGGAAATGTGTTCAGCTGGGTAGAGCAGAGTGGGTCTTGCGGCACCCGGACCCCGAACCAGGGGCATCGGAGACACCAACAGGGGTGTTTGTGGGGCACAGACATGGCTTATGGGCCATGGTGAGTCTTCCCCCACAAAACAGGAAGACCAGATTTTAGGAGTGACATCTTCTTAATTAAAACTAGTAAGTTTGATTGAAATGGGTTGATTCGCTGACGCCTGTGCAGCAACCCAGTGGTAAGTGGCAAGTGGCCTGAGGGTACCAGTGAGAGAGGTGAGGAGAGCGCGGGGCAGTCAGGAGGGGGAACCAGATGATTTCCAGGTCAAGTTAAAGATAATATAGTACAAGCAACTACAAGCAAGCCAAGTAAGAATATTTTTTCAACTTGATTTCCTAACTAAACCACACCATGACAGGTGAAGAAGATTATAAAGGCCTGTTTGGCACAAGGTTTGAACAATTGAATATCTGGTTAGAGGTCCAACTCCTCGTTATATGGGGTATGGAGCTTGAGTGCTGCACTCCAGGAAAAAAAAAGCCCGAAAGGAGATCAACCAGTGCTCTGCAAGAGTTAAAAGGTATATTAACGATCAACAGCGATCTTTTGAATCCCCCCTCCTTTCTAGCAATATAACTGGGCCATCACACGACACAGCACAATCTGAGAGGATACGCACTATCAGAAGCCGTATGGAACCTCCCAAGGAGTTAAGGTCCCCAAAAGGATCAGCATCCACCTAGAAGACTCTCCCGGGGTTCATGACCCTCTCAGAGCACCCTCTCAAGAACAGGTCTCAGCGTAATCAGGGAGAAGGTCATGTAACCACCTACAGCAGCTCATATCTCAGCCAATATCTGCTCCTCTCCTGCAGCAAGCTGACCCTAGAGAGGTGTGTCAAGACGACCGGACAGTGTTGGAATCTCTCACTCTCTCAAGCATCAACAACATTAAGAAAGTACAGACATATCAGCTGTTCACATCCAGCCATCCCAAAAGCTCTATAAGGGAGAATGAGGTACCGGAGCAGCCCTCCCAATCGGGAGAACCAGGAGTAATTGGGAATTTGAATCCTCATCTAGTTCCTCCAACGCAAGTGCAAAGCGTTGGCATTGAATCAATGCCTGGGGTATCTGCAACAGTGTCAGCCACTGCCCTTTTAGTTGAACCGATGTCAGAGGAACCCCAGTCAAGATCAGATTGAGGCAGATCCTAAAGGAACTCCCCGAGTTAAAAATTTACTAGGAAGTGGCTCACAGGAAAAAGAATAAGAAGCTAGGCGACATAAGTACAAGCATTCAGCAACTCTCTTCCTGGGTAATGGAGACTGAGCAGAGACTGGTTCTGATGAAACAAAGAGCATCAGATCTGGAGGATTTATCAAATAATCAAGAGATATCTTTACTCAGACTCTAGCCCAAACTTGGGGAACCCCAGATCAAGATGGATGATGTAGAAAACAGATCTCGCCACTCTAATTTAAGATTTGTGGGAGTTCCTGAAGATTTGGAAAGGTGAATGACAGTAACGCATATCATCTCAGACCTGGTCTTCCAACATATACTTCCAGGAAGGGTGCCCCAAAAGTTCGATTTAACAATCATGCGGGCTCACCGGGTCCTGGCGATCGGGCCCCCAATGCTAAGTTTCCCCGTACTATCTTGGTAAATTTCAGAGACTTCAGAATAAAGGAGCAAATCCTCTCCCATGCCATTAAAACAAAGATATACAACTGCTGGGAGAAAAATGTTCTTTTTGTATTTTTTCAGATTTATCTATTATGGCAGAACGCCGCCAGAAAGAGCTCCAGGGATTGGTTAGTGAGTTTAAAAATCAAGGGGCTCCTGCAGGAGTTAACCAACAATCAAAGCTAAAAGTAATTTATAAGGGGCGAGTGCATATTTTTCATTCAGTGTCATCAGCGAAGGGCTTTATTCAATCAAATTAAGACAGTGGGGGTTCATTCTACATTGAATCTTCATAAAGATGGACAACCAAGCACCCCCCCTCCATTTTGGCCACAGTTTGACTCTAGAATGAACTAGTATAAAATTACTTATTGTGCAGGGCTAAAAAGATTAATCTAATTCCCCAGAACTTAATGAGGGAGCCAGGGATTTATTTGGTGTATGTAAACTGGATTGAAAATATTTCTCCCTGCTTTTTGGCTATTGATGGCGGGATCACTGACGCAGCATCTCATGTTGTGGAAAAGGGGGAGTCTTGTAGTAGAAGTCAGATGAGTGTATCATTAACCCCTTTCCCTACAACAGACACTTCTGTTTTTCGGATGATTATCTGCTGCTTATCCCTCAGAAGCAGGTTCTGGGAGTGCTATGTCATAGCACTCTAACCACCTTGGAGGGGTGGGTGAGGGGGCACAACCGGGGGGACACTGCTGTGAAGAGGAATATTGTTGTGGGGAATGGGGCCTCATGACTGCGGGGCACAGCAGATGAGGTTGCATTAGCACTGGGAAGTGGGGAAGGTGGGTGAAGGAATGATTGGATGGGTGAGGTACGGGTATGGAAGAGACAAATCGGTTGAGGGCAAAAGCTGGGAGCAGGAACCAGATAGAGGTAAGGATAAAGGGTAAGACATCAGCTATTGAGCCATCTGACAGATCCAAGTTGGGCTTTAGAGCTGGCAGATGGGCCTGCAACCAGAATCAGATCAGAGGTGTTTAGATGCAATTTGTGAATTCTACAATATGATGACTATGAGAGGGATTTGCTTTGCTTCTTGTAATGCAAATGGACTTAATAACTGGGTCAAGTGCCAGGCCCTGCTGCAATGGTTAAAGGCATTGCAGGGACAAGTAATTTTATTACAAGAAACACATCATAAATTGCATAGAACCCCACCCAAATTACAGAGTTATATTGCCCAGGCCTATTATGTCTCCACAAGTGCTGCAGTACGATGGGTAGCAGTTGTTATAGCTTGAGGTTTCCCATGTGAGGTGGGACAGGTCTATAGAGATTTGTAAGCCAGGTGGATTGTAGTTACTTTCTAGTTCCAGGCAAAAATCCTCCAGGTAGTCAGTTTTTATGGCCTTATAGAACGCAAGCCCACATCCCTGGAAGCATTCAATCAATCAATCAAAAAAGTGTTTTATAGAGCGCGCTACTCACCCGTGAGGGTCTCAAGGCGCTTGGGGGGGATCAAGGGGGGGGAGTAAGGGCGGGCACTGTTCGAACAACCATGTCTTGAGATTCTTTCTGAAGAGCAGGAGGTCTTTGGTTTTGCGGAGATTGGTGGGGAGGGAGTTCCAGGTTTTGGGGGCGAGATAGGAGAAGGACCTGCCTCCTGTAGTGGTGCGTTGGATGCGGGGGACTGTGGCTAGGGCGAGGTCGGCTGATCAGAGGTTGCGGGTGGGAGTGTGGAAGTTCACTCTGTTGTTGAGGTAGGTTGGGCCGGGGTTGTGGAGGGATTTGTGTGCGTGGATGAGGATCTTGAATGTGATTCTCTTGTCTATGGGTAGCCAGTGAAGGGATTTGAGGTGTGGTGATATTCGTTAGTGGCGGGGAGGCCAAGGACGAGGCGTGCAGCTGTGTTTTGGATTCTCTGGAGTTTGCTTTTGAGTTTGAGTGTGGTGCCGGCGTAGAGGGTGTTACCGTAGTCTAGTCTGCTGCTGATAAGTGCATGGGTGACTGTCTTCCTGGTCTCTGGGGGAATCCATTTGAAGGATTTTTTTAGAGTGCGGAGTGTGTGGAAGTAGGAGGAGGTTAGAGCATTGATTTGCTGTGTCATGGAGAGGGAGGGGTCCAGGATGATCCCGAGGTTGCGTGCGTGGTTTGCGGGGGTGAGTGCAGTGCCTAGGGTGGTGGGCCACCAGGAGTCGTCCCATATGGTTTTGTTGGGGCCGAAGATGATGATCTCGGTTTTGTTGGAGTTAAGCTTGAGGTGGTTAGTTGTCATCCAGTTGGCGGTGTTGAGGAGAGCAGCGTGTAGGTTGTTTTTGGTGGTTGTGGGGTTGCGGGTGAGGGAGAGGATGAGTTGGGTGTCATCTGCGTAGGAGAGGATAGTGATTCTGTGTGATCAGAAGATGTTGGCTAGAGGGGTAATGTAAATGTTGAAGAGTGTGGGGCTGAGGGAGGACCCTTGGGGGACTCCGCAGATGATCATGGTAGCGGTGGAGTGGAAAGGTGGAAGGCGGACTCTCTGGGTCCAGTCGGTGAGGAAGGAGGTGAGCCAGTCTAAGGCTTTGTGGCGAATTCCTATGTTGTGGAGGCATGTGCGGAGTGTGTGGAGGCAGACAGTGTCAAAGGCTGTGGAGGGGTCTAGGAGGATGAGTGCCACGATCTCGCCTCTGTAGACTTTGGTCCTGATGTCGTCAGTGCATGCGATGAGGGCGGTTTCCGTGCTGTGGTTCTTGCGGAACCCGGATTGTGAGGGGTCAAGAGTGTTGTTTTCTTCGAGGAAGTGGTACAGGTGGGCATTGACTAGTTTCTCAGCAACCTTGGTGGGCAAAGGGAGGAGGGAGATGGAGCGATAGTTGGAGAGGGTCTCTGGGTCGGCTTTGTTTTTTTTTAGGAGAGCGGTGATTTCCGCGTGCTTCCAGGGGTCTGGGTAGGTGGCGGAGTCGAAAGAGGAGTTGATTATGTCACGGAGTATGGGGGCAATGGTTGGGCTAGCTTTGTTGTAGATGTGATGTGGGCAGGGGTCGGAGGGGGATCCGGAGTGGATGGAGTTCATGTTTTTTTCGGTTTCTTCGTGTGTGCCCAGGTGGTGAGTGTGGTGGGGGGTCATGAGTGGGGGTTGAGTTGGGTGAGTGAGGGGTGTGTGTGGTGGGTGGGTGTGGTATGAAGCTGTTGTGGATGTCCAGGATTTTGTGGTGGAAGTGGTTGGAGAGGGTGTCACATAGGGGCTGTGTGTGTGAGGGGTCTATGTTGCTGGCTTTGGGTTTGGCTAGTTCATTAATAATGGTGAAGAGTTCTTTGCTGTTTTGAGAGTTGTTGTCAAGGCGTGTCTTGTAGTGATCTCTTGGCGGTGTGTATGAGTTGGTGATTGGTGCGAATGGTGGCTTTGAGGTTGGAGAAGTTGGTTGTAGAGGGTTCATGTCGCCATATTTTCTCCGCTTGGTGGCATTTGCGCTTGGAGTCTTGGAGTTCAGGGGTGAACCATGGGGCGTTCTTGATGTTGCGGGTGGCGATGTGTTTTCTGAGGGGTGCTAGTGTGTCTGCGCAGGTAGTGATCCATTTTGAGAGGTTGTGTGCTCCTGTGTTGGGGTCATTGGTGTGGGAGGGGTTGTGAGCCAGTTGGGAGTTCAGGTGGTCTGTGGGGATCTTGTCCCACATGCGGTAGGGTGTGGTGTGTTGATGGTGGTGTGTGGGGGGTTTGGTGAAGGAGAAGTGGACGCAGTGGTGGTCAGTCCAGAGGAGTTTGGTGGTATGGGTGTAGGCTATGTGTTGGCTTGAGGTGAAAATTGCGTTGAGCGTGTTACCTGCTGAGTGGGTGGGTGCGGTGACCAGTTGTTTGAGTCCGAGGTTGGTGAGGTTGTCTATGAGGGAGGTAGAGTTGTGGTCTTGTAGGTTCTCCGAGTGAAAGTTGAAATCACCGAGGAGGATGCAGTCTGTGGAGGTGAGGGCGTGCAAGCTGATGGTGTCGGCGATGGTGTCGCAGAAGGCGGGGCGTGGTCCTGGTGATCTGTAGATTAGTATACCTCTGAGGGTGGAGTTATTGTTAATTGTGCATTGTGTATACTTCTCACAACACTAACATGAGACTTTGTAATGGGGGAGATTTTAATATCATTCAAGATATGAGGTTGGACACAACCCATAAAAATAGATCCCAGAACAAGCCTAGGTCCTTTTCTGCTTAATCCAAACTGATTCAGGACTTTGCATTATTCAATCCATGGAGACCCTGTTAGTTTAGAATTCATGTATTTTTCAAGACAGTTTAATAATGCATCCAAAATTGATTGCTTTCTGGTCTCTCATGTATGGTCAAGGGAGAACTCCTATATCTTAGTGAACCCCTTTTCAGACAACTCTGTTTGGGTCATCCAACTATATATATGCATACAAATTGGTGTAGCCGAGCTAGCTGGGCATTAGATAAGTCCTCACTAACTGATATGGGCTGAGTAACCACCCTTCAGACAGGAGTCTCCGAATTTTTTGCCAGGAATAAGTATACTGCTGCAACCTTTTCAATCTGGTGGCTTGTAAGGCATTCATAAGGGGAGAGGCTATTGGCCATCAGCCCTGATATCAAAATTAAAAAGGAAAGAGTTAAATCTTTGCAGAAGGAAGTAGACTTTGAGACTTTGGCCCATGTAATGGAGGGCTCCCCTGACTCAGAGGAGTGTTTAGAGGCACCCAAAAGTAAGTTAAATGAGTTTTTCACAGCTAAGGAAATTCTGCACCAGAATACATGCTTTCAGAATTTTTTCTCAATTATAGAAATCGCAAGTTGATTTTGCAAATGTTCCTCTCTTGAGCCCCTTGAAGATATGAAAATGTCCATACCATTGCGTATCCAGACTTTACTGCCAAAGTCCAGCAACGCTGAACCTCTTATTATGCAGTGAAGCAGAAACTCCCTGAACATTCACTGAAATATGTCTTGATGTTTCCCGGCCAAATTGAAAGTGACACTTGTCTTTTACTTTTTTCCCACTCCTGAGGACATCTGGACCTGTCTGCATGCCAAGGGAATGGCAGGAGCAGCGGACACTTACAAAACTACAGAGGAGTGGATGGTGCCTAAGCCTCAGCGCAAAAGATGCATGGAATGATCACATAGCCCTAATAAGAACGGGTGGCCAGGGAGTGAGCGCAGGCAGTAGAGGAGGCTATGCTCCTTGGCGCAAACTCGGTCACAGTCATGAGCCAAAAACTTCCATCAGATGCCTGCTTGGTCACCAGCAACTCGGAGGCCTCTTCGGATGTCATGAGATGGAGCCTGGAGGTGACGCCTACACTAGCGGATGACTTGACATGACACCTCAGGTGCCCCCTGGTGATTGCTTCTCTCAGTGCTCTTCTTGATCAGGCACCTTATCTACCTGGCTGCCTTGTGGGCGTAAATCTGGGTCCTCAAATCCGACCTTCCCACCTTGTTTGCAATGGCAGGTCAGTTAGTTTGAACTGACTTCCTGAATGTGTGCCATGCCCCGGAGGGCAACCAAATTGGAAGAGGACAATGTGAGGGCAATATTAGTCCCATTCAAAAGTTGTTACTGTTTGCATGGAGGTTTTAGGCCAGATACTACAGGGCTTACTGGCAAGGGTGGGAGCTGTTTTAATATGCTGTTTCTCTTTCCTTCAGTTTCCTATATTATTTCACACTTTCCCCTATACTATGACAAGTGTGCTTGGTAAAGACAGTGGAGACTCGCCCTAAGGGTACAGGATATACTTGCTAGCAACCATAGGCCTGCATTTCCGAGGAGCAATATCTTAGTGCTACCCCTTTAGTGCTCGGGGGTATCACGAGGGGAACCATCACACTACTATACCGTGACACATGGGCGATCAACACAACACCGCTACATCTCACTATAAATTGCTGACGTGGAATGTGCATGGCATGGGCACTGTTACTAAGCACTGTAAAATACATGCATTTCTCAAACAGCACCATACACACATGGTGATTTTACAGGAAACACGTCTCACACCAGGGGCACTTGATAAGGTGCAAGCTAAATGGAGAGGTCAGGTATATGGCACTACATCTTCTGCAAATGCAAAAGGTGTGCTAGTGTGGGTTGCCCCTGGCATACCTTATGTGGTTGAGTCCCACAGGATTGATACAGAGGGCAGATTTGTGATCCTGGAGAGGCAATTATATGGTCTCCCATTAGTGGTAGTGGGTTTATATGCCCAAACGTTTGCCAGCCCGCCTTCTTCAACACCCTTACCCCTGCATTAATGTGGAACCCCTAACCCCCCGGAATATGGGATGGAGACTATAACAGTGTACCTGACATGAACAGAGACAGATCAGTCCCTCCATTCCAGGAAGCGGCATCCATCCTGGCAATGCAACACCTCCAGAAGTGGATAATCAGCCAGCCTAGCTTGAATACAGTAGCACAGTGAGGAAGGGACCCAGGTCTGGGCATACACTTGCCACTTAGGACGAACATAGCAACTTTTTAAACACCCACCCCCAGTCACAGATCCAGGTTGACTCCATCATTCTTTGCTCACCATGCGACCCCAGTTTGGACTCAGCCTAATGCAAATCTGTCTTCGCCCTGTTCCCCATGGGAACAATCCAGCCCGAACTGCCAGGCCAATCCCTCCCTATATGAGAAACAAGCAGCCTTGGACCGATTTCGGGGTATCACCCCTCATAAGCAAGGCTAGCCTGAATACAGAGGCACAGTGAGCAAGGAACCCACGTCTGGGCAGACCCTTGCCACTTAGAGTGAGCATAGCAACACAACAAATGATGGATGGAGTGCTGAAACTTTTCAAAAACTGACCCTCGGTTACCGATTTGAGGTGAATTCATTGTTCATTTGCTCACCATGCAACTACAGCTTGGACACAGCCATCAGTACAAAGTGACAGACGCCCATAACAACACTGTAAGCCACCCCATGGGTGTTGTTAATCTCAAATGGAGGGGAGTGTTTACTGGTTCTAAAAAAGTTGTGGTATCCACAGATGTATCTGCAGAATGTCTACTAGGGAACGACTTGGAGACTTCAGCTTGGTCTAAAGTGGAGTTGGAGGCCAATGGTGCCATGCTGGGCATTCCTGGGCATATCTTTGCTTTGCAAAGGACTCAGGCCAAAAAGCAAAGAGGACAGGGAAGCTTGGATCCTGGAAGAATAGACCAAGAGCTTCCCAAAAGCAGGGGTAGAAAGAGTAAAAAGTTATTCACTATCCCTCCCCTGATGATTACCCCTTTGAGGATGAGGAGTCAACTTCCAGGGCAGAACCTACACCTGAGAAGCTGCAAGCTGACACAGCCGAGCTTTTAGGTGCAGGGAGACTGCCAGGGAGGAGTTAAATGTGACACAGCAAATCTGTCCCACACTTGAGGGTTTAAGACAGCAAGCTGTCAAGGAAGAGGCAGGGGATATTAGTGGCACCCATAGGGTGTACTGGTAAAACAACTTGTAATCTGAGGCAAGGGACCCAAAACCTGGTGCCACCAGGAGACTGGTGATTCCCTTACAATACAGAGAATTGTTGTTGACCTTAGCTCTTGATATTCCCTTTGCTGGACATCTGGGGCAAAGTAAGACCTGGGACAGACTGGTCCCTCACTTTCACTGGCCTCACATGTCTGAAGACTCAAAGGAGTTTTGTCGCTCCTGTGTCTCTTGTCAAGCCAGTGGCAAGACAAATGGCACTCCAAAGGCCCCCTTAATACCACTGCCAGTGGTTGGGGTGCCCTTTGAAAGGGTAGGGGTTGACATTGTTGACCTCTTTGACCCCCCAGAGCTTCTGGAAACAGATTCATTCTCGTGGTGGTGGACCATGCCAGTAGATATCCAGAAGCTATACCTCTTATGACCACTACAGCACCTGCAGTGGCCAAAGCCCTCCTGGAAATATTTTCCAGGGTGGGTTTCCCAAAAGAGGTGGTATCAGACAGAGGTAGTAACTTCATGTCTGCACACCTAAAAGCAATGTGGAAAAAGTGTGGGGTAATTTACAAGTTCACCACACCTTATCATCCCCAGACAAACGGACTGGTTGAGCATTTCAATAAAACACTCAAAGGCATGATTATGGGACTCTCTGAAAAACTCAGGAGGAGATAGGATGTCCTGTTACCATGCCTCATTTTTGCCTACAGAGAGGTACCTCAGAAAGAAGTTGGTGACAGCCCCTTTGAACTCCTCATTGGTCACCCTGTTAGGGGTTCATTAGCTCTTGTGAAAGAGGGGTGGGAGCAACCACTGAAGCCCCTAAACAAGGTATAGTGGATTATGTGCTTGACTTAAGATCAAGAATGGCAGAGTGCATGAAAAAGGCCACTAAGAATCTTCAAGCAAGCCAAGAATTGCAGAAGCAAAGGCATGACCAGAAGGTGTTCCTGACAGTGTACCAACCAGGACAAGGAGTGTGGGTCCTGGAGCATGTGGGACCCAGAGCACTCCACGATAAATGGAGTGGACCACACATCATAGTGGAGAAAAAGGGTGAGGTCACTTATTTAGTTAACCTAGGCAGTCCTAGAAGCCCTCTTACCATACTTCATGTGAACAGCCTAAAGCCCTACTATGACAGGGCTGACTTAACTCTGTTCATGGCCACTGATGAGGGACAAGAAGAAGAGAGTGACTCTCTCCCTGATCTCTTCTCCAACACTGCAGCTGATGGCTCAGTGGACGGAGTAGTCCCAGCAGGCTGCCTTACTGAGTCTCAGAAGGAGGACTGTAGGATCCTCTTAGGCCAGTTTTCTGAACTCTTTTTTCTGGTACCTGATCAGACTACATGGTGTGAGCACACCATTGATACAGGGGACAGTTTGCCTGTAAAGAGTAAGATTTATAGGCAGCCTAACCATGTCAGAGCTTGCATTAAAGCTGAGGTTCAGAAAATGCTTGATGACCGCCTGCCTCCCCCAACCCCCGGAAAGTTTTAGAGGCCCTGCAAAATGCAGGCCTCAATATCAAGGCCTTAAAGTGCCAGATAGGGCAGTGGTTTATCTGGGACACCTGGTAGGTGGAGAACAGATTGAACCACTGCAAGGGAAGATCCAGACTATTTTAGCCCGGGCTCCCCCTTCTACACATACCCAGGTCAGATCCTTTCTTGGTCTCACTGGGAATTACAGGAGGTTCATTAAGAACTATGGCTCCATTGTTGCCCCTCTTAATGACCTCAACTCAAAGAAGATCCCTAAAAAGGTAATATGGACAGCTAGCTGTAAGAAAGCTTTTGAGGAGCTTAATCAGGCCATGTGCACTGCACCGGTCTTAAAAAGCCCAAACTACTCCAGGAAGTTCATAGTTCAGTCTGATGCTTCAGAGGTAGGGGTTGGGGCAGCTTATCACAACTCAATACCGAGGGCCAGGATCAACCATTAGCTTTTATCAGCAGAAGGTTGACTCCTAGAGAAAAGCATTGGTCAGCCATAGCGAGGGAGGCCTTTGCTGTGGTCTGGGCCTTGAAGAAGTTGAGACCATACCTCTTTCGTACTCACTTCATTGTTCAAACAGACCACAACCCTCTCTTATGGCTAAAGCAATAAAAAGCGAAAACCCTAAATTGTTGAGGTGGTCTATTTCCCTACAGGGGATGACTTTACAGTAGAACATAGACCTGGGAGGAACTACTACAATACAGATGGACTCCCTAGATATTTCCACTTAGACAATGAAGACTCATCTGGGCAAGGTTAGCCTTATTCTCCCTTGTTTAGGGGTGGGGGGGGGTTGTGTAGGAAAGTACCCTCCTTTTGCCATGGTTACCCCCATTTTCTCACTGATGTCAGTGTGATTGACTGTGTTCACTGGGATCCTGCTAACCAGGACTCCAGTGATTATGCACTCTCTCCTCTAAATGTTGTTGTTGCATACTGGTAACCCAGTATTTCACCTACAATTGGCATACTGGTGCCCCCTCATAAGTCCCTAGTATATGGTACTGAGGTACCCAGGTTATTGGGGTTCCAGGGGATCCCGATGGGCTGCAGCAATTCTTTTGCCACCCAAAGGGAGCCCATGCAGGACTGCTGTTGCAGCCTGTGTGAAAAGGTGCATGCACACTTTCCCTGCCATTTACACTGCATCAGGTCACTTATGAGTCACCCCTATAGCAGGCCCTTTAGCCCTGAGGGCAGAGTGCAGAGTGCAGAGTACCTGTGTGTGAGTGAGGGGACGCCATTTTACATGTGTACTGGACATAGGTCACTACCTATGTCCAACTACATAATGGTAACTCCGTACATAGGCATGTTTGGTATCAAACATGTTGGAATCACACCCCAATGCTTTTGCAAGCATTGGTTGTATGATTCCATGCACTCTGGGGGCTCGTTAGAGGACCACAAGTATTGGCATTCCAGCCTTCTGAGTTTTTCATGGCAGCCCCAGCTGCTGCCACCTCTCAGACAGGTGTCTGCCCTCCTGTAGCTTGAGCATCTCAAATC
Organism: Pleurodeles waltl; assembly: GCF_031143425.1. Lineage (NCBI taxonomy): Eukaryota > Metazoa > Chordata > Amphibia > Caudata > Salamandridae > Pleurodeles > Pleurodeles waltl. Next base: position 85,984,831 of record NC_090437.1, on the reverse strand, counting down.
CAGGAAGGCAGAATTAAGGATTTCCTTTCGGAGAGGGGTGTTACACCCTCTCCATTTGGAAATAGGTGTTACAGGCTTGGGAGGGGTAGCCTCCCCAAGCCATTGGAAATGCTTTGAAGAGCACAGATGGTGCCCTCCTTGCATAATCCAGTCTACACCGGTTCAGGGACCCCCAGTCCCTGCTCTGGTGCGAAACTAAACAAAGGAAAAGGGAATGACCACTCCCCTGTCCAGCACCTCCAGAGGGTCCCGGGGTTTTGCCATCTTGGATTCCAAGTTGGCAGGGCACTCTGGGAGCATCTGAGTGACCAGTGCCAGCAGGTGACATCAGAGCCCTCCGTTGATAGGTGCTTACCTGTTTAGCTGACCAATCCCCCTTTCAGGGCTATTTAGGGTCTCTCTCTTGGGGGATTCTTCAGATTCGGATTGCAAGACTCCAGCAGGAATCCTCTGCATCCTTTACTTCACCCTCTCACCAAAGAAAATTCATCTGGACCATCCAGGAGCTCTACAAACTGCATCAAAGAAGCAAAGACGACTTCTGCAACATTATATCTTCAGCTCCTGCCAGCAACTGCAACTGTTTCCTAGTCATGCATCCTCAGAGGACACCCTGTCTTCAGCCTGCACCAGAAGAACGAAGGAATCTCCCTTGGTGGGAAGGAGTCACTCCCCTGCTTCAGCAGGCACCTCTCTGCATCAATGACCGACGGCGTGGGTCCCCTCTCCTGATGATTTGCGTGGATTCTGCATCACGAGTGGTAGACTGAAGTGGTCCCGATGGTCCTGACGTGCGACTGTCCACCTTTGGTGGAGGTAAGAGCTTACCTTCCCACGCAACACAGTACCTCATGCACCGCATGTTTTGCAGTTGCCAAGGTCCTATTACTTACCTTTGGTGTTCCTAATACTCCCAATGCCCCTTTACACACTACACGTGCCTAGGTGGGAAACCCGTTTTCGCATTCCACTTTCTTAGTTAATGGTTTGTGTTCCCCCTAGGCCCATTTCTAGCTATTGTGATTTTCACTATTTACACTGTTTCTAACAGTTTTTACAGCTATTTCTGCATACTAGTGTATACAATTTGTGTAGTACTTGTGAGAAAGTAGCTTCTTTCTAGCATGGTTACCCCCACTTTTGGCCTGTTTGTAAGTGTGTGTCAGTGTGTTTTTACTGTGTCACTGGGATCCTGCTAGCCAGGACCCCAGTGCTCATAGATAACCACCTATATGTCAGTGTGTTTTGCCTGTCTCACTGGGATCCTGCTAGCCAGGACCCCAGTGCTCATAGTTTGTGGCCTAATGTGTGTGTTGTCAGTAGTGCTTAACTGTGTCACTGGGGTTCTGCTAACCAGAAACTCAGTGCTTATTCTCTGTCTGCTTTTTTAAATTTGTCACTATAGGCTAGTGACTTCATTTACCAATTTCAATTGGCACCCTGGACCCCCCTTATAAGTCCCTAGTATATGGTACCCTGGTACTGAGGGCATTGGGGTTCCAGGAGAACCTTATGGACTGCAGCATTTATTTTGCCACCCATAAGGAGCTCAGATAAACCCTTCCACAGGCCTGCCATTGCAGCCTGAGTGAAATAGTGCACACACTGTTTCACAGCCATTTTCCCTGCACTTAAGTAACTTATAAGTCACCTATATGTCTAACCTTTATTTAATGAAGGCTAGATGCAAAATGACTAAAAGTGAGGGCACCCTTGCACTAGCAAAGGTGCCCCTACATAGTTAAGGGACAATTCCCGGGACTTTGTGAGTGCGGGGACGCCATTATACGTGTGTACTACATATAGGCCAATACCTATATGTAGCTTCACAATGGTAACTCCAAATATGGCCATTTAAGATGTCTAAGATCATGGAATTGTCCCCCCACCCCAAACCTGGTATAGAGGAAGCAATTCCATGGATCCTGGGGGCTCCACCATGGACCCCCAGTACTGCCAAACTAGCTATCTGAGGCTTGCAATACAGCTACAGCTGCTGCCACCTCACAGACAGGGTTCTGCCCTCCAGGGGTCTGAGCAGCTCAGTCCCAGGAAGGCAGAACAAAGAATCTCCTTTGGGAGCAGGGTGTTACACTCTTTCTCTTTGGGAATAGGTGTTACAGGCTGGGGAGGGGTAGCCTCCCCCAGCCTATGGAAATGCTTTGAAGGGCACATATGGTGCCCTCCTTGCGTAAGCCAGTCTACACTGGTTCAGGGACCTCTTGTCCCTGCTCTGGCACCAAACTGGACAAAAGAAAGGGGAGTGACCACTCCCCTGTCCATCACCACCCTAGGGGTGGTGCCCAGAGCTCCTCTAGTGGGTCCCTGACTTCAGCCATCTTGCTTTGCAAGGTGTGGGGACACTCTGGAGGCCTCTGAGTGGCCAGTGCCTGCAGGTGATGTCAGAGACCCCTCCTGATAGGTCCATACCTGATAAGGTAGCCAATCCCCCTCTCAGGGCTATTTAGGGTCTCTCCAGTGGGTTTCTCTTCAGATTCTACTTGCAGGTTTCCAGCAGGAGTCCACTGCAACTACTACTTCATCCTCTGACCTCGGATCAACCACAGAGTGCTCCAGTAACCGCTGTAACAGCAACAAACTATCCGGAAGGGCTACTTTTCCTCTGCAACATCAGCTCCAGTCAGCAACTGCAACAGTTTCCACGGTGTGCACGATCTGAGGACTCCCTGTTTTCACCCTGCACCAGAAGCACCAAAGAAATCGCCTGTGGAGAGACAGAGTCACTCCCCTGCTCAAGCAGGCACCTTCTAAGTCGACGGCCGGTTCTTTTGGACTCCTCTCCTGGCAATGAGCATGCATCTTGGAACACAGAGGGTGGACCCCATTGACAGACTGTCTTGAGATCCTGCTGTCCCAATTTGGAGGAGGTAAGACCTTGCCTTTCCCAAGAATGACAGTACCCTTGTGCACCACATCTTCTTCACCTCCTGAGGCCTCTGTGCACTATTTGCAAAATCCCTTCATGCACAGCCTGGCACAGTTCCCCAGCACTCTATCATGCAACACTCAACTCGCTGAGTTGTTCTCCAGCGGCGTGGGACCTTCCTTTGTAGTGCTACACCATCCGCATTTTGCACTTCCTTTGTCCCCGTGTCCTGGGATTCCCGTGGGTGCTATCTGGCACTCTGAGGGTTCTCTGAAGTGCTGAGAGCCACCACTTCCTCCTCACACAGAGTTGAGGCCCTCAGGTCCCTCCTGGGTCCAGATAGCACTTAGTTGATGCAAAACGCAACTTTGCCAGAATCAAAGCTTGTTGGAGGAATTCAGCACTAAAACTCGCCTGCATCCAACTTCTCTCCTGGGGACATCCAGTGCATTATGCAGGAACCCACTGACATCTTCCTAGGGTGCATTTCTGCAGCCTTCTTCCAACGGGGGACTCTTTTTTTGCACCCTCTTCTGGGTTGGCAGGGGCTCCTGTCCTTCCTGGAACGTCTTTCGACTTCTGGACTTGGACTTCTTCCTATGCTGGTCTTCAGGTCCAGGAATCCACAATTTTTTGTTTGCAGTCTTGCTTGGTTCTTGCAATAACTCTAATCACAACTTGTGGTGTGTCCTAAGGAAACTGGCAGTACTTTACTTCTGCTTTTCGGGGCTCTTGGGTGGGGTAATCTACTTATCTTTACTCTATTCTTACTCTTCCAGCGATTCTGCACACACTACACTTGTCTATGGGGGAATTTGTGATTCCCATTCCACTTTCTCAGTATATGGTTTGTGTTGCCCCTAGTCCAATTTTCTCCTATTGCATTCTATAGCATTTTCTATTGTTTGCACTATCCTATGTCTAATTACTTATATTACTTTGGTGTCTAGTGCATATATTGTGTATAATACTTACCTCCAGAAGGAGTATTGCCTTTAAGATATTTTTGGTACTGTCACCCAAATAAACTACCTTTATTTTTGGTAACACTGAGTATAGTCTTTACTTGTGTATCAGTACTGTGTCACTATAAGTGGTATTGCAGGAGCTTTGCATGTCTCCTAATTCAGCCTAAGCTGCTCTGCTATAGCTACCTCTGGCAGCCTAAGCTCCTAGAACACTACAACATTACACTAATAAGGGATAACTGGACCTGGTGTAAGGTGTAAGTACCCCAGGTACCCACTACAAACCAGACCAGCCTCCTACAGTACTTACCTCCTAAGGGAGTATAGTCTCTATGGTATTTTTGGCGTTTGTGTCACCAAATTAAAGTACCTTTATTTTTGTAACACTGAGTATTTTCTTTCATGTTTGTGAGTACAGTGTGAGTACAGTGGTATTGCAAGAACTTTGCCTGTCTCCTAGTTAGGCCTTGGCTGCTCATCCACACTATCCCTAGAGAGCCTGGCTTCTAGACACTGTCTACACTTCACTAATAAGGGATTAACTGGACCTGGTATAAGGTCTTAGTACCTTAGGTACCCACTACAAACCAGGCCAGCCTCCTACAATGAGCAATGTGGAGATGATGTTTGGTGTGCAGATGTGTATTACCCTTGCCCTTCAGGATGGCACTGTGAATTGTAATGGCCAACGTATGACAACTGCAGATGGTGTTTTCATTACATGCCTATTGTTCATTTGCATAATGTACATTTGGCTGACATATCCCATTTATGTTGCAGCTGCAAACATGACCCAATCCCAGACGCGCCAGTTTGAGAAGCGTGCAGAACACTACCACCACATATGTCTGGTCATGAAGGGCTACCAGATGATGGAGTGGTTCTATAAAAGGGAGCGAGCATCGGGCTCATGGAAGACTTTCCCTAAATGGGGACCACTCAAGGAACCATCCGCCTCCAGCACCCACACAGCAGACAGGTCTGCGGCCACAAACAGGGCAGGCTATATAGAGGCAGGACCATCAACACCAGCTGCAACAACAAGTGCCCACCAGCTGTACCTACATACGTTGAGCGACCCTATGTGCAGGAATTTCGCACAGAGCTTGCAGACCAGAATACAGGATTGCCAGACTTGAACATAGGACTGACCTGATAATGCAGATGCTCAGAAAGATCAGGGCTGCAGTGACGAGGCACAGAGGAGGACAATGCTCCGGATGGACACTACTTCCCTTTCCCTTGTATACATTTTTCTACATAGTTGGGTGTAGGAAAGTACCATCTTGCCTGGCATGTTACCCCCATTTTTCACTGTATATATGTTGTTTTAGTTGTATGTGTCACTGGGACCCTGGTAACCCAGGGCCCCAGTGCTCATAAGTGTGCCTGAATGTGTTACCTGTGTAGTGACTAACTGTCTCACTGAGGCTCTGCTAATCAGAACCTCAGTGGTTATGCTCTCTCATTTCTTTCCAAATTGTCACTAACAGGCTAGTGACCATTTTTACCAATTTACATTGGCTTACTGGAACACCCTTATAATTCCCTAGTATATGGTACTGAGGTACCCAGGGTATTGGGGTTCCAGGAGATCCCTATGGGCTGCAGCATTTCTTTTGCCACCCATAGGGAGCTCTGACAATTCTTACACAGGCCTGCCACTGCAGCCTGAGTGAAATAACGTCCACGTTATTTCACAGCCATTTTACACTGCACTTAAGTAACTTATAGGTCACCTATATGTCTAACCTTTACCTGGTAAAGGTTAGGTGCAAAGTTACTTAGTGTGAGGGCACCCTGGCACTAGCCAAGGTGCCCCCACATTGTTCAGAGCCAATTCCCTGAACTTTGTGAGTGCGGGGACACCATTACACGCGTGCACTACATATAGGTCACTACCTATATGTAGCTTCACAATGGTAACTCCGAATATGGCCATGTAACATGTCTATGATCATGGAATTGCCCCCTCTATGCCATCCTGGCATTGTTGGCACAATTCCATGATCCCAGTGGTCTGTAGCACAGACCCTGGTACTGCCAAACTGCCCTTCCTGGGGTTTCACTGCAGCTGCTGCTGCTGCCAACCCCTCAGACAGGCATCTGCCCTCCTGGGGTCCAGCCAGGCCTGGCCCAGGATGGCAGAACAAAGAACTTCCTCTGAGAGAGGGTGTGACACCCTCTCCCTTTGGAAAATGGTGTGAAGGCAGGGGAGGAGTAGCCTCCCCCAGCCTCTGGAAATGCTTTGTTGGGCACAGATGTGCCCAATTCTGCATAAGCCAGTCTACACCGGTTCAGGGACCCCTTAGCCCCTGCTCTGGCGCGAAACTGGACAAAGGAAAGGGGAGTGACCACTCCCCTGACCTGCACCTCCCCTGGGAGGTGTCCAGAGCTCCTCCAGTGTGCTCCAGACCTCTGCCATCTTGGAAACAGAGGTGCTGCTGGCACACTGGACTGCTCTGAGTGGCCAGTGCCACCAGGTGACGTCAGAGACTCCTGCTGATAGGCTCCTTCAGGTGTTAGTAGCCTATCCTCTCTCCTAGGTAGCCAAACCCTCTTTTCTGGCTATTTAGGGTCTCTGTCTCTGGGGAAACTTCAGATAACGAATGCAAGAGCTCATCCGAGTTCCTCTGCATCTCTCTCTTCACCTTCTGATAAGGAATCGACTGCTGACCGCGCTGGAAGCCTGCAAACCTGCAACATAGTAGCAAAGACGACTACTGCAACTCTGTAACGCTGATCCTGCCGCCTTCTCGACTGTTTTCCTGCTTGTGCATGCTGTGGGGGTAGTCTGCCTCCTCTCTGCACCAGAAGCTCCGAAGAAATCTCCCGTGGGTCGACGGAATCTTCCCCCTGCAACCGCAGGCACCAAAAAGCTGCATTACCGGTCCCTTGGGTCTCCTCTCAGCACAACGAGCGAGGTCCCTCGAATCCAGCAACTCTGTCCAAGTGACCCCCACAGTCCAGTGACTCTTCAGTCCAAGTTTGGTGGAGGTAAGTCCTTGCCTCACCTCGCTGGGCTGCATTGCTGGGAACCGCGACTTTGCAGCTACTCCGGCCCCTGTGCACTTCCGGCAGAAATCCTTTGTGCACAGCCAAGCCTGGGTCCACGGCACTCTAACCTGCATTGCACGACTTTCTAAGTTGGTCTCCGGCGACGTGGGACTCCTTTGTGCAACTTCGGCGAGCACTGTTTCACGCATCCTCGTAGTGCCTGTTTCTGGCACTTCTCTGGGTGCTACCTGCTTCAGTGAGAGTTCTTTGTCTTGCTCGACGTCCTCTCTCTCTTCAGGTCCAATTTGCGACCTCCTGGTCCCTCCTGGGCCCCAGCAGCCTCCAAAAACGCCAAACGCACGATTTGCAACTAACAAGGCTTGTTGGTGTCCTTTCGGCGGGAAAACACTTCTGCACGACTCTCCACGGCGAGAGGGATCCGTCCACCAAAGGGGAAGTCTCTAGCCCTTTTCGTTCCTGCAGAAACCTCAGCTTCTTCTGTCCAGTAGAAGCTTCTTTGCACCCACACCTGGCATTTCCTGGGCATCTGCCCATCTCCGACTTGCTTGTGACTTTTGGACTTGGTCCCCTTGTTCCACAGGTACCCTAGATTGGAAATCCACAGTTGTTGCATTGCTGGTTTGTGTCTTTCCTGCATTATTCCTCTAACACGACTTCTTTGTCCTTAGGGGAACTTTAGTGCACTTTGCACTCACTTTTCAGGGTCTTGGGGAGGGTTATTTTTCTAACTCTCACTATTTTCTAATAGTCCCAGCGACCCTCTACAAGGTCACATAGGTTTGGGGTCCATTCGTGGTTCGCATTCCACTTTTGGAGTATATGGTTTGTGTTGCCCCTATCCCTATGTTTCCCCATTGCATCCTATTGTAACTATACATTGTTTGCACTGTTTTCTAAGACTATACTGCATATTTTTGCTATTGTGTATATATATCTTGTGTATATTTCCTATCCTCTCACTGAGGGTACACTCTAAGATACTTTGGCATATTGTCATAAAAATAAAGTACCTTTATTTTTAGTATAACTGTGTATTGTGTTTTCTTATGATATTGTGCATATGACACTAGGTGGTACTGTAGTAGCTTCACACGTCTCCTAGTTCAGCCTAAGCTGCTCTGCTAAGCTACCATTATCTATCAGCCTAAGCTTCTAGACACCCTATACACTAATAAGGGATAACTGGGCCTGGTGCAAGGTGCAAGTACCCCTTGGTACTCACTACAAGCCAGTCCAGCCTCCTACATTGGTTGTGCAGTGGTGGGATAAGTGCTTGAGACTACTTACCACTCTTGTCATTGTACTTTTCATAAGAGAAAAATATACAAAACAAGGTCAGTGTATATACACATAGCCAAAAAGTTTTGCATTTCCTCTTTTCACTCTTTTCTAAGTGCTGAAAAGTACTTCTAACTTTCTAAAAAGTTCTAAAAAGTTTAAAAAGTTTTTTTTCTCTGTCTTTCTAAAAGCTCTGACAAACTTTTTATCTTTTACTATCACTTTAACTCTCTCTAAAAATGTCTGGCACAGGCCAAAATGTTGATCTGTCCAAACTTGCATATGACAACCTTAGCTGGAAAAGAGCAAGGAGTCTCTGTATAGAGAGAGGTTTGAGTGTAGGGAAGAATCCTTCCTTGGAACTGTTACTTAACATGCTTAGAGAACAGGATAAGGCCATAGGTGCCTCATCTGTTGAAAAAGTACCTAATAGTTCTCAATCTGATTCAGGGACTCCCCCAGGAAAAGATTCAGGAAAAAAACTTCCTAGCCTGCCCATTACTAGACAGTCTAGCATAGTTGGGAATGATGATGAGCCACACCATACAAATAGTGTTGTCTCACATCATAGCAAAAGCATTTATTCTCACCATACTGGTAGTAATGTTTCTGTTAACCAAGCTGTTAGGGTGGCTTCTGTAAGGGACAGGTCTCCTTCTGTTCATTCCCATCATACCTCTGTATCTAGGAATGTCCCTCCCACCAACCCTGATGACAGAATGTTAGAGAGGGAACTCAATAAGTTGAGGGTGGAACAAACCAGACTGAAGCTTAAAAAGCAACAGCTGGATTTGGATAGACAGTCTTTTGAACTAGAGAAGGAAAGACAGAAGTTGGGTTTAGAAACCCATGGTGGCAGCAGCAGTATTCCCCATAGTCATCCTGCAAAAGAGCATGATTCCAGGAATCTGCACAAGATAGTTCCCCCTTATAAGGAGGGGGATGACATTAACAAGTGGTTTGCTGCACTTGAGAGGGCCTGTGTTGTACAGGATGTCCCTCAAAGGCAGTGGGCTGCTATCCTATGGCTATCATTTAGTGGAAAAGGTAGGGATAGGCTCCTTACTGTGAAAGAAAATGATGCTAATAATTTCCAAGTTCTTAAGAATGCACTCCTGGATGGTTATGGCTTAACCACTGAACAGTACAGGATAAAGTTCAGAGAGACCAAAAAGGAGTCTTCACAAGACTGGGTTGATTTCATTGACCATTCAGTGAAGGCCTTGGAGGGGTGGTTACATGGCAGTAAAGTTACTGATTATGACAGCCTGTATAACTTAATCCTGAGAGAGCATATTCTTAATAATTGTGTGTCTGATTTGTTGCACCAGTACTTGGTGGACTCTGATCTGACCTCTCCCCAAGAATTGGGAAAGAAGGCAGACAAATGGGTCAGAACAAGAGTGAACAGAAAAGTTCATACAGGGGGTGACAAAGATGGCAACAAAAAGAAGGATGGTAAGTCTTCAGACAAGGGTGGGGACAAATCTAAAAATGAGTCTTCATCAGGCCCACAAAAACACTCTGGTGGGGGTGGTGGGTCCAAATCCTCCTTTAATCAGAACAAGGAAAAGAAACCATGGTGCTATTTATGTAAAATAAAAGGCCATTGGACAACAGATCCCAGTTGTCCAAAGAAAGGCACCACTGCTCCTACCACTACAACCCCTACTGCTACACCTAGTGTCCCTACTAATAGCAGTGGTGGTGGGAGCAAACCGACTAATAGCCAATCCAAGGGAGTAGCTGGGCTCACTTTTGGTAATTTAGTTGGGGTTGGCCTTGTTAGGGAGGCCACAGAGGCTGTGTTAGTCTCTGAGGGGGCTATTGATTTAGCCACCTTAGTTGCTTGTCCCCTTAATATGGATAAGTACAAGCAGCTACCCCTAATAAATGGTGTTGAGGTTCAGGCCTACAGGGACACTGGTGCCAGTGTGACTATGGTCATAGAGAAACTGGTCCACCCTGAACAACACCTACTTGGTCACCAGTACCAAGTAACCGATGCTCACAACAACACACTTAGCCACCCCATGGCTGTTGTAAATCTCAACTGGGGGGGGGTTACTGGTCCAAAGAAAGTTGTGGTAGCTTCAGATTTACCTGTAGACTGTCTATTAGGGAATGATTTGGAGACATCAGCTTGGTCAGATGTGGAGTTGGAGGCCCATGCAGCAATGCTGGGCATCCCAGGGCATATTTTTGCTTTGACAAGGGCTCAGGCCAAAAAGCAAAAAGGACAGGGAAGCTTGGATCCTGGAACAATGGACCAAGTGCTCCCTAAAGCTAGGGCTAGTAGAAGCAAACCACTTCCTACTATCCCTCCCTCTACAGTGGATTCTACTTCTGAGGAAGAAGAATTCCCTCCCTGTGCAGAACCTACACCAGAGGAGCTGGAAGCAGACACTGCTGAGCTTTTGGGTGAAGGGGGCCTGCCAGAGAGGAGCTGAGTGTGGCACAGCAAACCTGTCCCACATTAGAGGGTCTCAGACAGCAAGCTGTCAAACAGGCTAATGGGGATGTCACTGACTCTCACAGAGTTTACTGGGAGGACAACCTCTTGTACACTGAGCATAGGGATCCTAAACCTGGAGCTGCCAGGAGATTAGTGATTCCTCAGGAGTACAGAAAGTTCCTCCTAACACTGGCACATGACATTCCCCTAGCTGGGCACCTGGGTCAAATGAAAACTTGGGACAGATTGGTTCCATTGTTTCATTGGCCTAGGATGTCTAAGGACACAAAGGAATTTTGTAAGTCCTGTGAAACCTGTCAAGCCAGTGGCAAGACAGGTGGCACCCCAAAGGCACCCCTTATCCCACTGCCTGTGGTTGGGGTTCCCTTTGAAAGGGTAGGGGTTGACATAGTTGGCCCCCTTGACCCTCCTACTGCTTCAGGCAATAGGTTTATCTTGGTGGTAGTGGACCATGCCACAAGATATCCTGAAGCTATTCCTTTAAGGACCACTACAGCACCTGCAGTGGCAAAGGCCCTCCTGGGAATATTTTCCAGGGTGGGCTTCCCAAAGGAAGTGGTATCAGACAGAGGAAGCAATTTCATGTCTGCATACTTAAAGGCCATGTGGAAGGAGTGTGGTGTAACGTACAAGTTCACAACACCCTATCATCCACAAACAAATGGACTGGTGGAGAGATTTAATAAAACTCTCAAAGGCATGATTATGGGTCTCCCTGAAAAACTCCGCAGGAGATGGGATATCCTTCTACCATGCCTCCTTTTTGCCTACAGGGAGGTACCCCAGAAAGGAGTGGGCTTCAGCCCCTTTGAACTTCTTTTTGGACACCCTGTTAGGGGTCCACTCACACTTGTAAAGGAGGGTTGGGAACAACCTTTAAAAGCTCCTAAGCAGGATATTGTGGACTATGTACTTGGCCTCAGATCAAGGATGGCTGAGTACATGAAAAAGGCCAGTAAAAACCTTCAGGCCAGCCAAGAGCTCCAGAAGCAATGGCATGATCAGAAGGCTGTTTTGGTTCAGTACCAACCAGGGCAGAAAGTGTGGGTCTTGGAGCCTGTGGCCCCAAGAGCACTCCAAGATAAATGGAGTGGTCCCCACACAATTGTTGAAAAGAAGGGAGAAGTCACCTATTTAGTTGACTTAGGCACTGCCAGGAGTCCCCTTAGGGTGCTCCATGTCAACCGCCTGAAACCCTACTATGACAGGGCTGATCTCACCCTGCTCATGGCAACTGATGAGGGACAGGAAGAAGACAGTGATCCTCTACCTGATCTCTTCTCTTCCACAGAACAAGATGCTCTTGTGGAAGGTGTAGTTTTGGCTGATTGTCTTACTGCTGAGCAGAAAGATAATTGCATAAATCCCCTAGATCAATTCTCTGAACTCTTCTCTACTGTGCCAGGTACCACTTCTTGGTGTGAGCACACTATAGATACTGGAGACAGTTTACCTGTCAAAAGTAAGATCTATAGGCAGCCTGACCATGTCAGGGACTGCATAAAGCAAGAGGTCCAGAAAATGTTAGAACTAGGAGTAGTTGAGCACTCTGACAGTCCATGGGCTTCTCCTGTGGTACTGGTACCAAAACCCCATTCCAAAGATGGAAAGAAGGAAATGCGGTTTTGTGTAGACTATAGAGGTCTCAACTTGGTAACCAAAACTGATGCTCACCCTATACCCAGGGCAGATGAGCTCATAGATACACTGGCATCTGCCAAGTATCTAAGCACTTTTGATTTGACTGCAGGGTATTGGCAGATCAAATTATCAGAAGATCCTAAACCTAAGACTGCATTTTCTACCATTGGAGGACATTACCAGTTTACTGTAATGCCTTTTGGTTTGAAAAATGCACCTGCCACTTTTCAGAGGTTGGTGAACACAGTCCTGCAAGGGCTGGAAGCTTTCAGTGCAGCATATTTGGACGATATAGCTGTCTTTAGCTCCAGCTGGGATGATCACCTGGTCCACCTATGGAAAGTTTTGGAGGCCCTGCAAAAGGCAGGCCTCACTATCAAGGCTTCAAAGTGCCAGATAGGGCAGGGTAAGGTGGTTTATCTGGGACACCTTGTTGGTGGGGAACAGATTGCACCACTTCAGGGGAAAATCCAAACAATTATTGATTGGGTTCCCCCTACCACTCAGACTCAGGTGAGAGCCTTCCTAGGCCTCACTGGGTATTACAGGAGGTTCATTAAGACCTATGGCTCCATTGCAGCCCCTCTTAATGACCTCACATCCAAGAAAATGCCTAAAAAGGTATTATGGACAGCAAACTGTCAGAAAGCTTTTGAGGAGCTGAAGCAGGCCATGTCCTCTCCACCTGTCCTGAAAAGCCCTTGTTACTCTAAAAAATTCTATGTCCAAACTGATGCATCTGAATTAGGAGTAGGGGCAGTCCTATCACAACTTAATTCTGAGGGCCAGGATCAACCTGTTGCTTTTATTAGTAGGAGGTTGACCCCTAGAGAAAAGCGTTGGTCTGCCATTGAGAGGGAGGCCTTTGCTGTGGTCTGGGCTCTGAAGAAGTTGAGGCCATACCTGTTTGGCACTCACTTCATTGTTCAGACAGACCACAAACCTCTACTTTGGCTAAAACAAATGAAAGGTGAAAATCCTAAATTGTTGAGGTGGTCCATATCCCTACAGGGAATGGTCTATACAGTGGAACATAGACCTGGGAGTAGCCACTCCAATGCAGATGGACTCTCCAGATATTTCCACTTAGACAATGAAGACTCATCAGGTCATGGCTAGTCTTATTGTCCTTCGTTTGGGGGGGGGTTGTGTAGGAAAGTACCATCTTGCCTGGCATGTTACCCCCATTTTTCACTGTATATATGTTGTTTTAGTTGTATGTGTCACTGGGACCCTGGTAACCCAGGGCCCCAGTGCTCATAAGTGTGCCTGAATGTGTTACCTGTGTAGTGACTAACTGTCTCACTGAGGCTCTGCTAATCAGAACCTCAGTGGTTATGCTCTCTCATTTCTTTCCAAATTGTCACTAACAGGCTAGTGACCATTTTTACCAATTTACATTGGCTTACTGGAACACCCTTATAATTCCCTAGTATATGGTACTGAGGTACCCAGGGTATTGGGGTTCCAGGAGATCCCTATGGGCTGCAGCATTTCTTTTGCCACCCATAGGGAGCTCTGACAATTCTTACACAGGCCTGCCACTGCAGCCTGAGTGAAATAAAATCCACGTTATTTCACAGCCATTTTACACTGCACTTAAGTAACTTATAAGTCACCTATATGTCTAACCTTTACCTGGTAAAGGTTAGGTGCAAAGTTACTTAGTGTGAGGGCACCCTGGCACTAGCCAAGGTGCCCCCACATTGTTCAGAGCCAATTCCCTGAACTTTGTGAGTGCGGGGACACCATTACACGCGTGCACTACATATAGGTCACTACCTATATGTAGCTTCACAATGGTAACTCCGAATATGGCCATGTAACATGTCTATGATCATGGAATTGCCCCCTCTATGCCATCCTGGCATTGTTGGCACAATTCCATGATCCCAGTGGTCTGTAGCACAGACCCTGGTACTGCCAAACTGCCCTTCCTGGGGTTTCACTGCAGCTGCTGCTGCTGCCAACCCCTCAGACAGGCATCTGCCCTCCTGGGGTCCAGCCAGGCCTGGCCCAGGATGGCAGAACTAAGAACTTCCTCTGAGAGAGGGTGTGACACCCTCTCCCTTTGGAAAATGGTGTGAAGGCAGGGGAGGAGTAGCCTCCCCCAGCCTCTGGAAATGCTTTGTTGGGCACAGATGTGCCCAATTCTGCATAAGCCAGTCTACACCGGTTCAGGGACCCCTTAGCCCCTGCTCTTGCGCGAAACTGGACAAAGGAAAGGGGAGTGACCACTCCCCTGACCTGCACCTCCCCTGGGAGGTGTCCAGAGCTCCTCCAGTGTGCTCCAGACCTCTGCCATCTTGGAAACAGAGGTGCTGCTGGCACACTGGACTGCTCTGAGTGGCCAGTGCCACCAGGTGACGTCAGAGACTCCTGCTGATAGGCTCCTTCAGGTGTTAGTAGCCTATCCTCTCTCCTAGGTAGCCAAACCCTCTTTTCTGGCTATTTAGGGTCTCTGTCTCTGGGGAAACTTCAGATAACGAATGCAAGAGCTCATCCAAGTTCCTCTGCATCTCTCTCTTCACCTTCTGATAAGGAATCGACTGCTGACCGCGCTGGAAGCCTGCAAACCTGCAACATAGTAGCAAAGACGACTACTGCAACTCTGTAACGCTGATCCTGCCGCCTTCTCGACTGTTTTCCTGCTTGTGCATGCTGTGGGGGTAGTCTGCCTCCTCTCTGCACCAGAAGCTCAGAAGAAATCTCCCGTGGGTCGACGGAATCTTCCCCCTGCAACCGCAGGCACCAAAAAGCTGCATTACCGGTCCCTTGGGTCTCCTCTCAGCACGACGAGCGAGGTCCCTCGAATCCAGCGACTCTGTTCAAGTGACCCCCACAGTCCAGTGACTCTTCAGTCCAAGTTTGGTGGAGGTAAGTCCTTGCCTCACCTCGCTGGGCTGCATTGCTGGGAACCGCGACTTTGCAGCTACTCCGGCCCCTGTGCACTTCCGGCAGAAATCCTTTGTGCACAGCCAAGCCTGGATCCACGGCACTCTAACCTGCATTGCACGACTTTCTAAGTTGGTCTCCGGCGACGTGGGACTCCTTTGTGCAACTTCGGCGAGCACCGTTTCACGCATCCTCGTAGTGCCTGTTTCTGGCACTTCTCCGGGTGCTACCTGCTTCAGTGAGGGTTCTTTGTCTTGCTCGACGTCCCCTCTCTCTTCAGGTCCAATTTGCGACCTCCTGGTCCCTCCTGGGCCCCAGCAGCCTCCAAAAACGCCAAACGCACGATTTGCGACTAACAAGGCTTGTTGGCGTCCTTTTGGCGGGAAAACACTTCTGCACGACTCTCCATGGCGAGAGGGATCCGTTCACCAAAGGGGAAGTCTCTAGCCCTTTTCGTTCCTGCAGAAACCTCAGCTTCTTCTGTCCAGTAGAAGCTTCTTTGCACCCGCACCTGGCATTTCCTGGGCATCTGCCCATCTCCGACTTGCTTGTGACTTTTGGACTTGGTCCCCTTGTTCCACAGGTACCCTAGATTGGAAATCCACAGTTGTTGCATTGCTGGTTTGTGTCTTTCCTGCATTATTCCTCTAACACGACTTCTTTGTCCTTAGGGGAACTTTAGTGCACTTTGCACTCACTTTTCAGGGTCTTGGGGAGGGTTATTTTTCTAACTCTCACTATTTTCTAATAGTCCCAGCGACCCTCTACAAGGTCACATAGGTTTGGGGTCCATTCGTGGTTCGCATTCCACTTTTGGAGTATATGGTTTGTGTTGCCCCTTTCCCTATGTTTCCCCATTGCATCCTATTGTAACTATACATTGTTTGCACTGTTTTCTAAGACTATACTGCATATTTTTGCTATTGTGTATATATATCTTGTGTATATTTCCTATCCTTTCACTGAGGGTACACTCTAAGATACTTTGGCATATTGTCATAAAAATAAAGTACCTTTATTTTTAGTATAACTGTGTATTGTGTTTTCTTATGATATTGTGCATATGACACTAGGTGGTACTGTAGTAGCTTCACACGTCTCCTAGTTCAGCCTAAGCCTCTCTGCTAAGCTACCATTATCTATCAGCCTAAGCTGCTAGACACCCTATACACTAATAAGGGATAACTGGGCCTGGTGCAAGGTGCAAGTACCCCTTGGTACTCTCTACAAGCCAGTCCAGCCTCCTACATTGGGGTGTTTATTTAGTTATTGTTAGATAAGTTAGCGTAGTGTAGATTAGTTGTAGGGAATAGTAGTTTTTCCTTAGGTGGTGTGTTTTTTGGGGTGTTTGGGGAAGGTGATGTTTTGGGTGTGAGTGTTGTTAAAATAGAAATACAAAAATATAAAATTTTGAAAAAATACAAAAAATATATGATTGTTTAGGCTATATGTTTAGTTAGTCAATGTTTAGCTGTAGTTACTGTTGTCCTTGTCCATAGATATATTTTAAGGGGGTGGGTGGGTTGATGTTTATTATATGTCATTAGATGTATAGAATAAGTTAAAATAACTTAGTTGTAGGATTAAGTTAGAATAGGATATTTTAGGTCAGGTTAGTAATGGTAGGTTAGTTATTTTAGGGATTTTTAGGCTGAGATTTGGAGTTGCATTATATCTTGTTTTTTCCTTCTGTATGGTCTCCATCACGATTTACTGTCTAGGTGGTAGCATGTTTGCACATGTCATGTCAGGGATATGCAATTGCAAGCAGTAGTTAGTTACATGTGTGACTGTGTGTACCCCTGTGGTCAAGAACCTGTCAGGTTGGCAGTGGTGTCACATCAGCAACTCCAGATGTTATTCAGCAATGCACATGACATCCTGGATTTGCATGCATACACATCCCAAAGAAGGTATTCATACAGCATTTCTCTGTGTTGTGAAGTAATGTGACTTGCATTATCTTTATGTTATTGTCATTGCACTCCCCCTAAATCTAGATTTTTTTACTGAAACACTCATGGCTGCCCCCCACAGTCTGACACATGCATCATGTATTTGTCACATCAATGTTGTACTGTGGCTACCATCTTTGCTTGGCCCAGCCACTTGTGTAGTGATTGGTGGCAGCTATTGCAATACATGCACGCTAACTGTCACATGCCATGCTTGGGAGCCCCAGGTGATACTTGCTAGTCCACATAGCTATCAGTCACCTAAATCATGTTGCAGTCAGTGTGTGTGGATTTGTGTCTGTCACTAATCCACACATATCCCTTGGCCGGTACTCAGGGGCATATTGGAAAGCCCCTAGTGTCTCTTTTTGTGATGCTCCAGTGACACTGTGCCCTCTCACTTATTTACAAGGTGGCATTAAGCCACTTTGCGTGGCTTAACGCCGCATTATAAATATGGGCCCAGTTTTCTGTGGCAGAGGGGTGTGCAATGGGTGTTGCTGTGGGCGTACCCACTCAACACCCATTGCTTTTGGCGCTGCCTTAGATTTGCAATAAAATGCAAACCTGAGGCAGTGCCAAAACACTGACGCAACCACAGGGGTGTGGGAGGCATGGTACAATAGGGAGAAATACTTTTATTTGTCCTTGTTTTTGCTTTTTCTACTTGTGTTGCACTGTGCAGCACGCATAGAAAGAGCAAGGAGCTGTTATTGATTGTTTATCTGCAGGAAGGGACACCTTCCTGCACATAAACTCCCATTCCCTGCAATGCATGTACCCTTGCACTATAGTGCAAGGGTGCCTGCATTGGTACTAGACAGCTGATTCAGTACCAGCTCTATGGAAAACACATGGGTGCGCAGTAATCTTTTACATACGAGGCAACCCTGCATTTTGGAATTGACAGACCTCAGTGCCTCAACCATTGCTTATGGCACTGCGCTGCACCATTTCCTTGTAAATGGGCCCTTCGGTGTATTGGCTTCACACAATGCATGAAGTTCAAACAGTTACTCCCTCAGACACAGATTCAACACAAATGATATATTGAGTGAATTTATTTACATGTGCAATAATTAAATATGTACTACTGTACATTACACAGGAGAATGATCCCATAAGAGATCCCAAGCCATTGCATGTCCAGGTAGAGTCCAAGTTGGGTGGGGGGGCATGTCAAGAGATGTGTAGGAGAGGAGTACATCAGTGAGGAGGTGATCACATTGCCATTAGGTAGGATTGGCCACATTGACAGTCCACATTTGTGATTGGTCAACAGTGGGAGAGCGTAGAAGGGACGTTGATAGTTGTTGCAACACTGGCATGATCTTAAGCACAGAGCAAAAGAGAAACTGTCCATGTCCCACAAACTGAAGCTAGCGGGTAGTTTTGAGGGTGAAAGATGTTCCCTCCACATCTTCATTCTCTGATGTGTGCAGTGCCTCCAGTGCCAGGGGTGGTGCTGGTGTTGCAGTGGAGGGAGGCACACACACTTCAGAGGCTGTCCAAGGTCCCAGCAACTGTCAGCTGTGGAAAGATGAAAGGCATCGCTGCAGCAAGGAGGTACTGCTGGTTTTGCAACACAGCAGCAACGTCACAGTGGTAGGCAGCCTGGTTGTCAGTGAGGGAGTCCTGCTTCCACTCCATGGACTCCAGGACAGTTTGGATAGTCCCCAGTCTGTTGGCAACCTCGCTTGTGCCACTTTGGCAGGGCCTCTCCATAATGACACCAGCAATGTCGGCCAGGGGTTGCTGGAGTCCATGAAGCAGAGAGTATCCTCCTGACTCTGATGGCAGTGGAGTTGTCCTTATTTGGATTGAGGAATCTATGGACGCCCACTAGGCTGCCCACCATGTTCTCCATCCCCACCTGTCCCTGCTGTGCCAGCTCCCAGTGGACCCCTAGCACTGTGGTTCGGGAAATTGTGTCTGGGTCCTGGGAGTCCTGGGCTCTGGGTGTGATGGCAGGTTGTGTGTTTGGTAGCTCATCTGGAGCCCCTGCATTGCTGTGTGATCTCCCTGTAACCAGAGATGGTGTCTGGATGGCACCCAGGTTCTGCTGGAGAACTTTGGGATTGATGGGTTGCAGCTGGTCATTGCCATCATCAGAGAAGTCCAGGACAGGCAGCTAGCCAGGTGGTATGGCATCATCCTCTGCAATGAGATAGAGATAAGGCAATGTTGATCAGTACTAGCTGGTCACATGAGTCATCAGGTTCTTAATCATAGTGCCTTATTTACATGGCACTGAGCCACACATCAGGTCCCTCATTTATGGGCCCATAGCAGCACACTGTGCCACCAGGGTGTCATTTTTTGGAATGCTATGTTAGCACACCATGCCAGTCCACATTTACAAGTTAAGTCAAAGTCATCTTGCATGGCTTTTCATGGGCTTCTGCATACGGACCCCTTTCATGCATTACACTGAGTGGCACTTGCATGCCATGGGTGTTGCCTGGGGTGTTCCCACTCAACACCCATGACAGCATACAGAATCTGTTGCATTGCCAGATCTCCAGTTCTATTCTGGCTATATGACACATTTCTCTGTATTGTAAGAGTGATGTAAGGGGAAGAACTGTCCACGTTCCTCCTCCTTGTCACCTCTTGCTATTTGAGCTGTATCCTGCACCACCCATAGTAAGATGCAACCACCTCTTTTATTTGTGTTTGTGCATGAAGGTGTCCCTTCCTGCACAGCAACACTCATCCCTGCAACACAGGCCTCCTTGCAGCATGGGTGCAAGGGTGCCTGTGTTGCATGAAGGGACACCTTCCTGTACGAACACATACACAAGAGGTGGTTGCATCTTACCTGGGTGGTGCAGGATACAGCACACATAACCAGAGGTGGCAAGGAGGATGCATGTGGACAGTTCTCCTCCTTGCATCACTCTTACAATATACATGGGTAGCATAAGGACCTGGCACATTCCCAAACTTATCAATGTGTGAAAGCATCAGGTTACTACACTGCCTCAGGGGTGGAATTGTAATGGCGCTTCATATGACTAACATTGTTGTGGGCCTATTTTTGCATCTTTCTATGTGTGTTACATTCAGCGACAGACATTGGAAGTGGCAGACAGCATTCCTGATTATTGATGTTGCAGGCTGTGTCCCTTCCTGCACATGTGTAATCAGATCTTCAACAAAGCACACCTACACCATACTCAATGTGTGCCTGTGTTGATGTTAGGCAGCAGTTTGTGCCCCATCACCAAGGGTAGTACAGGGATGCATTGCATGTTAGTGACAACTACACATCCCTGCACATTCAAGATGATGCAGCACAGCAGGCTGGGATGCTGCACTCCACTATATCATTTCATCATACATGGTTAACAATGGGCCACATTTCCCAGACACTGACGGCACACTGCCCTACCAGAGCATAATTTTTACATTACACTCCAGTGGTGCAGTGTGCCTGGCCATATTTACCAGGCCAAGGAAGGCACCCTGTGTGCCTTTTCATCGTCTGGTAATTATGTGCCCCTTCCAGACTTCACACTGCGTGTAGGTGGAATTCAATGTGTGTTGCTGAATGTGTTCCCTCACAACACACATGTAACCCACCTAACTTCTGAAGCCTTTCCAGATTTTCACATCTGAAAATGCTGCAGTTTCATACACCACCTGATGGGTGGTGTAGAAGTGACAAGAGGGTGAGTGGCATCTTAATTTGTCCCAGTAGTTTCATACTTCTATGTGTGCTGCATTGTGCATTACACATAGTAAGATCAAAACACCACTTGTGCCTGATGTTATGCAGGAAGGTGTCCCTTTGTGCACAACAGCAATCATCCCTAAACACAGACACCCTTGCAGCATGGTGCAGGTGTGCATGCTAGGCACATGGCAGCAAATTGTGCAGCAGCACAGAAGTAATGACAGAAATGCCCCATACGTTGTGTGTACGTTACATTTGTGCCCTTTCCAAGTGGTGCAGGAACGCATATCCCAGCCCTTGCTGCCCCACCCTGTGGAAGAGGCCTGGACTATGATGCCCAATGAGAGTTACACATGGCAAGATGGTACAGTTCATACAGTTGATAAAGTGAAGGGAGTCGTGTGAGGGTTGTGAAGTGGTCTGTGCATATAGTAGGGGTCAGTGCACATTACAAGTGTTTGGTGTTTAGCCATTATTGTTCCCCCATGCAACCCTTTCACATGAACACAGGGCCTCCTATGTACCTCCCCCTTATACCATGTGTTAGTTACAACCTTGCCTCCTGCTGCAATCTACTCTTTATTTGTTGTTGGTCATCATATGCTGCAGTGTCCTGTCCCTGGACTTCTACCACCAACTCCTCAGGGATGACTGCTACAACCATCTCCTCCAACTCATCCAGCTGATACTGGGGTACAGGACTTCCACCTCTGGTCTGCAGTGCTGCCTTTCAGTTGATGGACAGTTTCTCTTTTGTTCTGTACTTGCAATCATCCCAGCACTTCTTACAGTCCATCACAGCCCTCTTCATCTCTGCCACACTGTTCGCTTTATCAGCTATGGACTGCCATATGTCCTCCTTCCTACCTATTGGCAATTTAGAGGTGACAAAGAGCTGGTGTTGGTGCTCGGTCACCTCTGTGCTCTAGATGTTGTTCTCCTCCTTACTGAACCTACACTTCCTCTTCCTTTTCCTCTGTCTGGACATCCAGACTTATACTGGGCTCATTGGGGTCTCTCCTGTCCTGAATTCTCCATTGAATCACATCGTGGCTTCTGTTTGGCATTGTTGCAGGCTTTCTTTGGACACTTTTCAGCCCAAAATGACGCTAACATGGCTAGCATCAAAATACGTGCTGCTAATCAGGCTAACACCACTTTTGCAGCACTAGCGTTATTTTTGTTTTGCAACCTGTTGCCAAGAGAGCATCATTTTTTTTAACACTAGCCTATTCTTACCACCATGGTGCGCCGTTTTGTAAATATAGGGCAAGCATGGCTGTAAGTAATGACAGCACAGCATTAAAAACGTTGGCGCACAACTGTGCTATTGCAGTTATGCGTCATTTTTTGTAAATATGCCCCATTGTATGCTGCCAACTACATAACACATGCCTATGTACTAATGCTATACGTCAAAAAGTAAAGATTGTGATGAGGAAGTAATAATTACCAGCCCATTTTCTTTGTATACTGTAGATGATTTTAAGCCTTGTCTTTCGTTTCAATAATTTGGGTCATAGTTGTTCTTGTGTTTTACTGGAAAAGAGAAATAGGAATAGTCTTTTGCTTTCCAGAAGCGATTGTTTTTAAGAAATGCACTAGAAGATACTAATACAAGATGACTTACTAAATACTTTTTAAGCTTGCTGTTTCTCCAACTCAATCAATCAATTAATACTGTTCACTTCAGATTCAGAATCCATAAACACAATTGATTAGCATACACAAACATCACATACATATCCAGATGGCGTTGAACGCAGCACTATTTCTTACAATCTAAAATTCAACTTCTATAATTACATTCAAATTACTTAAAACGGATCGCACAAAAACCAAAGTGCAATAGTACAATATGCAAGAACACCTATATATAAACAATTCCATTGACAGAAATGGTTGTGCAAATAAGCAGGAGCATGCCTCTTGTAGACACATTTTGAGGCACACATCTTATATTTGGAGTATTTATGGAACAAGGATTTTTATGATACTAATAATTTAAAATATGAAATTGGTAAAAGACCAGTAACAAGGCCAGCAATCATTGAAAAAAAGTGATCAAAATTTTGCATAACATCCATGCAGAATATAAACATTTGACAACACTTATGATTGCCTCATCCATATTAGAACTCATAATTCTTAAAGCAGTTTCACATTATCTGATTTCCATAAAATGACACAGAGGCTTAATCCACTTCTTACAAGGGATTGCATAGACATTGCATAAGAAAAGAGAAGATGCAGCATTTTGATCTCTAAACTACATGATGGGCATAAAGTGCTAGTTCAATATTTTTCTCCCCAGCAAATATACAAGCTATTGATGGTAAGATTCCATATCTAAATTGAATATACAACTGTTTAGCTAGGGGGCAAGGGATCTTATCGAAGGATGGTTCATACAAAGGAATATCTTTATAATCTAGCAATTTATCTGTCAGGCTACCTGGCTTGCATCTTTGTATTTCCTTGTCCCACAGATATATCTTTAACTTCTCTTTAATCGCTGATTTTGTTACTGAACTTGCTTCGACTGGAGACTTCTAAAGAATGGGAAGGTCCAATCTATGTAACATACTTTTGATATACGCTAGGCAGAGACCTTTCAGATAATCATTCAAGAATAATATCTGCATTAATGGTAATCTGTAAGGTGCTAGTTCATCAGTGTACCACAATCTGTGCCAGTACAATAAAGGTCTCAATTTTAGGCTTGCGACAATCAGATACACACCTACATCAAGCAGCTGGGGGAGACGTGGAACACTCTAAGTGAGATTTAGTAAAGACCTAGTGAACCTATTTTCAACCACAGAGAGCCTATTATCTTTAACATGCCTCCATAACTTTGAGCCGTATAAGGCTGACGCATTAGCTTTAGAGTTGTATATTTCTACAGCTGGGAGAGAGTTCTAGACTTAGGGCCTGATTCTGACCCTGGCGGCCGGTGACCGCCAGGGTCACCGGCCACGGGAGCAACGCCGACAGACCGGCGGTGCTCCGAAGGGCATTCTGACCGCGGCGGTTCAGCCGCGGTCAGAAAGGGTAAACCGGCGGTCACCCGCCGGTTTACCGCTGCCCTTCTGAATCCTCCATGGCGGCGGAGCGCGCTCCGCCGCCATGGGGATTCAGACACCCCCTACCGCCATCCTGTTCATGGCGGGAAACCCGCCATGAACAGGATGGCGGTAGGGGGTGCCGCGGGGCCCCTGGGGGCCCCTGCAGTGCCCATGCCAATGGCATGGGCACTGCAGGGGCCCCCGTAAGAGGGCCCCGCAAAGTATTTCAGTGTCTTCTATGCAGACACTGAAATACGCGACGGGTGCCACTGCACCCGTCGCACCTTCCCACTACGCCGGCTCAATTCTGAGCCGGCGTCCTCGTGGGAAGGTTGATTTGCCCTGGGCTGGCGGGCGGCCTTTTGGCGGCCGCCCGCCAGCCCAGGGCAAATCTCAGAATCACCGCAGCGGTCTTTCGACCGCGGTGCGGTGTTTTGACGGGGTTACTTTGGCGGGCGGCCTCCGCCGCCCGCCAAAGTAAGAATGACCCCCTTAGTTTTCTTAACTAGTTTGATAACGGCCCTGAATGCCTGCTGTAACTTTAATGCGCTCTTGTTAGTTTGCAACAGCCAATCAAATTTGTTGGACAATCTAACCCTTAAATAATCAAAGTATTGGACTTTCTTGAGCAATTCATTCTGCGCTTTGATGCAACTCATTACAACTTTATAAATGTTAAATGCCATCTGAAAAAACTTTTTAAAAACAACCCTCCAAAGCCTGTGAATCAGCAATAGTTTTGAAAAGAAGAAGCATGTCATTTGGGGGGGAGGCAAGATGGCCAACTAGACAAGCCCTTCACAGCTCCTGTGCATACAACATGAATCCTGCCATGATCCTATCAATTTCTTAGCTGTCCTCAGGCTACTGGTACCTCTCTGTATCCCACTAAGAGGAGGTATCCCATTTACCCAGTGAAAAGCTCTGCAATGCCTCAGAACTGAGCAGTGCTTCCTGAGGGCCCGAATGGTGCTGCAATCAACAGACAGTTGCGCTCCTTGCATGTGGGGAGTGACAGCCGAGACAGCACCAAAAACCCTGTTCTATGGCGGGGTTCGAGGACTGGACCTTATTGTGGTGAGCCCCCATCCCCGCGAAGCCAGATGAAGTTTTAAGGAGCCCAGTGCTGCCGGAGATGGTGGGCGGAGCGACCCATGGCCTACAGCTGAAGACCGGCTGGAGCATTCAATCCCTGGGATCCCAAAGCTTCCAGCTTTGTCTACCGCCTGGACGTGCAGAGTTGTGTCCAGATTGGAGGGGGGTGAGCCAAGGGACGGTGCCGTCACCTCATCAACTGGCCCCCCTGTGGCCTTGAGCCTCCTACCCAACCCGGGCTGCTCCTACACGGCGCCGAAGCCACACCCACCCTGCGAGGTGAGTGTGTGCTGTGACGGCCTACTTTTAATATTTACACTGTCCCCCGGGCTTGTGTGGCTGAGCTGACAACACAGGCCACGGACCCCGGCGGGGGTAATGCGAAAGTCTCAGATCGGCTGGCTACGGCCATTGATTGTTCCCTGCTTGATGAGTCTGGATGCGCTCACCTGCAACACACCCCTTTGCCCTGGAAGCTCCCATTGAA
Organism: Pleurodeles waltl; assembly: GCF_031143425.1. Lineage (NCBI taxonomy): Eukaryota > Metazoa > Chordata > Amphibia > Caudata > Salamandridae > Pleurodeles > Pleurodeles waltl. The sequence goes on along the minus strand of NC_090437.1, from coordinate 85,959,384 downwards.
ATTTGGGCCTGTGAGCGCCCAGCCAAAAGTGACTGTCTTCCTCCTCATCACTAATAAGAAAACCCCAGGAGATCTAGAGGCACTGATCTGCCCACAGTGGGATAGCATTCTGGCATTCTGAGGTACTCTGGAGCGCAGATAAGATTCTTCAGGGTCCTGTTCCCTGTTTATTGGGACTTGATGACTAAAATAGCGGTACCCCCCTCACACTCTCTGCCAAATATCTATAAGGGATGTTCCTCAGGGGCTGCAGCCTGGTAACGCTATTCTCCCCCACAGACTGGTAATTACTTATTGTTAATCTGGAGGACCCTGTCTGATTCACCTCATGTCAAGGGGTTGGGAAAAAGGTGATCTTCTTAAACGACTTCTCCCCTCTGCAAGAATCTCCTCTGCTTCTACCACTAATCCGGATTTGCTCACCACCTCCTGACGGGCATCCTCCATATTAGAAACTCTGTTTTAGTAGTCTTGCACTGAGAAAGGGTGCTGACGTTTGATCCTCACAACCTTTACGGAGAACTCTCAACCTTGCAGCTCTAGGTGAACACCATAATACGAGCTACTATTGTGAACGATAAAAGCTCAAATTCAGCGCAGTCAAACTAAATAATCAATCATACTCACTCGATGCCTCCCCCACCCACCTAGAAGCAGACGGTGATCGTGATGCTGGACCGCTAGGGGAAGGTGAGTTGACCCCAGCTCCTCCTTTATTGATAAACTCAATGACTGCAATTCAGACCTCTAAAACCGAGGTGATTAATAGAATTGAAGCAGTGGTGGGTGGCGTCGCCTTGCTTTGCGCTGACCTGTGCAAGGTATCAGAAAGAGTGACTGATACGAAGTAGAACATTGCCTTACTCCAAAAAGAGATACACACCCTTCGCACCACTGTCGCAGACCTCCAAAAATGAACTGTCCACTTAGATGACCACCCTGAAGATTCTGAGGGCTGATCCAGAAGAAATAACCTCCACTTTGTAGACTTCCCAGAAAGTGTGGACCGACCTTCTGTTGAACTTTTTCTGGAGGAGTAGATTACAAAAACCCTTAATCCAAAACGGATGTCAAACTTGTTCACTATACAGAGAGCCGACAGAGCACTGGCGCCCCCCCAAAGCCCAGAGTGCCCCCAAGAGCTATTATTGCCCACCTTTTAAATTTCCGGTACCAAGATGTGATACTGCAATGAACTAGGTCACAGGAACCTCCGTCGTATCAGGGTACATACATTTCTTTTTCCCCTGATAACACCCATTGGGTACTAGAACAGAGGAAAACCTTATTGCAGTTAAAAAAAGACTACAAACATTCAATCTAGAAAACAGTCTCCTCTTCCTGATGAAACTTCAGGTCCAGCTTGGGGGATCCACCTTATTCTTCTACATGCCTACTGAAGCAAAAGATTGGCTGGACACTCTGCCTCAAAACTCCAACAGGGCTTCTGCTTGGCAACCCCAGCAACCGCAAAGGCGAGTCGACATGAGAAAGGAAGAAAGGGCCAGTGGGGACACCGCCTCCCAAACAGATTGGATCATTGTTGGCCCAGATGGCTTGCTGCAGGCAGTAAATGCAACGTTGGACTCCGGAACTTCGCTCCAGAGTAATTGTTCTATCCTTGGAATGACCTGCGAAGACTGAGAAGGAATAATGTGTGGTAACAACTAACTCTCCAAGTGCTTTCTCGCTTTAATTCAGTTCCCTTTGGACTACTGTTGATTATGTTGTGTTCATGGGATGGTTGTCTCCTTTTCTGGGAGATCTTAATGTAGGTTATGCCAATTAAGTTATCCAATATTGCCAATAGACTTCAGATGGCTTATACAAAATTACATTATTAATAGAATAATCCTGAGTTTCAAACTGATGCATGGGTGGCTATAGGACAGAGCTGTTTGGGAGTGATAGGGAGCTTGAGGTTTATACCTTGTCTCTCCTCCTCTTGCTCCCGGCTTTAGCACCCCAAATATTATTCCTGTTTTGTGTGTTTCATTATATGATTTTGGGTTGATCTAAATAATAATTTAGGAAATGGGGCGGCTGCTGTCATCCCCCGACAACAGGTACACTGGGTGGGAGAATATAGAGTAACTGCCCATGGGGTGGGGAAAGTTGGGAACAAACCTTTTTTTTTTCAAATTTTATATTGTTCAATGTTATATACAGCTCTTGTGTATTATGATAGTACATCTTATGCAAGACAACACCTCATTCGCTCGAGTGGGACAGTTACGACTTATCACCCTGGTTATGGAGAAACAGGTACACATACTACCATATGACTGACTACACCACTAAACTAATGATGTGAAATGTCTGTAGTATTGCCAATTAGAGAAACGGAGGAGGGTACATGCCTCCCTAAAACATTTGAAGGTATCCAAGGCATTCCTACATGTGACTCATCTTTGGGGTAATTGCATACCTTCCCTCCAGAAGCACTGAAGCGACCACATTTCTGCCACATCCTTTTCAGGTTTTGCTCAGGAGTTCCTATATGGGTGGCACCAAGGTATCCTTTCAATACCGACACCACATCTTGGACCCTGATGGCCATTATGTAATACTGTTTGGTACACTGCACCGTTAAGGAAAGCTGCTTAATCAATGTTTATGCCTGTCCCAACTTTTTCCCAGAGTTGGCATGAGCTACTTCTACATACTTAGCAGCAGATGTGATTATGGCAGAGGACTACAATTGTGTCATGGATGGGGATAAAGACTGATCCCCATCCCATTGCCACATAAAACCACACATGACCAAAGCATTAGAAGATCTAATGAGAGAATTGCACCTCAGTGACATGTGGCGAACTGACGCGCAACAGTCCTCCTGTTACATGCCAGCCACAGGTACTCATAGTGGATTAGATTATGTCCTCGTATCAGACTCCTTGGCACTGTGGGTTCAAACCATGTTTTATCTCTACATTTATTTGTCGGATTACTGTCCCGTACTAATGGTAATGGGCTGCCCAACTACCGGAACCACAATACCAATATGATCTCTCCACCCGAGGCATTTACTGACCCTCCCTTTGCCATGACAATCCAGCCAGGGACATGTTGACACATTATTTCCGGAAGAACTGGGACTCTTCACGAAGCCGGGCTATAGACTGGGAGGCGATGAAAGTCGTACTATGGGGTATTTGCCTCAAAACATCCTATGGGGTAAGGCAACAACTAGACCAGGAGATTAAAAATCATAAACGGACCTTGAGGAACATTGAATAACAGCTGCCTGCCCACCCTGAATGCTTACAGGATTCGCGTAATGCACGCTTAGAGCTCCTTAAGGATTGGTGTCCACTGGAAAAATTCACCTTTACAACATACTGTCAAAGGCTTCATGCCGTAGGAGACAAAACAGGTGCGATGCTGGCCTGGCTGGTTAGACAACAAAACTCTAGGCCTCCTGTCCTCACTTTACACAATGATGTCGGCCAGTCTGTCCACACCCAACGTGCCATTAATGGAGTGTTCCACTCCCATTTGTGCTCGGTTTATGCTAGTCATCTCAGCTCCCAGATGGACAGCATTGAACAATTCCTCCTTACGATTGATCTACCTAATCTTCCCCTGAAAGAGGGCCGAGCTTTAGATGACCCCATTACTCAGGAGGTGGTCCGTGCGGTAATTCGATCATTACAAAACGCAAAAGCCCTGAAAATAATGGTCTCCCAACAGAATTCTATCATAAATATGAAGAGTTGCTGGTGGAAAAACTCTTTGAAGTCTACGAGGAAGCTTTGCAGTTTGGTAGCCTTCCTTTCTCCTTGCGGGAAGCTCTGATCGTTATGATACACAAATAAGGCAAAGGCCCCACTCTAGCCTCAGCGTACCAGCCTATTTCTCTCCTCAACATTGATGTTAAAATACTCAGTACTGTTCTTTCCAAACGATTACGCCCTCACCTCCCATATTTGGTACAGGTGGACCAATCAGGGTTTATTCCTAAACGTAATACACTACATAATTTGAGGAGGGTCCCTCATGTTTATCATACTACACTACACCAGCCTGAGGAACTAACACTTGCCTGCCTTGACATCAAACACTGGACATACCTCTGGCAGGTTCTCAGAAACAATTGGCTTAGGACCCAAATTCACCCACTGCATACAACTATTATATGTAGACTCTTGTGCTCGTGTCCGCATTGGAGGGGTAGTCTCCGACTTGTTTCATTTGGGGAGGGCACCAGGCAGGGTTGTCCCCTCTTGCGACCTTTATTTGCACTAGAGTTGGTGCCCCTAGCAGTCCGTCTCAGCCAAACCATGTGCCCCTTGGGGATCACTGTGGGAAGGACCCCACATGTGATCTCACTTTATGCAGATGATGCTTTGCTGTATCTCTGTAATCCTATTGTTTCTGTCCCCATTCTTATTCAGGAGCTACAAGAGTTCGGAGAAATCTCTAGCTTGAGGGTTAATCCCACTAAATCTAGATTATACTCCATGGGCTCTCTGACGGGCATCAAGCTAGAATAGCTTCACTTAATGGATATCCCGTGGCAGCTCTGAAATGTCCGTTATTTAGGTATCTATCTAGCCCCTACAGAAAACAAGTTTCTGGATCTGAATACTGGAAGAGTAGTCACGAACCTTCAAGCAACCACTCGATTTTGGAGAGACTTACCTTTCTCTCCAATGGGAAGGATAGCAATTGCTAAAATGACAGTGCTTCCTGTGTGTTTGCATCCCCTACAGTGGACCTTTTATAGGATCCCCGTTAGTACTTCCAGACAGTGGATGCTTTATCCATCAACCTTTTATGGGCAAATAAATGAAAACAAGTTAGCCTAGCCACGCTTAAGAGACCATGGGCCTATAGAAGTCCCCACACCTTGAATTTTATTGTATAGCTGCACAACCATTGGATGGCAGAGGGGGATTCTTGGGAAGGAACGTTATTGGAAGGTTCTTAGGAGGGTGCAACTGTCCCCAACTTGCTCCAGGGTCCCTCCTATACACCTTATGTGATCCAACATGTGACCCACATTTGGGAGGACACTGTTAATATGGCGATACAAAGGGGCCCATTCCACACAGACCTCGCAATCTGGATATTAAAACTCTTTCACGAAATAGAGGAATCTATGTCACTCCACAGGTGGAAGGGGGGGAGGGGTTCACTTGGGTGATCTATACCCAGAAGGGCACTTCATTACATATGCAGAGGTGGCTCAATCATTCACTTTAGGTTCTAGTCAATTTTTACAGTATCAGAAGCTTTTAGCCAAAGCCTGTGAAATTTCTCAACGTTCCTGAAAGCTCCACCACAATCTGCAGAGGGCCGCTGGTAATATCACATTTATATAAGGCACTACAGGATGACCTCCCACAACAGCCTCTCCCAATTCAGACTAGATGGAAGGAGCTACTCCAAGACCTGTTAACTGCCCATGAATGGGAACTCATCCATGAAGGGGTACATGCAGGCAGCTCCAATGCACAATTTAAATACACTATAATTGCATCCAACAAACCTTTTACTCTCTCATCACCCTAAGCAGGGGTTTATCCCACATGTTCAGAGATATGTCCTCGATGCCAACACTTGGCTGCTGACTTTATACGTATGTCCTGGACCTGTAAGGATATATCGTCATACTGGTAACAAGTTCTCATCAATTTAAACAGAGCATCCAAGTGGGAACTCTCGTTACAACCTAAACAGATATTACTGGGGCTCATCCCTTCCCCACCCAAGCGGAAGCTTAGTAGGAAATTTGTCCTGATAGGTCTTACATTGGCAAAACAACGTATAGCTATATGGTGGTTAAGTCCCAATCCCCTTAGATATTTTGAATGGCTTAGGGACATCATGGAGTGGACAATGGCAGAAGAGGTCCGTATGAAATATGTCTGAATGGATGATAAGTTAGAAGAGGATCTGCAATCTTGGGCAGCCATGCTTAATGACCTTAAAACATATCCCTCACAGGAGAATGCGGTATAACTTCCGGTATAGTCCAAACTCATGCATGCAATTATGTATAACTTAAATGTAAATTAATTTTTTTAACATATTTTTATTGGTGTTTTTAGCAAAGCATACACAAATGGGATTCTACCCCCTTGCCCTCCCCCTACTCCTTCCCCCCATCCGTATCTGCTCCTTCCGTTCATCCCCATTGACAAAGCTTTAAGACTTCTATGACCGTTGTGTGGCCTTAGATGTCGGGTTCATCAGTTCGATTTTGTCTTTGATCCCCTTCTTCGTTGGACTCAATTGATGTTGTGGATGATTCCAGTGCTCCAGGGTCTGGCTCTTTTAAGCAGTCTATCAGTTGGTCCCATTTTCTAGCTGCCTCTATTTGGCCGCAGCCCCTCGCTGCTTCCAGATGTAAGGCCCTTCCCTCCACTTCCGCCCATTTTAATAGTGTATCCCTCCATCTACCCAGGTGTGGACTCCCTTGATCCTTCCAGTGTAGGATGATTTCTCTATTTGCTTGTGCTAAGGCCAGGTCAATGTATTTATTTGTGACTTTTTTGGCATTGGGGCAGGGAAATTCTCCCAGTAGAGCCGCTATTGGCGAGACAGGCAGCCTCCGCTCCTATACCTCTACACTGTTTTAGAACACTCCCTCACGATGTTGCTTGATTCGTCAGCACCCCCACAACATATTGCGAGGCCTGCTTCCTGTTCAGTGCAATGGGGACGCCCACCATTCACCGCTTCAAACATTGTAGCTATCTTCTTGGGCGTGAGGTATGCCCCTTGGAACACATAGAAACTAATCAGCTTGACGCAAGCATTTCTAGATACAGTATAGATTTGTGATGTAATTCCGGTCCACTGATTTTCATCTATAGGTGCCTCAATGTATCCCACCCATGCTAGTCTTAAAGTGTCCAATGGGAGCAATGTGTCCTTCCTCAGCTGTTTATATAAGGTGGAAACGGACTTCCCCTGCCCCAAACAGTGCAGATAGCCTGACATCCCACGTGTGTAGGTGTTTCTGTCATTCCTTGTTTCCAATGACATTGTATGAGGGCTATCAGTGATCTGTGTATGAGAAACAGCCGTGGGGGGATATTGAAATTATCTATAATGGCTTCAAAAGACAATACCTCCCCATTGCTATACAAATCCCCCATTGTGGAGACATTGGGGGTCATTACAACATTGGCGGTAAAAGGCGCTTACCGCCGTGTAGAAGACCGCCAATACACTGCCGCCGCCGTGGCATTCCGCCACAGCTATTATGACACACATCTTGGAATCCGCCGAAATTCAGACACCCACACAAGACCGCCACACCAAAGGTCAGTGATAAACTGGCGGAAACAAATCCTCCACCTCCACGCCAACAGAAACACGCCCATGCTATTACGACCCACGAATCCACGCGGCGGCCTTTCAAACGCGGTATTCCATTGGCGGTACACACCGCCGCGGTCAAAATACACACACATCTCCAAAACACCGCCACATTGGACAATTCGAAATACACACACCTGACACACATACAAACACCACTCCCACACACCCAACACAATATAAAACACACACCCACATCTCCCACAAACCCCTACGACCAAAATTTCGAGACGAAGGCCAGAGAGACAGCACAGCCAAGACAACACCACCATACAGAGGCACACAACACCATCACCCACACAACATCCACGCACAAAACACCACACACCACTACACTCACCACAACCATCACCACATACACCACCCCACACATCACCCACACCACCCCATGGCACGCCAAAGACACCCCCGCTTCTCCGAGGAGGAGCTCAGGGTCATGGTGGAGGAAATCGTCCGGGTAGAGCCACAGCTATTTGGCTCACAGGTACAGCACACATCAATAGCCAGGAAGATGGAGTTATGGCGCAGAATAGTGGACAGGGTGAACGCCGTGGGACAGCACCCAAGAAATAGGGAGGACATCAGGAAGAGGTGGAATGACCTACGGGGGAAGGTGCGTTCAACGGTCTCCAGGCACAACATCGCAGTACAGCGGACTGGCGCCGGACCCCCACCACCTCCCCCACAACTAACAACATGGGAGGAGCAAGTCTTGACCATCTTGCATCCTGAGGGCCTTGCAGGAGTCGGTGGAGGATGGTACACTGGTAAGTCAAATCTTAACTATCATATCCCCCACCCTACCTGCATGATATCACACACCCCCTCCCTCCCCCCTTCCCCTATCACTACAACTCCTCACTAATGTACCCATGACACCAACCACCCATCCCAACACCAAGCCCTGCATGACACAACTAAGCATGGACACCCCTCACTAAAGCATGCCCACTGCACATACCCAGTACACCCCCCCCAACCATCACCACACAAACCCACACACAGGAATGCTTGCACTGGGGTACACAAACACCCACCCATTGCACACCATTACACACATACATGCAATAATCATGCTCTTATGCCCCTGCAGGAACCCGAAGGACCGTCACCACAACAGAGGGTCCAGACAACACCACTCCACCCCCAGAAGAGGCCCACAGTGACGAGAGCAGCTCTGCCCTACTGGATCCAGATGACCAGCCCGGACCATCGTGGGCCCCTTGCACAGGCACAGCCCAACCCCGACCTTCCACCCTCTGGTAACACCAGCACAGCACCCACCCAGCTGGCCCAAACCTCCCTACCCAGGACAGGTCAATCAGCGGTGTGTCCTCCACTACAGGGCACCCAGGGTAACCCACCACCCCAACAACAACAGGGACCTGGGGGCAGTGGTAGTGGGCACACGGTCCAGGGGACGGAGGCACAGGAACACAGGGGAACTGGGAGGGCTGCTGTGCGACAGGGGGCCGACAGGCCAAGGGAACCCACTCTCCATGAGGCCCTCTCCTCCATCATGGGAGCATACCACCACTCCCAGGAGACGATGGCGACGGTCCTGGACAAGTTGCAGGAGACCCTGCGCCTGCAGGACGAACTGTATTTGGGGCTCAGGGAGGAGCTCAGGACCATCAACTCCACCCTGGGCACCATTGTAGGGGTGCTGAAGGACATACAGGAGACCTTGAGGGACACCGTTGCACTCTAAGGGGCCCCTGACACTAGCCAGGACGATGAACTGCCCACCACCTCCGCCTGCGCTAGTGGACAGGACGCCCACCACAGGACCAACACACCAGCACCCCACCCCCTGCAGACGGACAACCACCACACAAGTGGTCCCTGAGATCCAGGAACAGGACAGAGCAAGATGGCAAGACCCCCGCCAGGAAATGAGACCACCCTGATTGTCCTCCCACTGTCCCACTTTGTTACCCTGTCCATACTTGAACTGACCCAGCTCCACTTCCTATGCCCAGATGGGCAGTGCACCTGTGAGACTAATAGACTGGACTCTGCCATGGACATTCCTCCACCATCAACCATCCTCATTTAACAACCCCCTCCCATTTCTGAGCACTTCAATAAACACCCTTGAAACACAAAACAATCTGGAGTCTGTCTGTGATTTAGAAAAAATTTATTATCAATGACAGTGTGATAATGGGTGTACCATTGTAAAGCTAACATACCTATGTCACACATCACAAGCCCTTGAAGGATGCAAGCAGTTGACACGTAGGTAACCACACCTGTGAAACCGTAATGGGAGGGTACAACTCAGTTAACAAATAGTGATTTAAATAGAAAAAACAGGATAGAGGTAGACGTATGAAAGTTAATGTAATGCTAAAAATGAAAATGTTCTCACCTGTGTCTCACTGGAAATATTGCTGTATGACTGACTCCCTATTGTCGTTGTCTTCTTCATCAGCTTCATCCTCATCACTGTCCACAGGCTCCACAGGCTCCACAGCTGCTACAACACCGTCATCGGGATCATCCTCCTGCAGAAAAGGCACCTGGCGTCGCAAAGCCAAATTATGGAGCATGGAGCAGGCGATGATGATGTCGCACACCTTCTTTGGTGAGTAGAATAGGGATCCACCTGTCATATGGAGGCACCTGAACCTGGCCTTCAGGAGGCCGAAGGTGCGTTCGATCACCCTCCTAGTCCGCCCATGGGCCTCATTGTACCGTTCCTCTGCCCTGGTCCTGGGATTCCACACTGGGGCCAATAGCCAGGACAGGTTGGGGTAACCAGAGTCCCCCAGTAGCCATACACGGTGCCTCTGGAGTTGACCCATCATATCAGGGATGCTGCTATTCCGCAGGATGTAGGCGTCATGCACTGAGCCAGGGAACATAGCATTTACCTGCGAGATGTACTGGTCTGCCAAACAGACCATCTGGACATTCATCGAATGATAACTCTTCCTGTTTCTGTACACCTGTTCACTCCTGTGGGGGGGGACCAGAGCTACATGGGTACCATCAATAGCACCTATGACGTTGGGGATATGTCCAAGGGCATAGAAGTCACCTTTCACTGTAGGCAAATCCTCCACTTGAGGGAAAATGATGTATCTCCTTACGTGTTTCAGCAGGGCAGACAACCCTCTGGACAAAACGTTGGAAAACATAGGCTGGGACATCCCTGATGCCATGGCCACAGTTGTCTGAAAAGACCCACTTGCAAGGAAATGGAGCACTGACAGCACCTGCACATCTTGGGGGATTCCAGTGGGATGGCAGATTGGTGACATCAGGTCTGGCTCCAACTGGGTACATAGTTCCTGGATTGTGGCACGGTCAAACCGGTAGGTTACGATGACATGTCGCTCTTCCATTGTCAACAGGTCCACCAGCGGTCGGTACACCGGAGGATTCCGCCATCTTCTCATATGTCCCAGCAGACGGTGCCTACGGACAACAGCGAAGAACCAGTCATTATTCCTCCAGGTATGTACCCACAGTCACACACAAGACTACACCACTCACAAAACCCTTCCTGTATGTGTGTTGAGTGTAGGCCTAGCTATGTGTGACGCAGTAGTAAATGAAGCCATGTGGGCCCCTGAAATGGCGGCAGGAGAGGACCTACACTGCAAGTGCTGCTGTGACCTCGGTCTGGAAGCGACAATGGCTGCTGCGTCTGGGGAAAGGGCCCCTGCCTTCACTGCACAGGAGTTGGAGAAACTGGTAGACGGGGTCCTCCCCCAGTACACGCTACTCTATGGTCCTCCAGACCAACAGGTTAGTACACAGGGAGCACGTTGTATGGGCTAGGCCTGGGTGGAGAGGGTTGGTTGGAAGAGGGAAGGAGGCAGAGTTCATAGAACATTAATGCATGGGAATGAATGGGCCACATGGCCAGAGTAGGGAGGGGGCTACTCACAACGACGGTGCAGTTGGTAATGACTGTTCCTCTTTCCTTGTGCATGTCATGTAGGTCAGCGCCCACCAGAAGAGGGACATTTGGCGTGCCATCGGCAAGGAGGTCCGGACCCTGGGGGCCCACCAAAGACGGGGCACCCACTGCCGTAAGAGATGGGAGGACATTCGCCGCTGCAGCAAGAAGACGGCGGAGGCTCAGCTGGGGATGGCCTCCCAACGTGGGAGGGGTGCCCATCGCACCATGACCCCCCTGATGTTCCGGATCCTGGCGGTGGCCTACCCGGAGTTGGATGGGCGCATGAGGGCATCACAGCAGACACAAGGGGGTGAGTACAACCTCATTCTGCGGACTTTGCGTGCAGTAGAGGTGTCTGGGTGGGGGAGGTGGGCTGTGGGTGTCCCTAGGCCAGGGCGAGTTCGGTAGGCAAGGCCCCTCCGTAATGTAGGCCATGTGGCACTCTACCCCACCTCAGCAGAGTGCCAAGTCGAGGTATAGTTGCCCCTGTGGCATCCATGTGCGCAGATGTCCACCATTGCCATATAGGCCATATCCCAGAAATTGCATGTGCAGAGGGCAGGAGCACGCCGTAATGCAGGGGGCAGCTGCGTTTGTCTTGTCCGCCAACGGTAGCGGTATGCCATGCACTAAAACCCTCTTTCTTCTGTCTCCCCCCCTTTTTCTGCTCTCCCTGTCCTTTTTTTTACATCAGCATCAACAGACGGAGGTACAGTGGCACCGGAGCACGAAGGAGCTGCATCCCACATGGCCATGGAGGGCCACACCACGGACTCTGAATGCACCAGTGGGACGGAGGGCGAGGGGAGCTTCACGTCGGCCACCGGATCACCAAGCAGCGACACGGACTCGTTCGATGATGTGGGCTCCCTTGTGGTGGCAGCACCATCTGTGCCCCCCACCTCTACAGGTACAGCCGCCACCTCCCCTACCAGCTCCGCCGTCCCAGCAGCCCCTCAGCGTTCGCCCCGTGCCCGCTCACCCAGGAGGGTGGGCATCACCTTCGCCCCAGGCACCTCAGGCCCTGCCCCATTCACCCCTGCTGCCCTCAGTGAGGAGGCTATTGACCTCCTCAGGTCACTCATTGTTGGGCAGTCTACCATTGTGAATTCATTCCTGGAGGGCATTCATTCTGGTCAGGCTGTCCTTCAGCAAACCCTGCAATCTCTGGCCTCAGCACTGATGGCAGCCATTGTCCCTGTGTCCAGCCTCCCCCCTCCAACCTCCTCCACCCAGACCCAATCTCCTGTACCCCAGCCCATCCCAAGCACACCTACAGACCAGCATGCACACGAGTCAGCACACACAAGTAGCTCAAGCAACCATAGGCACCACACAACCCACAGGCACTCACGCAAGCATCACACACATACAGACACAACAACATCCACTGCCTCCACTGTGTCCCCCTCCTCCTCTTCTCCCTGCTCCCTCCCAGTCTCATCTACACACACACCTGCATGCACCACATCTACAGGCACCATGAATCGCACCAGGACACCCAGCACCACAAGCCGCTCACCTGCACTCACCACCTCCACTGCCATTTACACGTCCCCTGTGTCCTCTCCCAGTGTGTCTGTGATGCCCCCTCCCAAAGTACACAAACGCCGGCAATCACTCACCCAACATCCATCCACCTCACAACAGCCTCCAGTACCTGCACCTGCACCCAAAACAGCTAAAGTGACACCTCAAACAACCACCTCCTCTTCCTCCACTCCCAGACCCCATCCAGCTACCCATCCCAGTGTTCGTCAGAAACTGTCCCTCTGTAAAGTTGACCTTTTTTCCCCCACGTCCCCCTCCAATTCATCAGTCCCGTCGTAGCGCCTCAGCCAAAAAGCCTCCAATACCAGTGGTGCCTGTTGAAGGTTTTTGGAGTGCACCGGCCACCAGGGCAGGCAGTAGGACCCGGAGCCAAGGCACTGGCAGCCCACCCCCTGTAAAGGCTCTAAAATTGGAGAGTGGACGACAGGACCGTGTTAAGACTCCTGGTGGGAAAACAAGTGACATGGGTTCCAAGGGGATTGGAGAGTCAGCTGTGACTCCACCAAAGGTGGGGAAGGGCCAGAGGAAGTCTCCCCAGCCTGTTGTGAGTGTCACTGCGGAGAAGTGCGCCATCATTTCCGGCGGTCGAGACACAGCTGCCAGCACTATCGTCACTGGTCAGGAGACTACCACCTCCGCCGGAGTCATTGCCCAGGAGGGCCCAAGTATCGTCACTGGTCAGGAGACCACCGCCAGAGTCACAGCCCAGGAGGGCCCAAGTATCGTCACTGGTCAGGAGACCACCGCCAGAGTCACAGCCCAGGAGGGCACAAGTATCGTCACTGGTCAGGAGACCACCGCCAGAGTCACAGCCCAGGAGGGCACAAGTATCATCACTGGTCCTGAGACCACCGCCAGAGTCACAGCCCAGGAGGGCCCAAGTATCGTCACTGGTCCAGAGACCAGTGACCACCGCCAGAGTCACAGCCCAGGAGGGCACAAGTATCGTCACTGGTCCAGACACCACCGCCAGAGTCACAGCCCAGGAGGGCACAAGTATCGTCACTGGTCACGCCAGAGTCACAGCCCAGGAGGGCACAAGTATCGTCACTGGTCAAGAGACCACCGCCAGAGTCACAGCCCAGGAGGGCCCAAGTATCGTCACTGGTCAGGAGACCACCACCAGAGTCACAGCCCAGGAGGGCACAAGTATCGTCACTGGTCCAGAGACCACCACCAGAGTCACAGCCCAGGAGGGCACAAGTATCGTCACTGGTCCAGAGACCACCGCCACCGCCGGAGTCATTGCCCAGGACGGCCCAAGTATCGTCACTGGTCAGGAGACTACCGCCAGAGTCACAGCCCAGGAGGGCCCAAGTATCGTCACTGGTCAGGAGACCACCGCCAGAGTCACAGCCCAGGAGGGCACAAGTATTGTCACTGGTCCAGAGACCACCGACAGAGTCACAGCCCAGGAGGGCACAAGTATCGTCACTGGTCAGGAGACCACCGCCAGAGTCACAGCCCAGGAGGGCACAAGTATCGTCACTGGTCAGGAGACCACCGCCAGAGTCACAGCCCAGGAGGGCACAAGTATCGTCACTGGTCCAGAGACCACCGCCAGAGTCACTGCCCAGGAGGGCACAAGTATCGTCACTGGTCCAGAGACCACCGCCACCGCCGGAGTCATTGCCCAGGAGGGCCCAAATATCATCAATGGTCAGGAGACCACCGCCAGAGTCACAGCCCAGGAGGGCCCAAGTATCGTCACTGGTCAGGAGACCACCGCCAGAGTTACAGCCCAGGAGGGCCCAAGTATCATCATTGGTCAGGAGACCACCACCAGAGTCACAGCCCAGGAGGGCACAAGTATCGTCACTGGTCCAGAGACCACCGCCAGAGTCACAGCCCAGGAGGGCACAAGTATCGTCACTGGTCCAGAGACCACCGCCACCGCCGGAGTCATTGCCCAGGAGGGCCCAAGTATCATCACTGGTCCAGAGACCTCCGCCACCGCCGGAGTCATTGCCCAGGAGGGCCCAAGTATCATCACTGGTCGAGAGACCACCGCCAGAGTCACAGCCCAGGAGGGCCCAAGTATCGTCACTGGTCCAGAGACCACCGCCGGAGTCAGTGCCCTGGAGGGCCCCGGCTGCCACAGCCCCGCTGGGCAATGATGAAACATCATGCCACACACCAATGTCCAGTGTAGAAGACGTCATGCCACACACCAATGTCCAGTGTAGAGAACGTCATGCCACACACCAATGTCCTTATCAGAACCGCCATGGCAAAGCACCGCTGAACAGTCCTGAACCGCCATGTCAAAGCACCGCTGAACAGGGCAAAGACCGCCATGGCAAATCACTGCTGAACAGGGCAAAGACCGCCATGTCAAAGAACCGCTGAACAGGGCAAAGACCGCCATGGCAAAGCACCGCTGAACAGGGCAAAGACTGCCATGGCAAAGCACCGCTGAACAGGGCAAAGACCGCCATGGCAAAGCACCGCTGAACAGTCCTGAACCGCCATGTCAAAGCACCGCTGAACAGGGCAAAGACCGCCATGGCAAAGCACCGCTGAACAGGGCAAAGACCGCCATGGCAAAGCACCGCTGAACAGGGCAAAGACCGCCATGTCAAAGCACCACTGAACAGGGCAAAGACCGCCATGGCAAAGCACAGCTGAACAGGGCAAAGACCGCCATGGCAAAGCACCGCTGAACAGGGCAAAGACCGCCATGGCAAAGCACCGCTGAACAGTCCTGAACCGCCATGGTAAAGCACCGCTGAACAGGGCAATGCACCGGGTAGGAATGAATGGACCGCCACATCAGGCATCATTATCCCATGTGCTGCTGTGACAGTGACAGGACACGACCTTTCACGGGGAGACTCATCCAGTCTAGGCACCAGTCCCCCCCAGTACCAGTAGAGACCTGCAACAACTTGAGAGACTGTGGCTTTGCACTCCCCAGGATGGCACAGTGGGCAACCCACCCACTGTACAGACCTGAGAGACTGTGGCTTTGGACTCCCAGGATGGCATAAATGGGCATGGAGCCCCGTCGTGGATCTGGCTTTGCAGTCATCCGGCTGAGGTGCCCCCCCTTCCCTTCCCCCTGAGGTGCCTGTAGTATTTCTATCTGATGCCCCAGCAGTGTTCTCTCCGATTGTGGTCAGGTATCGTTTGTGGGCCTCGCCCATGCATTTTTGGACTGATGGTGCACGGACATTGTTATGTACATATCTGCACTACTTCTTGTATTGTATATAATTATGACTGATTTTCAAATATATATCTGTATATTTTTGTATGACATGTATATTGGCAGATTACATTGTTTGACCGATTTTCGCTTTGTGTATTCATTCTTCCGGGGGATTGTGGGTTGTTACTGTGATTTTTTGTGAATGCATTGGTGTGTATGTTGTAATATGCGAGGGTGGCGGTGTTTGGTGTGTGTCCCCCTAACTTTTGCCTCCCCCATGTCGTAGGTGCAGTACTCACCGTTGTCTGCTGTGCCTACGTAGCTGTTGGTCGTAGAGGAGCAGAAAGATAAGGGCAGGGAGTATTTGGAGTTCCGGCTCCATGGATTCCTCGTTCCTCGTGGGATATGTTGAGGTGAGCGTTTTCCCATAGCAAAAGCTGTTTCCGCCGTGTTTTTATCCACGGTTGTAATACTGTGGGCGGTACATTGTCTCCCACCTGTCTGTTGACGGTGACCGCCGCGCTGCTTGTCTGTACCGCCATGGCAGGCGAAGTGTTAAAGTGGCTGTCTTTGTTGGCGGTTTCCGCCAGGGTCATAATTCCCTTTTATTGTCCGCCGGCCTGTTTGCGGTATTTCCGCTGCTTTAACACCGTCCGCCAGGGTTGTAATGACCCCCATTGTACTTTGCAAGTCTTGATATTCTCTTAGGGCCTGGCCTCCTGGGAATGTGGAGAGCCCAATAATGGGTATTTCCAGTGCATAAGGCAAGAAGGTTCTAGTGTGCTGTAAACCGCGTAGTCAGCAATTGTGCAGTGTGTGAAAGTCTGGTTGGCCCATTGGACGTCGCCCTCTAGGGTTCAACAGGATACGAAACAGGGCCTTTCCAGAATTCTCTGATTGATGCGCTACTCTTGGACATGAAGTCGCCGTATGCATCTCCCGTGTGAGCCACTGCAACTGGCACGCAAGACAGTAGAGTTCCACGTCGGGCGCTGCCACCCACCCCCCTCGTCGGTGGCCAGTTGAAGTTTAGTCAGGTTACTCTGCTTCGGCCCGTCCCCAAATGAAGCCGATCATTATGGAGTTAATCTCCCGTAATAGGGAGCGAGGAAGAATTAATGGTAAAGTTGAAAAATAGTACGTTAATCTGGGCCGGGCCACCATTTTAACCAGTTCAATTCACCCCGCCACCGACAATGGGAGCGTTTTCCAGAACAGGACGTCCGCTTTTAACCTCTGAATTGCCCGACCGCACATTGCCCTCTAGGAGGTCCTTGGGCTTGTTGTACATTTGTTCTCCCAGGTATCGAAAGGTGGAAGCCACCCACATAAGACCCTGCGCATTCCCCACAGGTTGAGTGCCTTTTTGCAGCGGGAAAATAAGGGATTATTGCCAGTTAATACATAGCCAGGGAGGTCCCCGAACCTCTCAAGCAGCTCCACCGCACCTGTCAGTTCTTCGTCAGCCTTGTGTAAGAAGAGTACCATATCATCTGCATAAAGTGCTATTCTGTGAGTCTGACCCTCAATACTTAACCCCTGCCAGTAGTCACCCGTTCTCGCAGCTTGCGCCAGAGGTTCTATTGCTACGGCAGATAGTAGGGGCAAGAGGGGAGAGGGGTGTCTGGTTCCTCTGCCCACCGCATAAGGCTCTGATATCATCCATACACGAGCCGTTGGGTTTGTGTATAGTAATTTCATCCACTTGATAAAGCCCTGTCCTAAGCCCATCTGTTCCATCACTTGGTATAGATAGTCCCATCTAAGACTATCAAAGGCTTCTTTCTCTATGTCAACCACTATAATTACTGCTTTCTGCAAGTCAGGAGCTTGATGTTGAAGGACAGAGATCAAGCGTCTAATGTTATTAGCTGTGTTACGGCGAGGAATGAATCCTGTCTGATCCGGATAATTCAGCCTGGTCATGTGGGGTAGAAGGCGCGTGGGTAGGATCCTACTTAAGTTTTTGTAATCCATGTTCAGCATGGATAATGGGTGGTTTGATCGCACATCTGTTGCAGGGCGCCCGTGCTTTAGGAGTGGTATAACTATGGCTTTTTTAGTGGACAGGGACAATGTACCCGTCTTCAGTGTCTCCGAATAGAGTGCACTAAGTTGAGGAGCTAGCAATTCAATATATACGCTATAAAATTCCATCTGGAGTCCGTCTGCCCCCGGCACTTTGCCCCTGGACATTGCCTTCACTGCTGTACTAATTTCTAGGGGGGAAATTGCATCTGCCAATGCCAGACGGTCCGCCTCCTCTAACTCAGGAAGTTGAAGCTCCTCCAGGCTCATTAGTTGAGCGTGAGATATGTCCTCCACCGGAGAAGCATATAACAAGGAATAATAATCTGTAAATCTTGCGTTTATTTCTCCTTGCCTGAACAGCCGGGCTCCCCTTTCATCCTCTAGCTCCATCACTATTGATTGCTGTTGGGGAGAAGTCGAGAGCCATGCCAGAAGAGCCCCTGCTTTGTTCCCCTCTGTGTGCATTCGGGTCATGTAGTTTTTATGATCAAAACATTTCAGTCACTTGATTGCTACCGTAACCTTTTCTTTAGCTTCTGTACACAAGGGGGACATTTCTGGGGCACCTGGTCTCTTCCGTTCCAGTGCTCTGAATCTCTCTACACTGTCCCCAATTTCTTTCTCAAGGGTCTTCTTGACTCCCATTAACCTGGTCATGCCCCGACCTCTGACTACCGTTTTGAAGGCCTCCCACTCTAAGGCGCGAGAAGACACAGTTCCCGTATTATGCTCAAAATCGTCTCGCCAATCAACTGCTGGAAGGCACCATCTTCTAATGTTTCCACTCTAAGCTGCCAATCCGGTATTCGAGGGCGCTCCCTGTGCCATGCTAAATTAAGCAATAAAGGGTTATGATCTTAAACCGTGCAGCATAAGTACTCTGCAGCATGGGCCATGCTATTGACTTCGAGTGATGCCAAGAAGACATTCAGTCGGACATGCAGATCATGTGGGCTTGAATAAAAGGAGTACTCCGGATCTCTGGGATGCAAGTGTCTCCAAGAACCTATGAAGCCCCAATGTTGTTGGCAGCCTGTAAAGGCCTTGGCCGATCAGTGTGTAGGGGAGCGCAGCAGTGGGGGGTGTGATCAATCAAGTTCCATGTTAGAGACACAATTGAAGTCTCCGCCGATAATAGTTGCCTGTGTGAGTTTTGGACCTAGTGTATGCAATAGCAACGCCAAAAAAGGATCCCTGTTCCTGATTAGGTGCGTAAACTCCTATCGTAATGTCTCTGCCCTCTAACCTTCCAGAGATCAAAACATAGCTGCCCTCTCTATCTATCATTTAATTCATTTTTTGGAAGGGGACCCTGGGCCGAATCCATAAGAGGACTCCTCTGGCGAATGCTGAATATGTTGTAGCATATACCTGTCCATACCATCTCTTGGCTATAGCCTTGGCCTCAGGGCCTGTGCAATGTGTTTCCTGGATGACAGCTATGTGTATACCTTGTCTCTTGAGTTGAAAGTAGACCTTATAGCGTTTGGCTATGTTGTTCAATCCCCTGAGATTCCACGTCAAGGAATTGTAAGTTGGAGGGTGTTCCATGTGGTGTTCCTAATTGACGAACATGTATCCTTCTGCCCTGTGCTCTACGTCTGGAATTCTTTAATAACGTTCCCTTTTGTATCAATGGATGTGGTTGAGCAGATAAACTCCTAGTGGTCGAACATGTGTATTAAAAAACAAGTACCCAAACATCCCAACTACCTTTTCCCAGGGCCGACATCACAACCATCCCCATCCAAACTTCAATAATGTTTCCAACTTTTCAAATAGGGGGTCAGTGCAAGAAACCAGGAGCAGACTCCACCAAGGGTGCTCTCCATCATCCGATGTTCCAGGATAGTTCTTTGTACCCCGGCCGTTGTGTGGGGTGACCCCGCGCAGACCCAGCGCAGAGCATAATGTTGTGATGATAAATTAATTTGGCAGCCCAAACTATCCCCAGTGAAAGACCCTTCATGTTCCTTCACCCCAGAGTTTGGGTAAGTTCTCCTTCAATTCAAAGGCATTGCATGTAGTTTTGGGTGGTTCTCTCCCACCCTCCCTTTGTGGGTTGATGCACCAATATGGTTTGGAGCAGGTCTCCGCTATATTATCTTGTCTGATATTGCAGGGGTCACTCTTGGAGGAGGGTCTGAAGTGCCCTGGAAAGAAACAGATGCACTGTCAGATATTGAGTCATAGTCTGATACAACATGTGAGGGATGGGAGGATCCCGGTCCTTGTCTTTTAAGAAACACTGCTATGTCCACTGCCTCCTGCATTTCCAGCAGTGCCTTTGCGCATGGTGGTGCTGCAGCTGTGTTCGGTTGTCTGGATTTCCTTCGTGGTCTTTCACGTGGGTCTTGGTGATTTCTTGTTGTCTTTGCCAGAGCTGGGAAAGTTGAATCAAGCCATTCCCACACCTGTTGTGGGGAGGTGAAAAAAAGTACTTTGTTGTTAGTAACGATCCGTAACTTGGCTGGGAATAGCAAGGCATGCTGGATTCCCTGTTCCCAGATCTGTTTCTTGGCGTCGGTGAATGAAGCCTGTTGTCTTTGAGTGTTTCTTGTGAAGTCCAGGAAGATCATTATGCGGTAGTCCCCTATTTGTATCTCTCCTCTCAGTCTGGCTTGAGTGAGGATGTGATCCCGGTCTTTAAAGTGGAGCAGTTTGGCGACCACTGGCCAGGGTCTTGCACCTGGTGGCAGGGGCCGGGATGGCACTCTGTGGGCACGTTCAATTGCAAAGTATGGAGACAGTCCTTCAGGGGCCACTTCCTTGCGTATCCATTGTTGTAGGAATGCCGTCATATTTGTCACGTTCTCTTCCACTTTTTCTAGGAGACCCACCAGTCGCAGATTGCTTCTTCAGGCCCTGTTTTCTGCATCTTCCACTTGTGCCTCCAAGGTTTTGATGCAAGCTATCATTTCAGACATAGTTGTGTTCAGCTGCTAGCAATCTGGGGTAAGTTGTTCCAGGGATCTTTCGTTTGTAGTTACTCTGTCTGAGAGGAGGCGATGATCATCCCTTAAAGTTTCAGGTCAATGGCAATCGTATCTATTTACAACTCCAAGGCCTCCCGGGACGCCGCTATGGCTTGGAGGATGGTGTCAATAGTTGTTTCCAGAGGCAATTCCTGATCTGGAACTGCTAAGCCAGCACCATCGTCCTAGACAAACGGGCCCATCGTGGCCCCTCGGTCCATGCCTTCCCTTCTTTTAATTTTGCCCACTGTGCAAACCGGTCGGCATCCGCCGTGTTCAGCTGGACGTGCAAGCCATTTTTATGTCTATATTGTTATTTCTCATGGGGGGGATCTCTCTAGTTCTTGCCGTTTCACTGGCACCTTCTGGCAGCTGTCTTGGAGCACGGCGCCACTGGGACGCAGTGCCTGACCCAGGGTGGGCTATTCCGCCTCTTTGCATCCAGCGCTGCTTCTTTTAACTTCCGTATGTTCAAGGAGCTGGGGCCCTGGGCTTGGCTGCAATATGGTACCGCAACAGCACTGCGCTGCTGGGGCGGGCCCCTCCGCCACCCTTCTCCAGTAGAGGCAGTGCACCGGGTGCACTCTTATTCTCTGCCCCCCCACCTCTCTCTGAATTCAACAGTTCTGGAGGGAGTGGTCTCCAGTCACCTTTGCCTGTATCTGGAGCGTCTCCCGTGGCTCCTTGCTCCAGGCCGGTGCTGCTGCTGCACCGCCCCTCTTCACTCAGCCTATATCCAGCACTGGCCGCACTATCGACGGATAGCAGAGGGCCCACAGCGCTACTTATCCTTCCACCAGCCCTCCAGTCACCACTCCCTGCTCCACTGGCCCCCTGGGTCCTCCCTACTGTCTTAGGTAGCTCCTTCTATTGTCTGCAGTCTGTCCTCAGTTCTGCTTCTAGGGGGGAATCCCCGTGCCTTGCCAGTCGCCGCTTTACTGAACTTCAGTTGGCCGCTCAGCTCCCGACACTCATGGGTGTGCCGGGCAGCTGCGCGTCTAGGACTCCTCCACTATGTTTTTCCGAGCTGCTATTTTGTGCCGCAGGTGCAGGCCGTGCCCGGTCCGCGCAGGCTTCTTAGGGCAGCACCAGCCCCCAGGACTGCACCGATTGCCAGATACATATGCCCACTTTAAGGCCTTCTAACTGTTTGAAAGGTTGAGTTCTCCCAGGAGCTGAGTTGTTCTCCAGCGGCGTGGGACCTTCCTTTGTAGTGCTACACCATCCGCATTTTGCACTTCCTTTGTCCCCGTGTCCTGGGATTCCCGTGGGTGCTATCTGGCACTCTGAGGGTTCTCTGAAGTGCTGAGAGCCACCTCTTCCTCCTCACACAGAGTTGAGGCCCTCAGGTCCCTCCTGGGTCCAGATAGCACCTAGTTGATGCAAAACGCAACTTTGCCAGAACCAAAGCTTGTTGGAGGAATTCAGCACTAAAACTCGCCTGCATCCAACTTCTCTCCTGGGGACATCCAGTGCGTTATGCAGGAACCCACTGACATCTTCCTAGGGTGCATTTTGGCAGCCTTCTTCCAACGGGGGAATCTTTTTTTGCACCCTCTTCTGGGTTGGCAGGGGCTCCTGTCCTTCCTGGAACTTCTTTCGACTTCTGGACTTGGACTTCTTCCTATGCTGGTCTTCAGGTCCAGGAATCCACCATTTTTTGTTTGCAGTCTTGCTTGGTTCTTGCAATAACTCTAATCACAACTTGTGGTGTGTCCTAAGGAAACTGGCAGTACTTTACTTCTGCTTTTCGGGGCTCTTGGGTGGGGTAATCTACTAATCTTTACTCTATTCTTACTCTCAAAGCGATTCTGCACACACTACACTTGTCTATGGGGGAATTTGTGATTCCCATTCCACTTTCTCAGTATATGGTTTGTGTTGCCCCTAGACCAATTTTCTCCTATTGCATTCTATAGCATTTCCTATTGTTTGCACTATCCTATGTCTAATTACTTATATTACTTTGTTGTCTAGTGCATATATTGTGTATAATACTTACATCCAGAAGGAGTATTGCCTTTAAGATATTTTTGGTACTGTGTCACCCAAATAAACTACCTTTATTTTTGGTAACACTGAGTATAGTCTTTACTTGTGTATAAGTACTGTGTGACTATAAGTGGTATTGCAGGAGCTTTGCATGTCTCCTAATTCAGCCTAAGCTGCTCTGCTATAGCTACCTCTGGCAGCCTAAGCTCCTAGAACACTACAACATTACACTAATAAGGGATAACTGGACCTGGTGTAAGGTGTAAGTACCCCAGGTACCCACTACAAACCAGACCAGCCTCCTACAGTACTTACCTCCTAAGGGAGTATAGTCTCTATGGTATTTTTGGCGTTTGTGTCACCAAAGTAAAGTACCTTTATTTTTGTAACACTGAGTATTTTCTTTCATGTTTGTGAGTACAGTGTGAGTACAGTGGTATTGCAAGAACTTTGCCTGTCTCCTAGTTAGGCCTTGGCTGCTCATCCACACTATCCCTAGAGAGCCTGGCTTCTAGACACTGTCTACACCTCACTAATAAGGGATTAACTGGACCTGGTATAAGGTCTTAGTACCTTAGGTACCCACTACAAACCAGGCCAGCCTCCTACAATGAGCAATGTGGAGATGATGTTTGGTGTGCAGATGTGTATTACCCTTGCCCTTCAGGATGGCACTGTGAATTGTAATGGCCAACGTATGACAACTGCAGATGGTGTTTTCATTACATGCCTATTGTTCATTTGCATAATGTACATTTGGCTGACATATCCCATTTATGTTGCAGCTGCAAACATGACCCAATCCCAGAAGCGCCAGTTTGAGAAGTGTGCAGACCACTACCACCACATATGTCTGGTCATGAAGGGCTACCAGATGATGGAGTGGTTCTATAAAAGGGAGCGAGCATCGGGCTCATGGAAGACTTTCCATAAATGGGGACCACTCAAGGAACCATCCGCCTCCAGCACCCACACAGCAGACAGGTCTGCAGCCACAAACAGGGCAGGCTATATAGGGGCAGGACCATCAACACCAGCTGCAACAACAAGTGCCCACCAGCTGTACCTACATACGTTGAGCGACCCTATGTGCAGGAATTTCGCACAGAGCTTGCAGACCAGAATACAGGATTGCCAGACTTGAACATAGGACTGACCTGATAATGCAGATGCTCAGAGAGATCAGGGCTGCAGTGACGAGGCACAGAGGAGGACAATGCTCCGGATGGACACTACTTCTCTTTCCCTTGTATACATTTTTCTACATAGTTGGGGTGTTTATTTAGTTATTGTTAGATAAGTTAGCGTAGTGTAGATTAGTTGTAGGGCATAGTAGTTTTTCCTTAGGTGGTGTGTTTTTTGGGGTGTTTGGGGAAGGTGATGTTTTGGGTGTGAGTGTTGTTAAAATAGAAATACAAAAATATAAAATTTTGAAAAAATACAAAAAATATATGATTGTTTAGGCTATATGTTTAGTTAGTCAATGTTTAGCTGTAGTTACTGTTGTCCTTGTCCATAGATATATTTTAAGGGGGTGGGTGGGTTGATGTTTATTATATGTCATTAGATGTATAGAATAAGTTAAAATAACTTAGTTGTAGGATTAAGTTAGAATAGGATATTTTAGGTCAGGTTAGTAATGGTAGGTTAGTTATTTTAGGGATTTTTAGGCTGAGATTTGGAGTTGCATTATATCTTGTTTTTTCCTTCTGTATGGTCTCCATCACGATTTACTGTCTAGGTGGTAGCATGTTTGCACATGTCATGTCAGGGATATGCAATTGCAAGCAGTAGTTAGTTACATGTGTGACTGTGTGTACCCCTGTGGTCAAGAACCTGTCAGGTTGGCAGTGGTGTCACATCAGCAACTGCAGATGTTATTCAGCAATGCACATGACATCCTGGATTTGTATGCATTCACATCCCAAAGAAGGTATTCATACTGCATTTCTCTGTGTTGTGAAGTAATGTGACTTGCATTATCTTTATGTTATTGTCATTGCACTCCCCCTAAATCTAGATTTTTTTACTGAAACACTCATGGCTGCCCCCCACAGTCTTACACATGCATCATGTATTTGTCACATCAATGTTGTACTGTGGCTACCATCTTTGCTTGCCCCAGCCACTTGTGTAGTGATTGGTGGCAGCTATTGCAATACATGCATGCTAACTATCACATGCCATGCTTGGGAGCCCCAGGTGATACTTGCTAGTCCACATAGCTATCAGTCACCTAAATCATGTTGCAGTCAGTGTGTGTGGATTTGTGTCTGTCACTAATCCACACATATCCCTTGGCAGGTACTCAGGGGCATATTGGAAAGCCCCTAGTGTCTCTTTTTGTGATGCTCCAGTGACACTGTGCCCTCTCACTTATTTACAAGGTGGCATTAAGCCACTTTGCGTGGCTTAACGCCGCATTATAAATATGGGCCCAGTTTTCTGTGGCAGAGGGGTGTGCAATGGGTGTTGCTGTGGGCGTACCCACTCAACACCCATTGCTTTTGGCGCTGCTTTAGATTTGCAATAAAATCCAAACCTGAGGCAGTGCCAAAACACTGACGCAACCACAGAGGTGTAGGAGGCATGGTACAATAGGGAGAAATACTTTTATTTGTCCTTGTTTTTGCTTTTTCTACTTGTGTTGCACTGTGCAGCACGCATAGAAAGAGCAAGGAGCTGTTATTGATTGTTTATCTGCAGGAAGGGACACATTCCTGCACATAAACTCCCATTCCCTGCAATGCATGCACCCTTGCACTATGGTGCAAGGGTGCCTGCATTGGTACTAGACAGCTGATTCAGTACCAGCTCTATGGAAAACACATGGGTGCGCAGTAATCTTTTACATATGAGGCAACCCTGCATTTTGGAATTGACAGACCTCAGTCCCTCAACCATTGCTTATGGCACTGCGCTGCACCATTTCCTTGTAAATGGGCCCTTCGGTGTATTGGCTTCACACAATGCATGAAGTTCAAACAGTTACTCCCTCAGACACAGATTCAACACAAATGATATATTGAGTGAATTTATTTACATGTGCAATAATTACATATGTACTACTGTACATTACAAAGGAGAATGATCCCATAAGAGATCCCAAGCCATTGCATGTCCAGGTAGAGTCCAAGTTGGGTGGGGGGGCATGTCAAGAGATGTGTAGGAGAGGAGCACATCAGTGAGGAGGTGATCACATTGCCATTAGGTAGGATTGGCCACATTGACAGTCCACATTTGTGATTGGTCAACAGTGGGAGAGCGTAGAAGGGACGTTGATAGTTGTTGCAACACTGGCATGATCTTAAGCACAGAGCAAAAGAGAAACTGTCCATGTCCCACAAACTGAAGCTAGCGGGTAGTTTTGTGGGTGAAAGATGTTCCCTCCACATCTTCATTCTCTGATGTGTGCAGTGCCTCCAGTGCCAGGGGTGGTGCTGGTGTTGCAGTGGAGGGAGGCACACACACTTCAGAGGCTGTCCAAGGTCCCAGCAACTGTCAGCTGTGGAAAGATGAAAGGCATCGCTGCAGCAAGGAGGTACTGCTGGTTTTGCAACACAGCAGCAACGTCACAGTGGTAGGCAGCCTGGTTGTCAGTGAGGGAGTCCTGCTTCCGCTCCATGGACTCCAGGACAGTTTGGATAGTCCCCAGTCTGTTGGCAACCTCGCTTGTGCCACTTTGGCAGGCCCTCTCCATAATGACACCAGCAATGTCGGCCAGGGGTTGCTGGAGTCCATGAAGCAGAGAGTATCCTCCTGCCTCTGATGGCAGTGGAGTTGTCCTTATTTGGATTGAGGAATCTATGGACTCCCACTAGGCTGCCCACCATGTTCTCCATCCCCACCTGTCCCTGCTGTGCCAGCTCCCAGTGGACCCCTAGCACTGTGGTTCGGGAAATTGTGTCTGGGTCCTGGGAGTCCTGGGCTCTGGGTGTGATGGCAGGTTGTGTGTTTGGTAGCTCATCTGGAGCCCCTGCATTGCTGTGTGATCTCCCTGTAACCAGAGATGGTGTCTGGTTGGCACCCAGGTTCTGCTGGAGAACGTTGGGATTGATGGGTTGCAGCTGGTCATTGCCATCATCAGAGAAGTCCAGGACAGGCAGCTAGCCAGGAGGTATGGCATCATCCTCTGCAATGAGATAGAGATAAGGCAATGTTGATCAGTACTAGCTGGTCACATGAGTCATCAGGTTCTTAATCATAGTGCCTTATTTACATGGCACTGAGCCACACATCAGGTCCCTCATTTATGGGCCCATAGCAGCACACTGTGCCACCAGGGTGTCATTTTTTGAAATGCTATGTTAGCACACCATGCCAGTCCACATTTACAAGTTAAGTCAAAGTCATCTTGCATGGCTTTTCATGGGCTTCTGCATACGGACCCCTTTCTTGCATTACACTGAGTGGCACTTGCATGCCATGGGTGTTGCCTGGGGTGTTCCCACACAACACCCATGACAGCATACAGAATCTGTTGCATTGCCAGATCTCCAGTTCTATTCTGGCTATATGACACATTTCTCTGTATTGTAAGAGTGATGTAAGGGGAAGAACTGTCCACGTTCCTCCTCCTTGTCACCTCTTGCTATTTGAGCTGTATCCTGCACCACCCATAGTAAAATGCAACCACCTCTTTTATTTGTGTTTGTGCATGAAGGTGTCCCTTCCTGCACAGCAACACTCATCCCTGCAACACAGGCCTCCTTGCAGCATGGGTGCAAGGGTGCCTGTGTTGCATGAAGGGACACCTTCCTGTACGAACACATACACAAGAGGTGGTTGCATCTTACCTGGGTGGTGCAGGATACAGCACACATAACCAGAGGTGGCAAGGAGGATGCATGTGGACAGTTCTCCTCCTTGCATCACTCTTACAATATACATGGGTAGCATAAGGACCTGGCACATTCCCAAACTTATCAATGTGTGAAAGCATCAGGTTACTACACTGCCTCAGGGGTGGAATTGTAGTGGCGCTTCATATGACTAACATTGTTGTGGGCCTATTTATGCATCTTTCAATGTGTGTTACATTCAGCGAAAGACATTGGAAGTGGCAGACAGCATTCCTGATTATTGATGTTGCAGGCTGTGTCCCTTCCTGCACATGTGTAATCAGATCTTCAACAAAGCACACCTACACCATACTCAATGTGTGCCTGTGTTGATGTTAGGTAGCAGTTTGTGCCCCATCACCAAGGGTAGTACAGGGATGCATTGCATTTTAGTGACAACTACACATCCCTCCACATTCAAGATGATGCAGCACAGCAGGCTGGGCTGCTGCACTCCACTATATCATTTCATCATACATGGTTAACAATGGGCCACATTTCCCAGACACTGACGGCACACTGCCCTACCAGAGCATAATTTTTACATTACACTCCAGTGGTGCAGTGTGCCTGGCCATATTTACCAGGCCAGGGAAGGCACCCTGTGTGCCTTTTCATCGTCTGGTAATTATGTGCCCCTTCCAGACTTCACACTGCGTGTAGGTGGAATTCAATGTGTGTTGCTGAATGTGTTCCCTCACAACACACATGTAACCCACCTAACTTCTGAAGCCTTTCCAGATTTTCACATCTGAAAATGCTGCAGTTTCATACACCACCTGATGGGTGGTGTAGAAGTGACAAGAGGGTGAGTGGCATCTTAATTTGTCCCAGTAGTTTCATACTTCTATGTGTGCTGCATTGTGCATTACACATAGTAAGATCAAAACACCACTTGTGCCTGATGTTATGCAGGAAGGTGTCCCTTTGTGCACAACAGCAATCATCCCTAAACACAGACACCCTTGCAGCATGGTGCAGTTGTGCATGCTAGGCACATGGCAGCAAATTGTGCAGCAGCACAGAAGTAATGACAGAAATGCCCCATACGTTGTGTGTACGTTACACTTGTGCCCTTTCCAAGTGGTGCAGGAACGCATATCCCAGCCCTTGCTGCCCCACCCTGTGGAAGAGGCCTGGAATATGATGCCCAATGAGAGTTACACATGGCAAGATGGTACAGTTCATACAGTTGATAAAGTGAAGGGAGTCGTGAGAGGGTTGTGAAGTGGTCTGTGCATATAGTAGGGGTCAGTGCACATTACAAGTGTTTGGTGTTTAGCCATTATTGTTCCCCCATGCAACCCTTTCACATGAATACAGGGCCTCCTATGTACCTCCCCCTTATACCATGTGTTAGTTACAACCTTGCCTCCTGCTGCAATCTACTCTTTATTTGTTGTTGGTCATCATATGCTGCAGTGTCCTGTCCCTGGACTTCTACCACCAACTCCTCAGGGATGACTGCTACAACCATCTCCTCCAACTCATCCAGCTGATACTGGGGTACAGGACTTCCACCTCTGGTCTGCAGTGCTGCCTTTCAGTTGATGGACAGTTTCTCTTTTGTTCTGTACTTGCAATCATCCCAGCACTTCTTACAGTCCATCACAGCCCTCTTCATCTCTGCCACACTGTTCGCTTTATCAGCTATGGACTGCCATATGTCCTCCTTCCTACCTATTGGCAATTTAGAGGTGACAAAGAGCTGGTGTTGGTGCTCGGTCACCTCTGTGCTCTAGATGTTGTTCTCCTCCTTACTGAACCTACACTTCCTCTTCCTTTTCCTCTGTCTGGACATCCAGACTTATACTGGGCTCATTGGGGTCTCTCCTGTCCTGAATTCTCCATTGTATCACATCGTGGCTTCTGTTTGGCATTGTTGCAGGCTTTCTTTGGACACTTTTCAGCCCAAAATGACGCTTACGTGGCTAGCATCAAAATACGTGCTGCTAATCAGGCTAACACTACTTTTGCAGCTCTAGCGTTATTTTTGTTTTGCAACCTGTTGCCAAGAGAGCATCATTTTGTTTAACACTAGCCTATTCTTACCACCATGGTGCGCCGTTTTGTAAATATAGGGCAAGCATGGCTGTAAGTAATGACAGCACAGCATTAAAAACGTTGACGCACAACTGTGCTAGTGCAGTTATGCGTCATTTTTTGTAAATATGCCCCATTGTATGCTGCCAACTACATAACACATGCCTATGTACTAATGCTATACGTCAAAAAGTAAAGATTGTGATGAGGAAGTAATAATTACCAGCCCATATTCTTCGTATACTGTAGATGATTTTTATCCTTCTCTTTCGTTTCAATAATTTCGGTCATAGTTGTTCTTGTGTTTTACTGGAAAAGAGAAATAGGAATAGTCTTTTGCTTTCCAGAAGCGATTGTTTTTAAGAAATGCACTAGAAGACACTAATACAAGATGACTTACTAAATACTTTTTAAGCTTGCTGTTTCTCCAACTCAATCAATCAATTAATACTGTTCACTTCAGATTCAAAATCCATAAACACAATTGATTAGCATACAAAAACATCACATACATATCAAGATGGCGTTGAACGCAGCACTATTTCTTACAATCTAAAATTCAACTTCTATAATTACATTCAAATTACTTAAAACGGATCGCACAAAAACCAAAATGCAATAGTACAATATGCAAGAACACCTATATATAAACAATTCCATTGACAGAAATGGTTGTGCAAATAAGCAGGAGCATGCCTTTTGTAGAGACATTTTGAGGCACACATCTTATATTTGGAGTATTTATGGAACAAGGATTTTTATGATACTAATAATTTAAAATATGAAATTGGTAAAAGACCAGTAACAAGGCCAGCAATCATTGAAAAAAAGTGATACAAATTTTGCATAACATCCATGCAGAATATAAACATTTGACAACACTAATGATTGCCTCATCCATATTAGAACTCGTAATTCTTAAAGCAGTTTCACATTATCTGATTTCCATAAAATGACACAGAGGCTTAATCCACTTCTTACAAGGGATTGCATAGACATTGCATAAGAAAAGAGAAGATGCAGCATTTTGATCTCTAAACTACATGATGGGCATAAAGTGCTAGTTCAATATTTTTCTCCCCAGCAAATATACAAGCTATTGATGGTCAGATTCCATATCTAAATTGAATATACAACTGTTTAGCTAGGGGTCAAGGGATCTTATCGAAGGATGGTTCATACAAAGGAATATCTTTATAATCTAGCAATTTATCTGTCAGGCTACCTGGCTTGCATCTTTGTATTTCCTTGTCCCACAGATATATCTTTAACTTCTCTTTAATCGCTGATTTTGTTACTGAACTTGCTTCGACTGGAGACTTCTAAAGAATGGGAAGGTCCAATCTATGTAACATACTTTTGATATACGCTAGGCAGAGACCTTTCAGATAATCATTCAAGAATAATATCTGCATTAATGGTAATCTGTAAGGTGCTAGTTCATCAGTGTACCACAATCTGTGCCAGTACAATAAAGGTCTCAATTTTAGGCTTGCGACAATCAGATACACACCTACATCAAGCAGCTGGGGGAGACGTGGAACACTCTGAGTGAGATTTAGTAAAGACCTAGTGAACCTATTTTCAACCACAGAGAGCCTATTATCTTTAACATGCCTCCATAACTTTGAGCAGTATAAGGCTGACGCATTAGCTTTAGAGTTGTATATTTCTACAGCTGGGAGAGAGTTCTAGACTTAGTTTTCTTAACTAGTTTGATAACGGCCCTGAATGCCTGCTGTAACTTTAATGCGCTCTTGTTAGTTTGCAACAGCCAATCAAATTTGTTGGACAATCTAACCCTTAAATAATCAAAGTATTGGACTTTCTTGAGCAATTCATTCTGCGCTTTGATGCAACTCATTACAACTTTATAAATGTTAAATGCCATCTGAAAAAACTTTTTAAAAACAACCCTCCAAAGCCTGTGAATCAGCAATAGTTTTGAAAAGAAGAAGCATGTCATTTGGGGGGGCAGGCAAGATGGCCAACTAGACGAGCCCTTCACAGCTCCTGTGCATACAACATGAATCCTGCCATGATCCTATCAATTTCTTAGCTGTCCTCAGGCTACTGGTACCTCTCTGTATCCCACTAAGAGGAGGTATCCCATTTACCCAGTGAAAAGCTCTGCAATGCCTCAGAACTGAGCAGTGCTTCCTGAGGGCCCGAATGGTGCTGCAATCAACAGACAGTTGCGCTCCTTGCATGTGGGGAGTGACAGCCGAGACAGCACCAAAAACCCTGTTCTATGGCGGGGTTCGAGGACTGGACCTTATTGTGGTGAGCCCCGATCCCTGCGAAGCCAGATGAAGTTTTAAGGAGCCCAGTGCTGCCGGAGATGGTGGGCGGAGCGACCCATGGCCTACAGCTGAAGACCGGCTGGAGCATTCAATCCCTGGGATCCCAAAGCTTCCAGCTTTGTCTACCGCCTGGACGTGCAGAGTTGTGGCCAGATTGGAGGGGGGTGAGCCAAGGGACGGTGCCGTCACCTCATCAACTGGCCCCCCTGTGGCCTTGAGCCTCCTACCCAACCCGGGCTGCTCCTACACGGCGCCGAAGCCACACCCACCCTGCGAGGTGAGTGTGTGCTGTGACGGCCTACTTTAAATATTTACACTGTCCCCTGGGCTTGTGTGGCTGAGCTGACAACACAGGCCACGGACCCCGGCGGGGGTAATGCGAAAGTCTCAGATCGGCTGGCTACGACCATTGATTGTTCCCTGCTTGATGAGTCTGGATGCGCTCACCTGCAACACACCCCTTTGCCCTGGGAGCTCCCATTGAAATTTGGGCCTGTGAGCGCCCAGCCAAAAGTGACTGTCTTCCTCCTCATCACTAATAAGAAAACCCCAGGAGATCTAGAGGCACTGATCTGGCCACAGTGGGATAGCATTCTGGCATTCTGAGGTACTCTGGAGCGCAGATAAGATTCTTCAGGGTCCTGTTCCCTGTTTATTGGGACTTGATGACTAAAATAGCGGTACCCCCCTCACACTCTCTGCCAAATATCTATAAGGGATGTTCCTCAGGGGCTGCAGCCTGGTAACGCTATTCTCCCCCACAGACTGGTAATTACGTATTGTTAATCTGGAGGACCCTGTCTGATTCACCTCATGTCAAGGGGTTGGGAAAAAGAGGATCTTCTTAAACGACTTCTCCCCTCTGCAAGAATCTCCTCTGCTTCTACCACTAATCCGGATTTGCTCACCACCTCCTGACGGGCATCCTCCATATAAGAAACTCTGTTTTAGTAGTCTTGCACTGAGAAAGGGTGCTGACGTTTGATCCTCACAACCTTTACGGAGAACTCTCAACCTTGCAGCTCTAGGTGAACACCATAATACGAGCTACTATTGTGAAAGATAAAAGCTCAAATTCAGCACAGTCAAACTAAATAATCAATCATACTCACTCGATGCCTCCCCCACCCACCTAGAAGCAGATGGTGATCGTGATGCTGGACCGCTAGGGGAAGGTGAGTTGACCCCAGCTCCTCCTTTGTTGATAAACTCAATGACTGCAATTCAGACCTCTAAAACCGAGGTGATTAATAGAATTGAAGCAGTGGTGGTTGGCGTTGCCTTGCTTTGCGCTGACCTGTGCAAGGGATCAGAAAGAGTGACTGATACGAAGTAGAACATTGCCTTACTCCAAAAGGAGATACACACCCTTCGCACCACTGTCGCATACCTCCAAAAATGAACTGTCCACTTAGATGACCACCCTGAAGATTCTGAGGGCTGATCCAGAAGAGATAACCTCCACTTTGTAGACTCCCCAGAAAGTGTGGACCGACCTTCTGTTGAACTTTTTCTGGAGGAGTAGATTACAACAACCCTTAATCCAAAACGGATGTCAAACTTGTTCACTATACAGAGAGCCGACAGAGCACTGGCGCCCCCCCAAAGCCCAGAGTGCCCCCAAGAGCTATTATTGCCCACCTTTTAAATTTCCTGTACCAAGATGCGATACTGCAATGAACCAGGTCACAGGAACCTCCGTCGTATCAGGGTACATACATTTATTTTTTCCCTGATAACACCCATTGGGTACTAGAACAGAGGAAAACCTTATTACAGTTAAAAAAAGACTACAAACATTCAATCTAGAAAACAGTCTCCTCTTCCTGATGAAACTTCAGGTCCAGCTTGGGGGATCCACCTTATTCTTCTACATGCCTACTGAAGCAAAAGATTGGCTGGACACTCTGCCTCAAAACTCCAACAGGGTTTCTGCTTGGCAACCCCAGCAACCGCAAAGGCGAGTCGACATGAGAAAGGAAGAAAGGGCCAGTGGGGACACCGCCTCCCAAACAGATTGGATCATTGTTGGCCCAGATGGCATGCTGCAGGCAGTAAATGCAACGTTGGACTCCGGAACTTCGCTCCAGAGTAATTGTTCTATCCTTGGAATGGCCTGCGAAGACTGAGAAGGAATAATGTGTGGTAACAACTAACTCTCCAAGTGCTTTCTCTCTTTAATTCAGTTCCCTTTGGACTACTGTTGATTATGTTGTGTTCATGGGATGGTTGTCTCCTTTTCTGGGAGATCTTAATGTAGGTTATGCCAATTAAGTTATCCAATATTGCCAATAGACTTCAGATGGCTTATACAAAATTACATTATTAATAGAATAATCCTGAGTTTCAAACTGATGCATGGGTGGCTATAGGACAGAGCTGTTTGGGAGTGATAGGGAGCTTGAGGTTTATACCTTGTCTCTCCTCCTCTTGCTCCCGGCTTTAGCACCCCAAATATTATTCCTGTTTTGTGTGTTTCATTATATGATTTTGGGTTGATCTAAATAATAATTTAGGAAATGGGGTGGCTGCTGTCATCCCCCGACAACAGATACACTGGGTGGGAGACT
Organism: Pleurodeles waltl; assembly: GCF_031143425.1. Lineage (NCBI taxonomy): Eukaryota > Metazoa > Chordata > Amphibia > Caudata > Salamandridae > Pleurodeles > Pleurodeles waltl. The sequence goes on along the minus strand of NC_090437.1, from coordinate 85,924,679 downwards.
ATAGAGTAACTGCCCATGGGGTGGGGAAAGTTGGGAACAAACCTTTTTTTTCTCCAAATTTTATATTGTTCAATGTTATATACAGCTCTTGTGTATTATGATAGTACATCTTATGCAAGACAACACCTCATTCGCTCGAGTGGGACAGTTACGACTTATCACCCTGGTTATGGAGAAACAGGTACACATACTACCATATGACTGAGAACACCACTAAACTAATGATGTGAAATGTCTGTAGTATTGCCCAATTAGAGAAACGGAGGAGGGTACATGCCTCCCTAAAACATTTGAAGGTATCCAAGGCATTCCTACATGTGACTCATCTTTGGGGTAATTGCATACCTTCCCTCCAGAAGCACTGAAGCGACCACATTTCTGCCACATCCTTTTCAGGTTTTGCTCAGGAGTTCCTATATGGGTGGCACCAAGGTATCCTTTCAATACTGACACCACATCTTGGACCCTGATGGCCATTATGTAATACTGTTTGGTACACTGCACCGTTAAGGAAAGCTGCTTAATCAATGTTTATGCCTGTCCCAACTTTTTCCCAGAGTTGGCATGAGCTACTTCTACATACTTAGCAGCAGATGTGATTATGGCAGAGGACTACAATTGTGTCATGGATGGGGATAAAGACTGATCCCCATCCCATTGCCACATAAAACCACACATGACCACAGCATTAAAAGATCTAATGAGAGAATTGCAACTCAGTGACATGTGGCGAACTGACGCGCAACAATCCTCCTGTTACATGCCAGCCACAGGTACTCATAGTGGATTAGATTATGTCCTGGTATCAGACTCCTTGGCACTGTGGGTTCAAACCATGTTTTATCTCTACATATATTTGTCGGATTACTGTCCCGTACTAATGGTAATGGGCTGCCCAACTACCGGAACGACAATACCAATATGATCTCTCCACCCGAGGCATTTACTGACCCTCCCTTTGCCATGACAATCCAGCCCGGGACATGTTGACACATTATTTCCGGAAGAACTGGGACTCTTCACGAAGCCGGGCTATAGACTGGGAGGCGATGAAAGTCATACTATGGGGTGTTTGCCTCAAAACGTCCTATGGGTTAAGGCAACAACTAGACCAGGAGATTAAAAATCATAAACGGACCTTGAGGAACGTTGAATAACAGCTGCCTGCCCACCCTGAATGCTTACAGGATTCGCGTAATGCACGCTTAGAGCTCCTTAAGGATTGGTGTCCACTGGAAAAATTCACCTTTACAACATACTGTCAAAGGCTTCATGCCGTAGGAGACAAAACAGGTGCGATGCTGGCCTGGCTGGTTAGACAACAAAACTCTAGGCCTCCTGTCCTTACTTTACACAATGATGTCGGCCAGTCTGTCCACACCCAACGTGCCATTAATGGAGTGTTCCACTCCCATTTGTGCTCGGTTTATGCTAGTCATCTCAGCTCCCAGATGGACAGCGTTGAACAATTCCTCCTTACGATTGATCTACCTAATCTTCCCCTGAAAGAGGGCCGAGCTTTAGATGGCCCCATTACTCAGGAGGTGGTCCGTGCGGTAATTCGATCATTACAAAACGCAAAAACCCTGAAAATAATGGTCTCCCAACAGAATTCTATCATAAATATGCAGAGTTGCTGGTGGAAAAACTCTTTGAAGTCTACGAGGAAGCTTTGCAGTTTGGTAGCCTTCCTTTCTCCTTGCGGGAAGCTCTGATCGTTATGATACACAAATAAGGCAAAGGCCCCACTCTAGCCTCAGCGTACCAGCCTATTTCTCTCCTCAACATTGATGTTAAAATACTCAGTACTGTTCTTTCCAAACGATTACGCCCTCACCTCCCATATTTGGTACAGGTGGACCAATCAGGGTTTATTCCTAAACGTAATACACTACATAATTTGAGGAGGGTCCCTCATGTTTATCATACTACACTACACCAGCCTGAGGAACTAACACTTGCCTGCCTTGACATCAAACACTGGACATACCTCTGGCAGGTTCTCAGAAACAATTGGCTTAGGACCCAAATTCACCCACTGCATACAACTATTATATGTAGACTCTTGTGCTCGTGTCCGCATTGGAGGGGTAGTCTCCGACTTGTTTCATTTGGGGAGGGCACCAGGCAGGGTTGTCCCCTCTTGCGACCTTTATTTGCACTAGAGTTGGTGCCCCTAGCAGTCCGTCTCAGCCAAACCATGTGCCCCTGAGGGATCACTGTGGGAAGGACCACACATGTGATCTCACTTTATGCAGATGATGCTTTGCTGTATCTCTGTAATCCTATTGTTTCTATCCCCATTCTTATTCAGGAGCTACAAGAGTTCGGAGAAATCTCTAGCTTGAGGGTTAATCCCACTAAATCTAGATTATACTCCATGGGCTCCCTGACGGGCATCAAGCTCGAAGAGCTTCACTTAATGGATATCCCGTAGCAGCTCTGAAATGTCCGTTATTTAGGTATCTATCTAGCCCCTACAGAAAACAAGTTTCTGGATCTGAATACTGGAAGAGTAGTCACGAACCTTCAAGCAACCACTCGATTTTGGAGAGACTTACCTTTCTCTCCAATGGGGAGGATAGCAATTGCTAAAATGACAGTGCTTCCTGTGTGTTTGCATCCCCTACAGTGGACCTTTTATAGGATCCCCGTTAGTACTTCCAGACAGTGGATGCTTTATCCATCAACCTTTTATGGGCAAATAAATGAAAACAAGTTAGCCTAGCCACGCTTAAGAGACCATGGCCCTATAGAAGTCCCCAACCTTGAATTTTATTGTATAGCTGCACAACCATTGGATGGCAGAGGGCGATTCTTGGGAAGGAACGTTATTGGAAGGTTCTTAGGAAGGTGCAACTGTCCCCAACTGTCCCTAACTTGCTCCAGGGTCCCTCCTATACACCTTATGTGATCCAACATGTGACCCACATTTGGGAGGACACTGTTAATATGGCGATACAAAGGGGCCCATTCCACACAGACCTCGCAATCTGGATATTAAAACCCTTTCACGAAATAGAGGAATCTATGTCACTCCACAGGTGGAAGGGGGGGAGGGGTTCACTTGGGTGATCTATACCCAGAAGGCCACTTCATTACATATGCAGAGGTGGCTCAATCATTCACTTTAGGTTCTAGTCAATTTTTACAGTATCAGAAGCTTTTAGCCAAAGCCTGTGAAGTTTGTCAACGTTCCTGAAAGCTCCACACAATCTGCAGAGGGCCGCTGGTAATATCACATTTATATAAGGCACTACAGGATGACCTCCCACAACAGCCTCTCCCAATTCAGACTAGATGGAAGGAGCTACTCCAAGACCTGTTAACTGCCCATGAATGGGAACTCATCCATGAAGGGGTACATGCAGGCAGCTCCAATGCACAATTTAAATACACTATAATTGCATCCAACAAACCTTTTACTCTCTCATCACCCTAAGCAGGATTTATCCCACATGTTCAGAGATATGTCCTCGATGCCAACACTTGGCTGCTGACTTTATACGTATGTCCTGGACCTGTAAGGATATATCGTCATACTGGTAACAAGTTCTCATCAATTTAAACAGAGCATCCAAGTGGGAACTCTCGTTACAACCTAAACAGATATTACTGGGGCTCATCCCTTCCCCACCCAAGCGGAAGCTTAGTAGGAAATTTGTCCTGATAGGTCTTACATTGGCAAAACAACGTATAGCTATATGGTGGTTAAGTCCCAATCCCCTTAGATATTTTGAATGGCTTAGGGACATCATGGAGTGGGCAATGGCAGAAGAGGTCCGTATGAAATATGTCTGAATGGATGATAAGTTAGAAGAGGATCTGAAAGCTTGGGCAGCCATGCTTAATGACCTTAAAACATATCCCTCACAGGAGAATGCGGTATAACTTCCGGTATAGTCCAAACTCATGCATGCAATTATGTATAACTTAAATGTACATTTATTTTTTTTAACATATTTTTATTGGTGTTTTTAGCAAAGCATACACAAATGGGGTTCTACCCCCTTGCCCTCCCCCTACTCCTTCCCCCCATCCGTATCTGCTCCTTCCGTTCATCCCCATTGACAAAGCTTTAAGACTTCTATGACCGTTGTGTGGCCTTAGATGTCGGGTTCATCAGTTCGATTTTGTCCTTGATCCCCTTCTTCGTTGGACTCAATTGATGTTGTGGATGATTCCAGTGCTCCAGGGTCTGGCTCTTTTAAGCAGTCTATCAGTTGGTCCCATTTTCTAGCTGCCTCTATTTGGCCGCAGCCCTTCGCTGCTTCCAGATGTAAGGCCCTTCCCTCCACTTCCGCCCATTTTAATAGTGTATCCCTCCATCTACCCAGGTGTGGACTCCCTTGATCCTTCCAGTGTAGGATGATTTCTCTATTTGCTAGTGCTAAGGCCAGGTCAATGTATTTATTTGTGACTTTTTTGGCATTGGGGCAGGGAAATTCTCCCAGTAGAGCCGCTATTGGCGAGACAGGCAGCCTCCGCTCCTATACCTCATCACTGTTTTAGAACACTCCCTCACAATGTTGCTTGATTCGTCAGCACCCCCACAACATATTGCGAGGCCTGCTTCCTGTTCAGTACAATGGGGACGCCCACCATTCACACTTCAAACATTGTAGCTATCTTCTTGGGCGTGAGGTATGCCCCTTGGAACACATAGAAACTAATCAGCTTGACGCAAGCATTTCTAGATACAGTATAGATTTGTGATGTAATTCGGGTCCACTGATTTTCATCTATAGGTGCCTCAATGTATCCCACCCATGCTAGTCTTAAAGTGTCCAATGGAAGCAATGTGTCCTTCCTCAGCTGTTTATATAAGGTGGAAACGGCCTTCCCCTGCCCCAAACAGTGCAGATAGCCTGACATCCCACGTGTGTAGTTGTTTCTGTCATTCCTTGTTTCCAATGACGTTGTATGAGGGCTATCAGTGATCTGTGTATGAGAAACAGCCGTGGGGGGATATTGAAATTGTCTATAATGGCTTCAAAAGACAATACCTCCCCATTGCTATACAAATCCCCCATTGTGGAGACATTGGGGGTCATTACAACATTGGCGGTAAAAGGCGATTACCGCCGTGTAGAAGACCGCCAATACACTGCCGCCGCCGCAGCATTCCGCCACAGCTATTATGACACACATCTTGGAATCCGCCGAAATTCAAACACCCACACAAGACCGCCACACCAAAGGTCAGTGATAAACTGGCGGAAACAAATCCTCCACGTCCACGCCAACAGAAACACGCCCATGCTAATACGACCCACGAATCCACGCGGCGGCCTTTCAACCGCGGTATTCCATTGGCGGTACACACTGACGCGGTCAAAATACACACACATCTCCAAAACACCGCCACATTGGACAATTCGAAATACACACACCTGACACACATACAAACACCACTCCCACACACCCAACACAATATAAAACACACACCCACATCTCCCACAAACCCCTACGACCAAAATTTCGAGACGAAGGCCAGAGAGACAGCACAGCCAAGACAACACCACCATACAGAGGCACACAACACCATCACCCACACAACATCCACGCACAAAACACCACACACCACTACACTCACCACAACCATCACCACATACACTACCCCACATATCACCCACACCACCCCATGGCACGCCAAAGACACCCCCGCTTCTCCGAGGAGGAGCTCAGGGTCATGGTGGAGGAAATCGTCCGGGTAGAGCCACAGCTATTTGGCTCACAGGTACAGCACACATCAATAGCCAGGAAGATGGAGTTATGGCGCAGAATAGTGGACAGGGTGAACGCCGTGGGACAGCACCCAAGAAATAGGGAGGACATCAGGAAGAGGTGGAACGACCTACGGGGGAAGGTGCGTTCAACGGTCTCCAAGCACAACATCGCAGTACAGCGGACTGGCGCCGGACCCACACCTCCTCCCCCACAACTAACAACATGGGAGGAGCAAGTCTTGACCATCTTGCATCCTGAGGGCCTCGCAGGAGTCGGTGGAGAATGGGACGCTGGTAAGTCAAATCTTAACTATCATATCCCCCACCCTACCTGCATGATATCACACACCCCCTCCCTCCCCCCCTCCCCTATCACTACAACTCCTCACTAATGTACCCATGACACCAACCACCCATCCCAACACCAAGCCCTGCGTGACACAACTAAGCATGGACACCCATCACTAAAGCATGCCCACTGCACATACCCAGTACACGCCCTCAACCATCACCACACAAACCCACACACAGGAATGCTTGCACTGGGGTACACAAACACCCACCCATTGCACACCATTACACACACACATGCAATAATCATGCTCTTAAGCCCCTGCAGGAACCCGAAGGACCGTCACCACAACAGAGGGTCCAGACAACACCACTCCACCCCCAGAAGAGGCCCACAGTGACGAGAGCAGCTCTGCCCTACTGGATCCTGATGACCAGCCCGGACCATCGTGGGCCTTGGGACAGTCAGTTCCCCTTGCACAGGCACAGCCCAACACCGACCTTCCACCCTCTGGTAACACCAGCACAGCACCCACCCAGCTGGCCCAAACCTCCCTACACAGGACAGGTCAATCAGCGGTGTGTCCTCCACTACAGGGCATCCAGGGTAACCCACCACCTCAACAACAACAGGGACCTGGGGGCAGTGGTAGTGGGCACACGGTCCAGGGGATGGAGGCACAGGAACACAGGGGAACTGGGAGGGCTGCTGTGCGACAGGGGGCGGACAGGCCAAGGGAAACCACTCTCCACGAGGCCCTCTCCTCCATCATGGGAGCATACCACCACTCCCAGGAGACGATGGCGACGGTCCTGGACAAGTTGCAGGAGACCCTGCGCCTGCAGGACGAACTGTATTTGGGGTTCAGGGAGGAGCTCAGGACCATCAGCTCCGCCCTGGGCACCATTGTAGGGGTGCTGAAGGACATACAGCAGACCTTGAGGGACACCGTTGCACTCCAAGGGGCCCCTGACACTAGCCAGGACGATGAACTGCCCACCACCTCCGCCTGCGCTAGTGGACAGGACGCCCGCCACAGGACCAACACACCAGCACCCCACCCCCTGCAGACGGACAACCACCACGCAAGTGGTCCCTGAGATCCAGGAACAGGACAAAGCAAGATGGCAAGACCCCCGCCAGGAAATGAGACCACCCTGATTGTCCTCCCACTGTCCCACTTTGTTACCCTGTCCATACTTGAACTGACCCAGCTCCACTTCCTATGCCCAGATGGGCAGTGCACCTGTGAGACTAATAGACTGGACTCTGCCATGGACATTCCTCCACCATCACCCATCCTCATTTAACAACCCCCTTCCATTTCTGAGCACTTCAATAAACACCCTTGAAACACAAAACAATCTGGAGTCTGTCTGTGATTTAGAAAAAATGTATTATCAATGACAGTGTGATAATGGGTGTACCATTGTAAAGCTAACATACCTATGTCACACATCACAAGCCCTTGAAGGATGCAAGCAGTTGACACGTAGGTAACCACACCTGTGAAACCGTAATGGGAGGGTACAACTCATTTAACAAATAGTGATTTAAATCGAAAAACAGGATAGAGGTAGACGTGTGAAAGTTAATGTAATGCTAAAAATGAAAATGTTCTCACCTGTGTCTCACTGGAAATATTGCTGTATGACTGACTCCCTATTGTCGTTGTATTCTTCATCAGCTTCATCCTCATCACTGTCCACAGGCTCCACAGGCTCCACAGCTGCTACAACACCGTCATTGGGATCATCCTCCTGCAGAAAAGGCACCTGGCGTCGCAAAGCCAAATTATGGAGCATGGAGCAGGCGATGATGATGTCGCACACCTTCTTTGGTGAGTAGAATAGGGATCCACCTGTCATATGGAGGCACCTGAACCTGGCCTTCAGGAGGCCGAAGGTGCGTTCGATCACCCTCCTAGTCCACCCATGGGCCTCATTGTACCGTTCCTCTGCCCTGGTCCTGGGATTCCACACTGGGGCCAATAGCCAGGACAGGTTGGGGTAACCAGAGTCCCCCAGTAGCCATACACGGTACCTCTGGAGTTGACCCATCATATCAGGGATGCTGCTATTCCGCAGGCACTGAGCCAGGGAACATAGCATTTACCTGCGAGATGTACTGGTCTGCCAAACAGACCATCTGGACATTCATCGAATGATAACTCTTCCTGTTTCTGTACACCTGTTCACTCCTGTGGGGGGGGACCAGAGCTACATGGGTACCATTAATAGCACCTATGACGTTGGGGATATGTCCAAGGGCATAGAAGTCACCTTTCACTGTAGGCAAATCCTCCACCTGAGGGAAAATGATGTATCTCCTTACGTGTTTCAGCAGGGCAGACAACACTCTGGACAAAACGTTGGAAAACATAGGCTGGGAGATCCCTGATGCCATGGCCACAGTTGTCTGAAAAGACCCACTTGCAAGGAAATGGAGCACTGACAGCACCTGCACATCATGGGGGATTCCAGTCGGAGGGCGGATTGGTGACATCAGGTCTTGCTCCAACTGGGTACATAGTTCCTGGATTGTGGCACGGTCAAACCGGTAGGTTACGATGACATGTCGCTCTTCCATTGTCAACAGGTCCACCAGCGGTCGGTACACCGGAGGATTCCGCCATCTTCTCATATGTCCCAGCAGACGGTGCCTACGGACAACAGCGAAGAACCAGTCATTTTTCCTCCAGGTATGTACCCACAGTCACACACAAGACTACACCACTCACAAAACCCTTCCTGTATGTGTGTTGAGTGTAGGCCTAGCTATGTGTGACGCAGTAGTAAATGAAGCCATGTGGGCCCCTGAAATGGCGGCAGGAGAGGACCTACACTGCAAGTGCTGCTGTGACCTCGGTCTGGAAGCGACAATGGCTGCTGCGTCTGGGGAAAGGGCCCCTGCCTTCACTGCACAGGAGTTGGAGAAACTGGTAGACGGGGTCCTCCCCCAGTACACGCTACTCTACGGTCCTCCAGACCAACAGGTTAGTACACAGGGAGCACGTTGTATGGGCTAGGCCTGGGTGGAGAGGGTTGGTTGGAAGAGGGAAGGAGGCAGAGTTCATAGAACATTAATGCATGGGAATGAATGGGCCACATGGACAGAGTAGGGAGGGGGCTACTCACAACGACGGTGCAGTTGGTAATGACTGTTCCTCTTTCCTTGTGCATGTCATGTAGGTCAGCGCCCACCAGAAGAGGGACATTTGGCGTGCCATCGGCAAGGAGGTCTGGACCCTGGGGGCCCACCAAAGACGGGGCACCCACTGCCATAAGAGATGGGAGGACATTCGCCGCTGCAGCAAGAAGACGGCGGAGGCTCAGCTGGGGATGGCCTCCCAACGTGGGGGGAGTGCCCGTCGCACCATGACCCCCCTGATGTTCCGGATCCTGGCGGTGGCCTACCCGGAGTTGGATGGGTGCTTGAGGGCATCACAGCAGACACAAGGGGGTGAGTACAACCTCATTCTGCGGACTTTGCGTGCAGTAGAGGTGTCTGGGTGGGGAGGTGGACTGTGGGTGTCCCTAGGCCAGGGCGAGTTCGGTAGGAAAGGCCCCTCCGTAATGTAGGCCATGTGGTACTCTACCCCACCTCAGCAGAGTGCCAAGTCGAGGTATAGTAGCCCCAGTGGCATCCATGTGCGCAGATGTCCACCATTGCCATATAGGCCACATCCCAGAAATTGCATGTGCAGAGGGCAGGAGCACGCCGTAATGCAGGGGGCAGCTGCGTTTGTCTTGTCCGCCAACGGTAGCGGTATGCCATGCACTAAAACCCTCTTTCTTCTGTCTCCCCCCCCCTTTTTCTGCTCTCCCTGTCCTTTTTTTTACATCAGCATCAACAGGCGGAGGTACAGTGGCACCGGAGCACGAGGGAGCTGCATCCCACATGGCCATGGAGGGCCACACCACGGACTCTGAATGCGCCAGTGGGACGGAGGGCGAGGGGAGCTTCACGTCGGCCACCGGATCACCAAGCAGCGACACAGACTCGTTCGACGATGTGGGCTCCCTTGTGGTGGCAGCACCATCTGTGCCCCCCACCTCTACAGGTACAGCCGCCACCTCCCCTACCAGCCCCGCCCTCCCAGCAGCCCCTCAGCGTTCGCCCCGTGCCCGCTCACCCAGGAGGGTGGGCATCACCTTTGCCCCAGGCACCTCAGGCCCTGCCCCAGTCACCCCTGCTGCCCTCAGTGAGGAGGCTATTGACCTCCTCAGGTCACTCACTGTTGGGCAGTCTACCATTGTGAATGCATTCCTGGAGGGCATTCATTCTGGTCAGGCTGTTCTTCAGCAAACCCTGCAATCTCTGGCCTCAGCACTGATGGCAGCCATTGTCCCTGTGTCCAGCCTCCCCCCTCCAACCTCCTCCACCCAGACCCAATCTCCTGTACCCCAGCCCATCCCAAGCACACCTACAGACCAGCATGCACACGAGTCAGCACACACAAGTAGCTCAAGCAAACATAGGCACCACACAACCCACAGGCACTCACGCAAGCATCACACACATACAGACACAACAACATCCACTGCCTCCACTGTGTCCCCCTCCTTCTCTTCTCCCTGCTCCCTCCCAGTCTCATCTACACACACACCTGCATGCACCACATCTACAGGCACCATGAATCGCACCAGTACACCCAGCACCACAAGCCGCTCACCTGCACTCACCACCTCCACTGCCATTTACACGTCCCCTGTGTCCTCTCCCAGTGTGTCTGTGATGCCCCCTCCCAAAGTACACAAACGCCGGCAATCACTCACCCAACATCCATCCACCTCACGACAGCCTCCAGTACCTGCACCTGCACCCAAAACAGCTAAAGTGACACCTCCAACAACCACCTCCTCTTCCTCCACTCCCAGACCCCCTCCAGCTACCCATCCCAGTGTTCGTCAGAAACTGTCCCTCTGTAAAGTTGACCTTTTTGCCCCCACACCCCCCTCCAATTCATCAGTCCCATCGTAGCGCCTCAGCCAAAAAGCCTCCAATACCAGTGGTGCCTGTTGAAGGTTTTTGGAGTGCACCGGCCACCAGGGCAGGCAGTAGGACCCGGAGCCAAGGCACTGGCAGCCCACCCCCTGTAAAGGCTCTAAAATTGGAGAGTGGACGACGGGACCGTGTTAAGACTCCTGGTGGGAAAACAAGTGACATGGGTTCCAAGGGGATTGGAGAGTCAGCTGTGACTCCACCAAAGGTGGGGAAGGGCCAGAGGAAGTCTCCCCAGCCTGTTGTGAGTGTCACTGCGGAGAAGTGCGCCATCATTTCCGGCGGTCGAGACACAGCCGCCAGCACTATCGTCACTGGTCAGGAGACTACCACCACCGCCGGAGTCATTGCCCAGGAGGGCCCAAGTATCGTCACTGGTCAGGAGACCACCGCCAGAGTCACAGCCCAGGAGGGCCCAAGTATCGTCACTGGTCAGGAGACCACCGCCAGAGTCACAGCCCAGGAGGGCACAAGTATCGTCACTGGTCAGGAGACCACCGCCAGAGTCACAGCCCAGGAGGGCACAAGTATCGTCACTGGTCTAGAGACCACCGCCAGAGTCACAGCCCAGGAGGGCCCAAGTATCGTCACTGGTCCAGAGACCAGTGACCACCACCAGAGTCACAGCCCAGGAGGGCACAAGTATCGTCACTGGTCCAGAGACCACCGCCAGAGTCACAGCCCAGGAGGGCACAAGTATCGTCACTGGTCAGGAGACCACCGCCAGAGTCACAGCCCAGGAGGGCACAAGTATCGTCACTGGTCAGGACACCCCACCAGAGTCACAGCCCAGGAGGGCACAAGTATCGTCACTGGTCCAGAGACCACCGCCAGAGTCACAGCCCAGGAGGGCACAAGTATCGTCACTGGTCCAGAGACCACCGCCACCGCCGGAGTCATTGCCCAGGAGGGCCCAAGTATCATCACTGGTCCAGAGACCAGTTACCATCGCCAGAGTCACAGCCCAGGAGGGCCCAAGTATCGTCACTGGTCAGGAGACCACCGCCAGAGTCACAGCCCAGGAGGGCACAAGTATTGTCACTGGTCCAGAGACCACCGCCAGAGTCACAGCCCAGGAGGGCACAAGTATCGTCACTGGTCAGGAGACCACCGCCAGTGTCACAGCCCAGGAGGGCACAAGTATCGTCACTGGTCCAGAGACCACCGCCAGAGTCACTGCCCAGGAGGGCCCAAGTATCGTCACTGGTCAGGAGACCACCGCCAGAGTCACAGCCCAGGAGGGCCCAAGTATCGTCACTGGTCAGGAGACCACCGCCAGAGTCACAGCCCAGGAGGGCAGAAGTATCGTCACTGGTCCAGAGACCACCGCCAGAGTCACAGCCCAGGAAGGCACAAGTATCGTCACTGGTCCAGAGACCACCGCCACCGCCGGAGTCATTGCCCAGGAGGGCCCAAGTATCATCACTGGTCCAGAGACCTCCGCCACCGCCTGAGTCATTGCCCAGGAGGGCCCAAGTATCATCACTGGTCCAGAGACCACCGCCAGAGTCACAGCCCAGGAGGGCCCAAGTATCGTCACTGGTCCAGAGACCACCGCCGGAGTCAGTGCCCTGGAGGGCCCCGGCTGCCACAGCCCCGCTGGGCAATGATGAAACATCATGCCACACACCAATGTCAAGTGTAGAAGACGTCATGCCACACACCAATGTCCAGTGTAGAAGACGTCATGCCACACACCAATGTCCAGTGTAGAGAACGTCATGCCACACACCAATGTCCTTATCAGAACCGCCATGGCAAAGCACCGCTGAACAGTCCTGAACCGCCATGTCAAAGCACCGCTGAACAGGGCAAAGACCGCCATGGCAAAGCACCGCTGAACAGGGCAAAGACCGCCATGTCAAAGAACCGCTGAACAGGGCAAAGACCGCCATGGCAAAGCACCGCTGAACAGGGCAAAGACCGCCATGTCAAAGCACCGCTGAACAGGGCAAAGACCGCCATGGCAAAGCACCGCTGAACAGGGCAAAGACCGCCATGGCAAAGCACCGCTGAACAGGGCAAAGACCGCCATGGCAAAGCACCGCTGAACAGTCCTGAACCGCCATGTCAAAGCACCGCTGAACAGGGCAAAGACCACCATGTCAAAGCACCGCTGAACAGGGCAAAGACCGCCATGGCAAAGCACCGCTGAACAGGGCAAAGACCGCCATGTCAAAGCACCGCTGAACAGGGCAAAGACCGCCATGGCAAAGCACCGCTGAACAGGGCAAAGACCGCCATGGCAAAGCACCGCTGAACAGGGCAAAGACCGCCATGGCAAAGCACCGCTGAACAGTCCTGAACCGCCATGTCAAAGCACCGCTGAACAGGGCAAAGACCGCCATGGCAAAGCACCGCTGAACAGGGCAAAGACCGCCATGTCAAAGAACCGCTGAACAGGGCAAAGACCGCCATGGCAAAGCACCGCTGAACAGGGCAAAGACCGCCATGTCAAAGCACCGCTGAACAGGGCAAAGACCGCCATGGCAAAGCACCGCTGAACAGGGCAAAGACTGCCATGGCAAAGCACCGCTGAACAGGGCAAAGACCGCCATGGCAAAGCACCGCTGAACAGTCCTGAACCGCCATGTCAAAGCACCGCTGAACAGGGCAAAGACCAGCATGTCAAAGCACCGCTGAACAGGGCAAAGACCGCCATGGCAAAGCACCGCTGAACAGGGCAAAGACCGCCATGTCAAAGCACCGCTGAACAGGGCAAAGACCGCCATGGCAAAGCACCGCTGAACAGGGCAAAGACCGCCATGGCAAAGCACCGCTGAACAGGGCAAAAACCGCCATGGCAAAGCACCGCTGAACAGGGCAATGCACCAGGTAGGAATGAATGGACCGCCACATCAGGCATCATTATCCCATGTGCAACTGTGACAGTGACAGGACACGACCTTTCACGGGGAGACTCATCCAGTCTGGGCACCAGTCCCCCCCAGTACCAGTAGAGACCTGCAACAACTTGAGAGACTGTGGCTTTGCACTCCACAGGATGGCACAGTGGGCAACCCACCCACTGTATAGACCTGAGAGACTGTGGCTTTGCACTCCCCAGGATGGCACAGTGGGCAAGCCACCCACTGTAGAGACTTGAGAGACTGTGGCTTTGCACTCCCCAGGATGGCACAGTGGGCAACCCACCCACTGTATAGACTTGAGAGACTGTGGCTTTGCACTCCCAGGATGGTTTAAATGGGCATGGAGCCCCGTCGTGGATCTGGCTTTGCAGTCATCCGGCTGAGGTGCCCCCCCTTCCCTTCCCCCTGAGGTGCCTGTAGTATTTCTATCTGATGCCCCGACAGTGTTCTCTCCGATTGTGGTCAGGTATCGTTTGTGGGCCTCGCCCATGCATTTTTGGACTGATGGTGCACGGACATTGTTATGTACATATCTGCACTACTTCTCGTATTGTATATAATTATGACTGATTTTCAAATATATATCTGTATATTTTTCTATGACATGTATATTGGCACATTACATTGTTTGACCGATTTTCGCTTTGTGTATTCATTCTTCCGGGGGATTGTGGGTTGTTACTGTGATTTTTTGTGAATGCATTGGTGTGTATGTTGTAATATGCGAGGGTGGGGGTGGGGGTGTTTGGTGTGTGTCCCCCTAACTTTTGCCTCCCCCATGTCGTAGGTGCAGTACTCACCGTTGTCTGCTGTGCCTACGTAGCTGTTGGTCGTAGAGGAGCAGAAAGACAAGGGCAGGGAGTATTTGGAGTTCCGGCTCCATGGATTCCTCGTTCCTCGTGGGATATGTTGAGGTGAGCGTTTTCCCATAGCAAAAGCTGTTTCCGCCGTGTTTTTATCTACGGTGAATCCGCCCCGGAAAAGGTAGCGGATTGGCGGTTGTAATACTGTGGGCGGTACATTGTCTCCCACCTGTCTGTTGGCGGTGACCGCCGCGCTGCTTGTCTGTACCGCCATGGCAGGCGAAGTGTTAAAGTGGCTGTCTTTGTTGGCAGTTTCCGCCAGGGTCATAATTCCCTTTTATTGTCCGCCGGCCTGTTTGCGGTATTTCCGCTGCTTTAACACCGTCCGCCAGGGTTGTAATGACCCCCATTGTACTTTGCAAGTCTTGATATTCTCTTAGGGCCTGGCCTCCTGGGAATGTGGAGAGCCCAATAATGGGTATTTCCAGTGCATAAGGCAAGAAGGTTCTACTGTGCTGTAAACCGCGTAGTCAGCAATTGCGCAGTGTGTGAAAGTCTGGTTGGCCCATTGGATGTCGCCTTCTAGGGTTCAACAGGATACGAAACAGGGCCTTTCCAGAATTCTCTGATTGATGCGCTACTCTTGGACATGAAGTCGCCGTATGCATCTCCCGTGTGAGCCACTGCAACTGGCACGCCAGACAGTAGAGTTCCACGTCGGGCACTGCCACCTCCCCCCTCGTCGGTGGCCAGTTGAAGTTTAGTCAGGTTACTCTGCTTCGGCCCATCCCCAAATGAAGCCGATCATTATGGAGTTAATCTCCCGAAATAGGGAGCGAGGAAGAATTAATGGTAAAGTTGAAAAATAGTACGTTAATCTGGGCCGGGCCACCATTTTAACCAGTTCAATTCACCCGCCACCGACAATGGGAGCGTTTTCCAGAACAGGACGTCCGCTTTTAACCTCTGAATTGCCCGACCGCACATTGCCCTCTCGGAGGTCCGTGGGCTTGTTGTACATTTGTTCTCCCAGGTATCGAAAGGTGGAAGCCACCCACATAAGACCCTGCGCATTCCCCACAGGTTGAGTGCCTTTTTGCAGCGGGAAAATAAGGGATTATTGCCAGTTAATACATAGCCAGGGAGGTCCCCGAACCTCTCAAGCAGCTCCACCGCACCTGTCAGTTCTTCGTCAGGCTTGTGTAAGAAGAGTACCATATCATCTGCATAAAGTGCTATTCTGTGAGTCTGACCCTCAATACTTAACTCCTGCCAGTAGTCACCCGTTCTCGCAGCTTGCGCAAGAGGTTCTATTGCTACGGCAGATAGTAGGGGCGAGAGGGGTGTCTGGTTCCTCTGCCCACCGCATAAGGCTCTGATATCATCCATACACGAGCCGTTGGGTTTATGTATAGTAATTTCATCCACTTGATAAAGCCCTGTCCTAAGCCCATCTGTTCCATCACTTGGTATAGATAGTCCCATCTAAGACTATCAAAGGCTTTCTCTATGTCAACCACTATAATTACTGCTTTCTGCAAGTCAGGAGCTTGATGTTGAAGGACAGAGATCAAGCGTCTAATGTTATTAGCTGTGTTACGGCGAGGAATGAATCCTGTCTGATCCGGATAATTCAGCCTGGTCATGTGGGGTAGAAGGCGCGTGGGTAGGATCCTACTTAAGTTTTTGTAATCCATGTTCAGCATGGATAATGGGTGGTTTGATCGCACATCTGTTGCAGGGCGCCCGTGCTTTAGGAGTGGAATAACTATGGCTTTTTTAGTGGACAGGGACAATGTACCCGTCTTCAGTGTCTCCAAATAGAGTGCACTAAGTTGAGGAGATAGTAATTCAATATATACGCTATAAAACTCCATCTGGAGTCCGTCTGCCCCCGGCACTTTGCCCCTGGACATTGCCTTCACTGCTGTACTAATTTCTAGGGGGGAAATTGCATCTGCCAATGCCAGATGGTCCGCCTCCTCTAACTCAGGAAGTTGAAGCTCCTCCAGGCTCATTAGTTGAGCGTGAGATATGTCCTCCACCGGAGAAGCATATAACAAGGAATAATAATCTGTAAATCTTGCGTTTATTTCTCCTTGCCTGAACAGCCGGGCCCCCCTTTCATCCTCTAGCTCCATCACTATTGATTGCTGTTGGGGAGAAGTCGAGAGCGATGCCAGAAGAGCCCCTGCTTTGTTCCCCTCTGTGTGCATTCGGGTCATGTAGTTTTTATGATCAAAATATTTCAGTAACTTGATTGCTACCGTAACCTTTTCTTTAGCTTCTGTACACAAGGGGGACATTTCCGGGGCACCCGGTCTCTTCCGTTCCAGTGCTCTGAATCTCTCTACACTGTCCCCAATTTCTTTCTCAAGGGTCTTCTTAACTCCCATTAACCTGGTCATGCCCCGACCTCTGACTACCGTTTTGAAGGCCTCCCACTCTAAGGCGCGAGAAGACACAGTTCCCGTATTATGCTCAAAATCGTCTCGCCAATCAACTGCTGGAAGGCACCATCTTCTAATGTTTCCACTCTAAGCTGCCAATCCGGTATTCGAGGGCGCTCCCTGTGCCATGCTAAATTAAGCAATAAAGGGTTATGATCTGAAACCGTGCAGCAGAAGTACTCTGCAGCATGGGCCATGCTATTGACTTCGAGTGATGCCAAGAAGACATCCAGTCGGACATGCAGATCATGTAGGCTTGAATAAAAGGAGTACTCCGGATCTCTGGGATGCAAATGTCTCCAAGAACCTATGAAGCCCCAATGTTGTTGGCAGCCTGTAAAGGCCTTGGCCGATCAGTGTGTAGGGGAGCGCAGCAGTGGGGGGTGTGATCAATCAAGTTCCATGTTAGAGACACAATTGAAGTCTCCGCCGATAATAGTTGCCTGTGTGAGTTTTGGACCTAGTGTATGCAATAGCAACGCCAAAAAAGGATTCCTGTTCCTGATTAGGTGCGTAAACTCCTATCGTAATGTCTCTGCCCTCTAACCTTCCAGAGATCAAAACATAGCTGCCCTCTCTATCTATCATTTAATTCATTTTTTGGAAGGGGACCCTGGGCCGAATCCATAAGAGGACTCCTCTGGCGAATGCTGAATATGTTTTAGCATATACCTGCCCATACCATCTCTTGGCTATAGCCTTGGCCTCAGGGCCTGTGCGATGTGTTTCCTGGATGACAGCTATGTGTATACCTTGTCTCTTGAGTTGAAAGTAGACCTTATAGCGTTTGGCTATGCTGTTCAATCCCCTGAGATTCCACGTCAGGGAATTGTAAGTTGGAGGGTGTTCCATGTGGTGTTCCTAATTGACGAACATGTATCCTTCTGCCCTGTGCTCTACGTCTGGAATTCTTTAATAACATTCCCTTTTGTATCAATGGATGTGGTTGAGCAGATAAACTCCTAGTGGTCGAACATGTGTATAACAAAACAAGTACCCAAACATCCCAACTCCCTTTTCCCAGGGCCGACATCACAACCATCCCCATCCAAACTTCAATAACGTTTCCAACTTTTCAAATAGGGGGTCAGTGCAAGAAACCAGGAGCAGACCACCAAGGGTGCTCTCCATCCTCCGATGTTCCAGGATAGTTCTTTGTACCCCGGCCGTTGTGTGGGGTGACCCCGCGCAGACCCAGCGCAGAGCATAATGTTGTGATGATAAATTAATTTGGCAGCCCAAACTATCCCCAGTGAAAGACCCTTCATGTTCCTTCACCCCAGAGTTTGGGTAAGTTCTCCTTCAATTCAAAGGCATTGCATGTAGTTTTGAGTGGTTCTCTCCCACCCTCCCTTTGTGGGTTGATGCACCAATATGGTTTGGAGCAGGTCTCCGCTATATTATCTTGTCTGATATTGCAGGGGTCACTCTTGGAGGAGGGTCTGAAGTGCCCTGGAAAGAAACAGATGCACTGTCAGATATTGAGTCATAGTCTGATACAACATGTAAGGGATGGGAGGATCCCGGTCCTTGTCTTTTAAGAAACACTGCTATGTCCACTGCCTCCTGCATTTCCAGCAGTGCCTCTGCGCATGGTGGTGCTGCAGCTGTGGTCGGTTGTCTGGATTTCCTTCGCGGTCTTTCACGTGGGTCTTGGTGATTTCTTGTTGTCTTTGCCAGAGCTGGGAAAGTTGAATCAAGCCATTCACACACCTGTTGTGGGGAGGTGAAAAAAAGTACTTTGTTGTTAGTAACGATCCGTAACTTGGCTGGGAATAGCATGGCATGCTGGATTCCCTGTTCCCAGATCTGTTTCTTGGCGTCGGTGAATGAAGCCTGTTGTCTTTGAGTGTTTCTTGTGAAGTCCAGGAAGATCATTATGTGGTAGTCCCCTATTTGTATCTCTCCTCTCAGTCTGGCCTGAGTGAGAATGTGATCCCGGTCTTTAAAGTGGAGCAGTTTGGCGACCACTGGCAGGGTCTTGCACCTGGTGGCTGGGGCCGGGATGGCACTCTGTGGGCACGTTCAATTGCAAAGTATGGAGACAGTCCTTCAGGGGCCACTTCCTTGCGTATCCATTGTTGTAGGAATGCCGTCATATTTGTCACGTTCTCTTCCACTTTTTCTAGGAGACCCACCAGTCGCAGATTGCTTCTTCAGGCCCTGTTTTCTGCATCTTCCACTTGTGCCTCCAAGGTTTTGATGCAAGCTATCATTTCAGACATAGTTGTGTTCAGCTGCTAGCAATCTGGGGTAAGTTGTTCCAGGGATCTTTCGTTTGTAGTTACTCTGTCCGAGAGGAGGCGATGATCATCCCTTAAAGTTTCAGGTCAATGGCAATCGTATCTATTTACAACTCCAAGGCCTCCTGGGACGCCGCTATGGCTTGGAGGATGGTGTCAATAGTTGTTTCCAGAGGCAATTCCCGATCTGGAACTGCTAAGCCAGCACCATCGTCCTAGACAAACGGGCCCATCGTGGCCCCTCGGTCCATGCCTTCCCTTCTTTTCATTTTGTCCATTGTGCAAACAGGTCAGCATCCGCCGTGTTCAGATGGACGTGCAAGCCATTTTTATGTCTATATTGTTATTTCTCATGGGGGGATCTCTCTAGTTCTTGCCGTTTCACTGGCACGTTCTGGCAGTTGTCTTGGAGCACGGCGCCACTGGGACGCAGTGCCTGACCCAGGGGGGGCTATTCCGCCTCTTTGCATCCAGCGCTGCTTCTTTTAACTTCCGTATGTTCAAGGAGCTGGGGCCCTGGGCTTGGCTGCAATATGGTACCGCAACAGCACTGCGCTGCTGGGGCGGGCCCCTCCGCCACCCTTCTCCAGTAGAGGCAGTGCACCGGGTGCACTCTTATTCTCTGCCCCCCCACCTCTCTCTGAATTCAACAGTTCTGGAGGGAGTGGTCTCCAGTCACCTTTGCCTGTATCTGGAGCGTCTCCCGTGGCTCCTTGCTCCACCGCCCCTCTTCACTCAGCCTGTGTCCAGCACTGGCCACACTATTGACGGATAGCAGAGGGCCCACAGCGCTGCTTATCCTTCCACCAGCCCTCCAGTCACCACTCCCTGCTCCACTGGCCCCCTGGGTCCTCCCTACTGTCTTAGGTAGCTCCTTCTATTGTCTGCAGTCTGTCCTCAGTTCCGCTTCTAGGGGGGAATCCCCGTGCCTTGCCAGTCGCCGCTTTACTGAATCTCAGTTGGCCGCTCAGCTCCCGACACTGTGCCGGGCAGCTGCGCGTCTAGGACTCCTCCACTATGTTTTTCCAGGCTGCTATTTTGTGCCGCAGGTGCAGGCCGTGCCCAGTCCGCGTAGGCTTCTTAGGGCAGCACCAGCCCCCAGGACTGCACCGATTGCCAGATACATATGCCCACTTTAAGGCTTTCTAACTGTTTGAAAGGTTGAGTTCTCCCAGGAGCCTAAATTTATAGATCTTTCCATTTGGTGATATATGGCCTTTTAGTGTTAGTTTTAGCGCATTACGATCATTGTCACGCCTGCCTAATACTTTTATATCCACCATAGGCGGCCACAACTGAAGGGCTAGCAAAATATATTCTATTCTACTTAATTGATGAGGCCTTTTGAAAGTATGGACACCTGTTGTCTCAAAGTGATCCAGCATTGCAGGCTCTAAGGCCAAGATTCATTGTTAGGCCCAGCAATTGGATGGATAGTGCAGTCTGTTTTTGACTTGTGCGAGATCTAACTGCTGGACACTCCCTACAGTATCTTCCTTCTCTGTTATATCTGATTCAGAGTTGTCAAATGGTTCAAAAGTGACATTGAAGTCACCTGCAACTATTGCAGGCCCTCTTGGGGATAGACCCTCAATAAAGTGCTCAAAGGTGATAAGGATGCTGGATTCCATATTCTACTTATTAACCCTGTAGTTTCTGCTAGGGAGCCACTATAATAAAGACACGGAGATCATGCTTGCTTGCTGGCACACTCGGAACTGCGTCACCGCAGTTCGTTCTTTATTTATACCCGTGCTCTGCGCCCCTCCCGGACATGCAGAGCACGTTATACAAACAAGGAGAGCCCGAATGGCTCCCCGCATACTCTTTACATCCCCCCCATGTTTTACTCTACATGGACAAGGATTACCGGATGAACTTAAACAAATGATTGAACATTACCCCACGGACCCCAAAAGGGGAATGAGTGAAGGAAGATAAAAGAAATAACAAATGAACCAAAATACTGTAATCCCGGAACAACCTACGTTCCCATCCCCACAAACACTGTCCACTTTAGACATCTGGACATCCTCTCATACTGTCAACATCAGTCTTCAACAGTGTTCAGTCGCTGAAAGATGGTAGCGAAACACAGTTCACGAACAGCCTGCTTGACAGACAAAATCTTTCATCTGACTACTTGGGACGGGATTGGGGCGTAAGTCATACCTCGCACTTCTAGTGCGCAAACCTCCATGCTCAGGAGCAAAACCAGGCCTGGTTTGCTTAGCCAGTACAGGCCCTGTGACACTCTCGGTCTCTTCAGACATCATTGGTGAACCACATGTTATGTCATCCATTTCTCCTTCTTATTCAGCCGACGCCCTAACGCCAGCTCTACGAAAATGTGACACGTTTCGTGTCACTCTCTGTCTTCCTCTGGCCGCAGTTATCATCGCTCCTTTTACACCAATAACCTCCCACACCTCAGGCTCAAACGGTGTCCTAAACTTTCCTCCTCCTCGCCGACATCTCACCACCACTCGATCACCTTCTTGAAACCCTCGATACTTGGCTCTTCGTTTTACACTGGCCTTCTGATTAGTAATTTCCCGTCGTCTTTGAGTGGCCTTAACATCCAGCACAGGAGGTTTCCACTTAGGACCTGATGGAATACAGTCACGTGGAGACACCTTGAACATCAAAGCGGAGGGGGTGCACCCAGTGGTGCTATGGGGTGTTTGACGGTAAGCACTCAAGAACTGGTACAAACACTGTTCACTGTCTTCTCTTTGCTCAACTCCAATCCTGAGGGCCCTATTCAAAGTTTGCATAAATCTTTCAATGTCCCCATTTGCCTGAGGCCAGTAGGGCATTATCTAACGATGATGAATCGCCAACCCATCAAGATACGAGCAAAACTCTTGCCCCTGGAACGGGGGACCATTGTCTGTTCTAATTTCGTCGGGCAGCCCAAATAATGCAAATGTCTTCTGAAGAACTGGCCGTACATTTTCAAACGCCGTGGACGCTACAACCTCGACCACAGGGAATTTTGTGTAGGAATCGATCAAAACAGCGGTCAGCCTTCCATCTGGAAAACTCCCAAAGTCCATGCTCACCTTGGCCCACGGTTTCAAAGTAGCAGGTTCAGTCACCCACTGGGCAACTCGGAGGTTCCACCGATGTGATGATACAGGAGTGACACTTCCCTACCATTTCATCAACTTGACTGTCCATGCCAGGGAACCACACTTTGGCACGTAACCTCGCTTTGGTTTTGGCAGCACCTTGATGCCCTTGATAAGCCAACTCAATCACTCGAGACCATAGACACTGAGGAAGCACAGTTCTTCTTCCCCTCAGGATCAGCCCAGCATTATCTGTAGACAGTTCATCACGCACCTTCCATATGCTTTGCATAGCTAACTTCTGATCTGGGCAGGACACATTTGTCTTCTCTAGAAAATATTTCCATTTCTTATAGTTCTTATAGTTCTTTAACATGACTCAGCATCACGTCATCCTGGGTAGCATTTACAATGTCAGTTACGAGAAGAGCATTAGGACATGCCGACTGCACGACCATGCTGACAAAAACCTTGGTGCTCTCTTCATTCTGCTCTTGGTGAGCATCAAGTACCTTAGGAGAAGGGTGGCGAGACAAATAGTCTGCTGGATTGTTCGCCCCAGCTGGATAAATGACCGTAAATTGATAAGGTTGAAGCAGAACAGTCCATCGTTCAATTCTCGGAGGTGCAAGATGTGGGCTACCCGCAAACAACTAAACCAAAGGCTAGTGATCAGTTACTACTTGAAACTCATGCCCATACAGATACAAATGAAAGTGCCGGCATGCCCATCGAATAGCTAGAGCTTCGCGCTCAATCTGTGCATACCTTGTTTCAACCACCGACAAAGCCCGGCTGGCATATGCAACAGGGATCCACTCTTGATGTCTCTGCTCTTGAAGAAGAACAGCCCCAAACCCAACAGGGCTCGCATCCACCACGACTTCTGTTCGCCTGCTAGGGTTAAAATAAGCCATAGTAGACCTATCCAGCAACGCAGCCTTAATGTCTTCGAACGCCTTGTGTGCATCTGGAGTCCACTCCCAGCGGTGTTGCCCTTTTGTGAGCTGTCGAAGAGGTTCAGACATGGTGGCAAGCTGTGGTATGAACCTTCCACAATACGTGGCCATCCCCAGGAAACTGCGCACTTCTGTGGGATTTTGTGGAATAGGGGCTTGACGGATTGCTTCAGCCTTCCGTGGATGCACTTGCAGACCATCTTTCGAAAAGATGTAACCGAAAAAATAATCTACAGATGTTTGATAAAAGGCACACTTCTTTTTGTGAAGTGCTAATCCTGCTTCTGCTAGTCTTTGCAACGTCGCTCTTAGATGACGATGATGCTCCACTCTCGTCCTGGAGTGTATCAAAATGTCATCACTCAAGTTGATTACTCCTGGTAATCCAGACAAAGTCTCTCTGATCGCATTCTGAAACACCTCGGCGGCCGAGGACACCCCAAAACTTAGTCTTTTATATCTTCTTAACCCTACATGCGTCGAGAAAGTGGTGATGTTCCTACTCTCAGGATCTAGTTCCAGTTGATGATAACCAGCGTTAAGATCCAGTTTTGAGAACCACTGTGCCCCATTCAGATCTGCAATGATGTCATCCATTGTGGGCATTATGTGTCGCTCCCTTCGAATGGCTTTATTCGGCAACCGCATGTCAACACAGAGACGAATAGCTCCAGGTTGTTTGGGTTTTGGCGCGATCACCAACGGTGAGACCCAGGGCGTAGGCCCATCTACCTTTTCAATTACTCCTTGGTCTTGAAGCAGTTGCAACTCTTTCTCAACGGCAGGGCGCAAATGGAACGGCACCCGACGATGCCTTAGCGCCACAGGAACCACACTGTAATCTATATGCAGTTTAATGCGTTTTCCTTTCAAACGTCCCAGCCCCTCAAAGAGCTACGGAAACTCATTGAGGAGGTGTTCCAACTGAGTGTCATAAACTTGACGTGCAAAGAACACCAGTTCTAAATCTTCTGCCGTGTGACACCCTAACAGAGTGCCGCGATCCCCAGCCACCACATAGAACTTTGCCTCTGTTGATCTGTCCCCACTGGTCACAGACACTTCCACAGTTCCTTTGAGAGGAAGGGGGTCTTGTCCTCCATAGTTGTATATCTTGGTAGCCGTAGGGGTAAGCGGCGGGGTAGGAGTCAATTGCTGGAAGAGGGTTTCATCCATGACATTGACTGACGCCCCTGTGTCAATAAGTACTGATACCAACATGCCATTGACGTGTACATCGCTCATGGGAGGCGGTCTCTTTTTTTGTTGCCTCCCTCCCGTGAAAGAAATTACAAAAATGTCCTCTTCCTCATCTTCCTCAAAAACAGGGCCACCTGCCGTCGCGTGGTCCCTTACCTTTTCAGCACTTTTGGATACAGCTCTGACATTAGCATCCTTTCCCTTCTGGTCCCCTGGCTTATTCCTCCTGGACCTGCACACTTTTGCAAAATGATGTGCTTTACCACAGCATTTGCACGACTGTCCTTTTGCCGGGCACCCCATATTAGCTCTGTGCTCATAGCCACAGTTTCCACAGGCCCTATCACTGGATCTGGCAAGGTTCGGCTTGCGCGGTGCTGCCTGGCATGTCTGGACAACGTCCACCTGCTCCTCTTTCACTTGGACAGCACGGGTCGATGACGCTGCAGCCAACAACTGACCTCTCACAGTCGCCATTGCGTCTGCCCGTACCGCAGACAGTTCATGTGACTGTGCAAGAATCAGAATATCGTCAAGGGATATACCCTGCTGTCGAAGAATAAGCTTTCTTAAGGCATTGGACCTGCAGCCTTGAATGATCTGAGCTCGGATCTCTTCTTGCTGGTTGAGTCCTGTGCACAAACTCACTAACATTCTCAACCTTGCGTAAAACATGTCCATTGACTCGACTTCTGTTTGTTGCGCCTGTCTCAGTTTGAAACGCTCATAATCGGAGTTAAGTTGAGGATCAAAGTGTCTATTTAAAGCGGTTACCGCCGCATCAAAATCAGACTTGTCCCCTGTATCAGGAAGGGAATCAAACAGCTCTTGTAGTTCATCTCCGCCCATCAACAGCATTACAGACCTTCGTACTGCCCCATCCGTTTCCCTTGTAGTGCAAAAATAGTTTTCTAAGCGATTTATCCACAAACGCCATCTGGGCGCGGCAGTGGCCGGATCAATCAGTTGGCTAAACGGTGGTAATGATGTGACTGAGGAGTGAACACTGTTATTTAACTGTACCGGGAGCTGGGGATTTCCTGGTGGTGGTGGTGGTGGACTGGCATTTGTCTTGGGGCGGGGCACTCATATTTGCACTCTCACACTCCACTGGTTTAAAGAGGCTAATGTTTTATTCTTATTTATTATTATTTCTTTTCTTTGAACTTCAACTTTTTTTGTTATGTGTTCAGTGTTTTTTTTTTTCCTCTTTTTTTGTTTTTGTTTATTGTAGAGTGAACTCTGTGGTCATTTGCAAATGACTCCCTGTTCGTTTATGCTTCTTTATTTGAACACAGGTCATTGCCTGCCAGCTCAGATTGGAGCTTTCCGCTTGCACCAGTCTCCGGTTTTACACAAAGGAGACACGCCCTCTCCGAGCCCCTGCATGGAGAGTCTCCGGCCTCGGGAAAGCAATCAGCATTCACTGTTGCTCTCCCGTAGCAACAGGACGCTTATAGGCAGAGCGCTCGTCGGAGCGCTTCGCTCCGCATGATGTTTCCCTTGGGGCGTGGGCGTGGCTCACCGTCTCCGACTTCCCCGGGTAGGAAGCCAGGCCGCATATTGGGCCGCACACTCGTCGGGCAAGACACGAGGTGGTCGGGCTCCACCGAGCCAGGACCAACGATCGCCCTCGTCACCAAGGCCACGCAGCGCCTCCGCCGTTGCAGCAGTCGACGCCACACCTCGTCCACACTGGTACGTTCTCGCCGAGGGCGGGGAAGGGCTTCACCTCGTTATTGATGTGTTATATTTCACATCAATTGCGTGGTATATCTGTCTCCCGCTCGTCGCCAATGTAGTTTCTGCTAGGGAGCCACTATAATAAAGACACGGAGATCATGCTTGCTTGCTGGCACACTCGGAACTGCGTCACCGCAGTTCGTTCTTAATTTATACCCGTGCTCTGCGCCCCTCCCAGACACGCAGAGCACGTTATACAAACAAGGAGAGCCCGAATGGCTCCCCGCATACTCTTTACAAACCCTACTGTAGACATTGAAAATGTAAAAAAGCTTTTGAAATTGATAAACTGAGTGTCTCAGGTAAATTCAGGGGAAGCCTCCTAATTATGCAATTTAGTGTGTTTTTAACCCATATTTCTAAACCTGTGGGATTGCTTCACTACAAAAATGTGTGTAGCCCGACCTAGACACCGGCTCTACACTCCAGGATTCTTGGAATACCCAAATGTTAAAATAATCAACAAAGTTTCCCCAAAACGGCAGTGTTCCAAGAGAGGAATGCTCTACTTTGTCATTAGGAATCATGGAGAGAATGGTAGTTGATTGATTTCGGTCAAAGGTATAAATTAGGAAGAATTGATGAACAGCGTTAGATGATTTTAAGCCTTGTCTTTCGTTTTGATAATTTAGGGGTTAGTTATCGTGTTTTTAGTGAAAAATAGAAATACAAAGTCTTTCGCTTTACAAAAACGCTTGTTTTTTAAAGAAAATTACACTAGAGGGCACTAATAGATCACAACTTGCTAAATACTTTTTTCAGCTTGCTGTTTCTCCAGTTACTTGCACCGTCCACTTGAGTCAGTTAATTAACGTGCCGCAGGTCGGCTCTGACCGGCCTTACTTTCCTGCGAGCTATTTGCAAACAAACACAGGTTGCCACAGCTAAGGCTGCCGCGACAAGCGCTCAGGAAGGGAATGGGCTGGTAGAACATGGATCCTTGTTTGGTGTTAGATTAAATCCGTCCCTAAACTTTGTTCAGGACCCGCTATTTTATTTTCTTCTCTTCTCGGCCGTTTGATGATCCTCTCTTCTGGAAGCCACAGTTGCCCCTTCATCCGCAGCATAAAAGGAAGGCAGATGGCACGCCGGAGCCCTTCCGTGTGACGTCCACATGCAGTGCTTCAGGACCTGTGTCTTTATGTAAACTTTCGGGTGCGAGCCCCGAAAAAAGATGGATCGACTGAGCTGCCCGAGCTGCAACATGACTTTTAAATCCTCGCTTCTTCTCGAAAAACATCAGGCGAGATTCTGCATCGGAGGCGACATCGGGCGAGTGAGAGAGACGCGCACCCCGCAAGAAATGGTAAATGTCCTCTCTATGACGCTGCTGCCCTAGGGTCTTTGCTGTTGCTTGTTTGACGGCACATTGCCCACCTCTCAAAACACACGAGGGCTTATTTACAAGCCCCTTACGAAGCCGGTGCGTCACTTTTCCCCATTTAAAAAGTGACGCACCGGTGCCGCAAGGGCTTTGTGAATAAGCCCCTTAGGGCCTCATTTACAAGAAACTGATACATCCGAATCCATGCACCACTTTTCTTGCGCCAGCCCTAGACCCCCAATGATGTCATGTTGGTGCTATATTTATGATACAGCACTCCATGACACACGTTTCCACAGATGCGTCAGAAATTCTGATGCATCTGTGGTGCTAAACTGACGTATTGCTGGACTAGCGAAAAATATGATGCTACTCAAGCAATGCGCGGGGGTGGGGTGGGGGGTCAAATGTTAAAAAGCCCAGCATCACTTTATCCCCAGCTCTGAGCAGGAGTTCATGCTGTGAAGGCGCAGCATGGCGTAGTATACCTGGCACAGGTATAATGTGATGCCAGGCTGTACAAACTGGCGGAATGGTCCCATTGTGCCAGTTTGTAAATGTAGCGCAGTATAGGGGACTGCTTGCGCTGCCTCAGCATAAAAAAAGTGGCACAACGGCAGCGCGAGGGGCTTCTAAATAAGCCCTTAGGGCCTCATTTATGCTGCGTCTTTTTGAAAGTGCAGGGATGCGTCGTATTCACAGAAATACAACGCATCGCTGTACTTTCCTCAGGTCTGGCGCGCAAACTGCTGCATAGCACCAACTCAAGTACCCTTGCACAATGGTGGAAGGGTTCCTTAGTTGCAGGGATGATAGTTTATGTGCAGGAAGGGGTATCTTCCTCCACATAAACAATCATTAATGTTGTTTTCCTCTTTCTGTGTGTGCTGCAGAATGCAGTACACATGGAGAGAGGAAAAAACAGGGAGAAATAATGTTATTTCTCTCCGTTGAGCCACTTTAATGCCACCCCTGAGGTGGAGTAGGAATCTGACGCATTCCCAGCCTTGTAACTCTGAGAATGTGTCAGATTTTATGGGTGTTGCGTGTGGACACCCACAGCAACACCCATGGAATGCCCCTTTCACACAGAGTTATACGTGAAAGTGGGCCATATTTACAAGGCCATGAAAAGCCATGCAAGGTGGCTTTCTGTGGCTTGTAAATATGGTCCCAGAACAATGCACCACAGGAGCGTAAAAAACATGACACACACTTTTACTCTTTTTTTTAAAGTCCTCAAAAATGTTGTTTATTTTACAAAATATTGTCTTCACTGACTTCGCACTCCTACCAGTGCACATTCCTCTCCCTTTTCACTGTCCCTTAGGTCCTCCTCATGCACCCTGCGTGTCATAGAATGCATTTTAACATTATATGCTAGTGTGATTGTTGGAAAATCTGAAGCTCACAACCTCCAGGCTTGCTGAGCAAGCTGCGCTCCTGCTGATTCAGTCACTGGTAGAAAGCCTGGTAGAAAGTTGAGTCCATCAGATATGAATGGTTTTTACCTTGCCCAGTAGGACACTGTACTGGTGAGATGCAGGAAATTCTACTGTTTAAATAAAAATTTAGAGGAAGTCCAAGGAATGGGATCCAGCTGTGATTTGTGTAACAAAGCGATGACTGAACTATTCAGTCACTTGCTTTGTAGTGCATGTATGCTCATGCAGGAATGACAAAATTCACTGGCAGAGTAGCTCTATAGTTCTTAGGATTTGCAAATGTAGCGCAATGTGATAATTTTACCATTTTATGGCAGTTGTTGCCCTTATGAACTTTATGTCATATGCCCCATGGAGTGAACAGAATATGTTTACATTGTAAGCACATTTAGAGGGCCTTAATACAGAAGTATGCCTAAAACTACTTTTAGTGCTCCAGAGGAACGTCTGTTTCACAGAAGGTCCACAGATGCTTTTTCCAGTACTTCTGGAATAACCATTGTAAGGGGCAATGTAAAGGTGACGTTCTATCATTTGCCTTAAAGAGTGCCCCTGTGCAAATGAGAGAACGCCTTTGTCTGTGCACCAGAGCAAAGTAGTAGATGCAGAAACACATTTTAAAAGGCCACGGGTGATATGGTAACTATAGTGTACATTAGGGTATACTGTTCCGCACTGACTAGTCAGACTCTCGATTGGGATATGGTGGTGGTCACTGGGAGTGTTTGCTCGTAGGAGTAAGTGCCCTCACTCACCAATGGTGGCAGGCTTCATCATTGGGATTGCTCCTCGTTGGGCTCGCACTGCAATGGCCAATGGGCCCCACTAGAGGGCATGTCATCAGATAACTTTTATTAGCCAAAGAGGGATTGGAAAGGGAGTGAGTTTCAGTTATTGAGAGATAAGATGAGTTAATGTCAAATATAGACCTGGTGAAGCTATCACTTTAATAGGAATTCAGGCATATGTTGAATTAAAAGCATTGTGAGCGACTCCTGGACACAATGATTCAAGTTTTTCCAAAGAAGATAAGATATAGAAGTTTCTAAAATGTTACAAGATCAAGTGAATTCACACTGATCTTAGTTATCGGTCGACAAGTTTCATGAAACAATATGTAATGGGATGATCAAGTGGCAGTTTCTGAGGAGCTACACAGTTACATACCTAATCTTCGAAAAAAGGGGGGAGCCTGTGTTGTGTTAAAGGTTCCTCATTCCTGTGAACGGTGCAGTAATCCTACTACAAAAGAGAGCAAATACTCACACAATTACGTATATGTTCAGTAAAAACAGTGACCCTCCAAATAGCAGGCAAATGCCCCTTGATTATCAAGTACGTGACTAACTCATTGTAAGTTTTGTGCAAGTGCGTCATTGGTACACAGACCTACCCCTATCCTCGAATTCAGAAGTGATGTGGTAACTATGCCACTCACAGGAGGTTCCTGTTAGAGAGCTCCCAGAGTTCTCCTTGACAGGGCCACAGGCGATTCTCAACTTCTCTTAAACAGATTCAGAGTTGCCAGTGGAGATATCCACTGGGGCAAAGCTGTTAAGTTCTATGCAGGCACATAGTTTATCATGGTCTTCCTGTGGGCGTTCAAGGCCTCCACGCAGGTGGGTGCAGCGTCTTACTGCAATGTCTAAGTAGGATGGCTTGCAGTTAGTCATTAGGAAACAAAACTGAATCTCCCTTTGAAAACAGCAAGGTTGTTCATGTAGGTTGCGACTGTGTTGATATGTTCATTAAATCACACAGTCTAAGCCTTTTCCTTTTGTCTACAAGGACATCCAACAGCCACTTATCATCCATATATAACTATCAGGGGTGCAGCTCCTTGTTCTAACAGGATCCTATGACATACCATTTACTTCAAACTGGTTTGTGAATTCCATGTCTGACTCATCTGTCTGATTCATAATATAAAAACATGAAAATTGACCAGTTTTCCTTCTTTGAAGGCTGTTGAAGTTAATACTTCTGATCGAAACCCACATCAAAGTCCACAATATTTCACATCATATACCATCTACCTGTCAAGAATCAGCTTTTGCAAACAGCTTTTGGAAGTCATAGCAGAAGGTTCCAGTCCAAATTCTAATAACATATACCCTGGAGACTTCAGCCATCACTGAGGTGGCTCCACAGACACAATTGTATTGTAGCTGTCCCTTGTTTTGCTCAATAATGATCTCAAACAATTCTGAGGTAGATCCTGGTATAAAAGAGCTCTATCTTGGAATGTCTAATTGCCAAAAAGGCCTCATCCAGGGCCAATCCCCTTCATCTGGGGATTTGTCTGACCACTTTGTTGTACCTGAAGCAAATTAAAAAAATTGACTTGGGGCGGGAATTTCAAAAGCATTAACCAGTCTCTGTTATGAACCAAGTTAATCCTGAAAACCAATGAATTCCCAAAGTGAATCTGAAGCAAACTTGAAATTAGAAGAAAAACACAGGTCATGACACATTATGAAAATTAACTTGCCCTGTTAAACTAAAAAGGTATAACAAAAATAAATCCACATAATGGTCTGTAAAACTGGTTGTGGAGTAAGGGAAAACTCTGAGAGCAATAGAATGGACAAGGGGCCCAAACCCATAAAAGCAGACTGTACAAATGACAGACATTAAACATAAAGAGTATCATAACACATTTTGAGGCAAAAGTAAGGGCATTATTTAGATCTTGGTGGAGGGGTTACTTGGTCGCAATGATGATGGATATCCTGTCCTCGAAATCTAGATACCATAGAAAACAGTGGTATTTAGATTTCAGCAGATGGGATATCCGTCGCTATTGCCACAGAGTAACCACTCTGCTGAGATCTAAATCAGGCCCTAAGTTTCTTCAAAACAGAAAGCAACAGAGCAAAAAGTCAACCAAAACAACTTTTTGATAACATCAAGAAGTCCACCAACGCCCTGATGTCTCTGAATATCCCATACACCAAAGAAACCTCTCCAACTTTTTGATTAAAAAAGAAGAAATGAGCTCTCCTGCTTGACTACAGAACTAGTCTTACCACAGGAGGCCATCTCATGAAAAGTTGCTGATAATTGCACTTCTTTTGAGGTGCTAATTGAATCTGACCTTGGAATCACTATCTCCGCTATCAGGCCATCCTTTTATTTTGGAGACACTCTTCGGTAACAACCGTGAAAGACATTTATTCATCATCCCCGGCTTAGTTCACGTAATCAATTCCTCTTTGAGTCAAGTTGAAGTTTCTGCTTCAAATACGGACATATCACTCCTCTTCTCAAAAAGCCAAATGTTCAGCCTTCTGCCCTTAATACCTTCTGCCCTACTCCCAACCTTCCTAGCAACGTATTGAAACTGCTAAAAACATTGAATCATGCTCCTAGATGACCACCATTGAGGCTTTAGGGCGGATTGCAGCATAAAGCCAACAGTGCTATAAACTGTGGATAGTGCATATATCTTCAACAGTAGCGATTCTTGCCTCCTCTTAAGTCTCAAGCTATGTGCAGTATTTGACATAGTCAAACACACCACCCTTAGAGATATCTTAGAAGAGATAGGGATCCATGGCACAGTTTGGAGATAATTTGAGTCACAACTTCTAAATCCCTCACAGATGGTAAAACTGTCAAATTTTCTTTCCAGCCCCTAGCCTCTTCAGTAAGTGCTTCTCAAAGATTCCATTCTCTTTCAGACATTTTTAATCTGTACTTGGAGCCCTCAACTCTCCTGCAAAATTCCAGCATCTGTTTTCATTTATATGCAGACACTGCACACTTATACTTGAAGGTTTTCTTGCTGGAGGATATATTTGATCTTGCAAAGAGTCTTACACACATTCAATGTTGAATATACTTTACTCATCTCAGATTGAAGCTTTGAAAAATGGAGGATCTGATTTATATATTGACTGACAGGGTACTCCGTCGCAATAGCGAGAGAGTAACCTCCCCTGCAAATATAGTGGTCTGCTCGCCAAATGTACTTGTGAACGGACCTCCAGTTTGGCCATAGCAGAGGCTAGTTTGTCTCCGCTGTAACAAAGCTTCTCCAACCACCCTAGGGAGTAAGGGAAGTTGGAGAAATGACTGCATGCCTCCCCACCCAAATTGTCTGGCGCTAGGCAACAGTAAAAACATTATAATGCAAGAAGACTCCCATGGCGAGGGGAGCATTATTATTTTTCTTTAAAAAAGAAAATCCCATTTCAGGGTTTTCTTTTTGTAAAGACAAATGAAATACTGTGTGCGACAGGGCTGCATCCTGCAGATGCAGCACCCGTAGAGTGAACTGCATTCCCATGAACTGCCTTGACTGTGGGCCGTCTGCCAAAACCTAAATCGGGCCCAGACTTCCTTCTTCTCTCCCTGCCACATTGCCTCACATCAGAGCAAACCCTCATTGAGGAGTCAAACCTGCTCTACTGCAATTGCAAAAAGCTATGTCTCCACCAATCAGTCAAACATTTATAGAGCACAGCAAATCACCTGTGAAGGTGTTGCAGAACAGGAGCTGCACGCTACTGCATGGAGGTATAATCATTCAAATATCCAGGTCTTTAGTTCTCTTTTGAATCGCTGGAGTGATGGTGCGGTCCTGAGGTGCAGGGGGAGGTTGTTCCAAGCCTTGGGAGGTGCAAGAAAGGAGTGCCCTCTGCTGTTGGCTCGACGGATCCGTGGGGTGTCTGCGAGGGGGAGGGAGGCTGATTGGCAGTGTCTGGTCGGTTGGTGGAAGGTCAGGTGTTTTTTGACTTGTGCTGGTCCATAGTAGTGCAAGGCCTTGTTGGCAAGACCTTGATGGGTCAGCATCTTGAACTGGCATCTCTTTTGAACTGGGAGCCAGTGTCGTTTCTTGAAGTGGGGTGTGATGTGCGCCCTTCTGGGGAGGTTGGGTATGAGTCTTGCCCCGGAGATCTGTATTGTCTGAAATTTCTTCAGGGGGTGTGCTGTGATTCCTGTGTAGAGTGTGTTTCTGTAGTCTAGTCTGCAGGTGGCGAAGGCCTGTGTAACAGTCCACATTAATGCTATAGCAAAGGGAGCTCAGTACCAAGTTAGTCTTCATAGGGAAATCACGTTTTTTAACAAGGCAGATGACTCGAAACAGTGATTCAGCAATCGATTATGGCAACTCCCTGTTGACTGGCATTTCCAAAGTTCACCCGGCTCTTCTGAAGACAGCCTTAGTTCTGCAGCCTAACTAGTATCGAACTTCAGATAAAACAGAGCACATCACCCCATTGCTGATTAGACTCAAAAGGCTCTCCATTAATGCTAGGAGCATTTTCAAGTTGGCTTCCATAGTACACAAGACTATAGATATGGGTGTTGCAAACCATTTGCTAACAAAACTAATCACTTCATGACATCTCAGCTCTCTCCAAAAGGCTGACTACCTAAGACTGAAAACTCCTTCACTCAAAAAAGCAAGAACTCGGAAGTAAACTTTGCTCCCAGAATCTGAAACACCGTTCCTGATGTTTTTAGGATGAATCATTCTCACCAGAACTTTATGATATAAAATATTTTTATTAACACCAGCGTGTCATGTTTTAATTAGGACATACCAACCTCAAAAAGGGCTTTGCTCCGGATTACCACAAAAAACCTCACCCTGGGAAGAATATTGTTATCGTATAGATTTTATACTACAGGTGGGGAACTGTGTGCCTTACTCTCACTGTTTGTTCCTCTACTCCATAAAATAAGTGATACCTATGAATAATAATGCTTTCTAGATCTACACCCATTCCATGTTTTTTTATATTGTTGAGCCACTATCGTATTGTGCTCAGTGTTCTTTGGAAAAGCAAAGTGCTGCCCCAGTGGATCTCGTTTGCGCTGTGTAAAACTATACGCAATTAAATATATTCAGTGCTGTGTTAAAATGTTTTCGTTCTAAAAGTGCTATGCCAAAAGCTTTCCTTTTTAAAGAATGTGAGCTCTCATATCCCAGCAAGAATGTTTTGATTTCACTTCTAGATCTGATAGGCAACATATGCAAGAAATGACTGATCAAAAGTTTGAATCATCATCTAGCGTAAAACTACAGCTTTTCACACAGTTAACCATTTAACCAACAACCCAATTTCTCACAACTATTAACTGTAACAGTAAAGCAATCAATCACTCCACTTTCCTAATGGTCCAATTTCAATGGGTATATGTGTAGCCGTTTCCATTTACAGTTATCATTTGGATTCAGTCTTGCATTCCAGATGATCCTTTCGTATTCTCCTTTTATTATTTTATAATCCAGCTGCACTTCTCGTACCTCACATGACTCTTAATCAACATAGTTGATCAATGTATATCATCTCCACAGACGACAAGGATCATTCATGTTGGGTTTCTTTGTCTATTTGATGGAGACATTTTAATATCAACTTGTCCCACTTTAAAGGCACCTCCACATTTCTAGTGCCCTTCTTTTTTACCATATATAAAAATAGTTACCTCAATTTTTGACCTTCTCTTAACCTGCAGCAGGGGGGGCTGGTGTTCAAGGGCTAAGGGGCTGCGCCCCTAGCCTTTTCTGGCCTCTCTAGTGAAGCATATATTTAATTACATGTTGAAAGTAAAACATTTTCTGCACAACATTTTCCGAGTGAAAGTTGTGCACTTTCAAAACCTCCACTGCGCCTGCGTCAGTATGTGGCTGAAAGCTGCACAGTAGGGCTGACAGGGCTTGCCCACGCAAAGCCCTTAAGTTTTCTCAGAACACAGTGACGTCCCTGGCTTATCTCCTCCTCCACCAGAAGTCCTGATAGTAAACAGCCTGGAGCGTTTTTTGTTCAGCCCGGGTTTCTGAAAACTTCAGGTCACTCCGATATTATTCTCCACCCTTTCCTATATACTTAAATGGTGGGGTGTGATCAGAAGAGTCTACGTACCAGAGGTCACATTTTATTAAAAGAATGTGGCATTGAGCAAAGAAAATCCCCTTTTCCTGCATTACAAGCAGTCTGTGGCTGAGAAATGGAATAAATACAATAAATAACTCCATTCAGGGCTCTCTGGGAGACAGGAGTGTGACCTGAAGACCTCAAGTCATAAATATGCCAAAGACAACCCTGCACACAAGTAAGTTGGAGCTCTATTTTTTTTTACAGACAATAAGAAAAAAATCTGTCTCTCAGCTCTCCTCTCCCTTCAATGCCTCTGTAGGTGATTTTGTTTCTCAAAGGCAGTAATGGTTCCAGTAATTTATCATGGCTAGTTATGCTCGTTTTATTTCTTCTGCAGACGAATAACATGATATGTCATATTAAACATGTAATCTGCAGCTCAAATAAACGTGTAGCTTTTATCACTGTAACTGCTGGATACTGGATGGGTGAGGCAATGTGTGTTTGTTTGAATCAGTGTTTGCAGGGCTTGACTGAGTGGCTGAGGAAATGTGGGTGTCTGTGTATAAGAGTTGTGTGGATGGCAGTGGATGACAATGTGGATGAGTAAATGGGTAGGTGACCAAAGGCAGTGGGTGAGTAGGTGAATGGAAATACGTGGGTAGTGAGGCTCACTCACAAGGTGCAATTCCGTCTTGTATTTGTGCCCCACCACTGCTTTCAGTCACCAGCCACCACTGAC